>NC_140167.1:146651333-147251333 GCF_963971535.1 Notolepis coatsorum
TCTCTCTCTCTCTCTCTCTCTCTCTCTCTCTCTCTCTCTCTCTCTCTCTCTCTCTCTCTATCTCTCTCTCTCTCTCTCTCCCTCTCTCTGTCTCTCTCTCTGTCTCTCTATTAATGTAAAAGAGTTGAATACTCTACACCCAGTGGCCTAATATTGAAGAAAACAGACCTGGGCTGGAATATGGAACCAACAATCTTGTATCTCCTAAATAAAATATAAAAATAAAAATCAGGAATGAAAGAAAGACGAAAGAAATTTCTCATATTCATATCTATTTTTGAAATCCATGACATTTACATTTAGTCATTTAGCTGCTTTTATCCAAAATGACTTACAAGTTCTGTCAAGCATGCAGGAAGGGAACAACTCTGCGTATAATTGTTTGTTAAACAGTGTCAAACTTGAGTGCTACGGTCTTGAGTCCATATCCGTGTCATGCTATAGCATACAGGCACAGGTCAACATAGCTTTTTCAACCTCAACCAAAAATAACAAATCTGACCAAAATCCAACATTTAATGAATGTCTTTTGCTATCTGGGAAACATGCAGGTTGCATGTTTTCATGCCGACATCATCACACTAATGTTACTGCATCAGACAGTAATGTTGAAACATAGAAATTAGTGGAAAATATATTTTTTATAAGATAAGATAAGATATTCCTTTATTGAATTCATGGGTACAGTGACTGTGACAGGCCCGGATTGATTGATTGAAAACTTTATTAACAGATTGCAGAATGGTACAGTGACGTCACAGGCCCGATTGATTGATTGATAACTTTATTAACATCTCTCTCTCTCTCTCTCTCTCTCTCTCTCTCTCTCTCTCTCTCTCTCTCTCTCTCTCTCTCTCTCTCTCTCTCTCTCTCTCTCTCTCTCTCTCTCATTTAAAGCTAGCAAGAAGTGGTATGAAACTAGAGACTGAGGAGTCCATATATACCAGCCGTGTCATGCTAATACAGGCACAGGTCATAGGTCAACTGTGTCATGCTAGCATACAGGCACAGGTCATATAGATACCAACAGTGTCATGCTATACAGGCACAGGTCATAGATACCAACAGTGTCATGCTAGCATACAGGCACAGGTCATAGATACCAACCTATCACACCTATCACACCTCTCACACCTAGCACACCTCTCACACCTCTCACACCTCTCACACCTCTCACACCTATCACACCTCTCACACCTCTCACACCTTTCACACCTATCACACCTATCACACCTCTCACACCTATCACACCTCTCACACCTATCACACCTCTCACACCTCTCACACCTTTCACACCTCTCACACCTATCACACCTATCACACCTCTCACACCTATCACACATCTCACACCTATCACACCTCTCACACCCTCACACACCTATCACACCTTTCACACCTCTCACACCTATCACACCTCTCACACCGATCCACCTATCACACATATCACACCTCTCACACCTATCACACCTCTCACACCTATCACACCTCTCACACCTATCACACCTCTCACACCTCTCACACCTATCACACCTATCACACCTCTCACACCTATCACACCTCTCACACCTCTCACACCTATCACACCTCTCACACATCTCACACCTATCACACCTCTCACACCTTTCACACCTCTCACACCTATCACACCTCTCACACCTATCACACCGATCCCACCTATCACACATATCACACCTCTCACACCTATCACACCTCTCACACCTATCACACCTCTCACACCTCTCACACCTATCACACCTATCACACCTCTCACACCTATCACACCTCTCACACCTCTCACACCTCTCACACCTATCACACCTCTCACACCTATCACACCTCTCACACCTCTCACACCTTTCACACCTCTCACACCTATCACACCTCTCACACCGATCCCACCTATCACACATTTCACACCTCTCACACCTATCACACCTCTCACACCTATCACACCTCTCACACTCTCACACCTATCACACCTATCACACCTCTCACACCTATCACACCTCTCACACCTCTCACACCTATCACACCTCTCACACCTCTCACACCTCTCACACCTATCACACCTATCACACCTATCACACCTCTCACACCTATCACACCTATCACACCTATCACACCTCTATACCCATTCTGCAATCTGTTAATAAAGTTGTACTTAAGTTATGCTTTTACATTATACTTACTTAATAAGTGAATAGTTCCAAGTCAATCAAAAACGATGAGTTTTATTTACTCAAAACATAATGCGGTTTACAGTCTGTATCTACTTAATTATCTTAAGTTGTACTTAATTTATGCTTTTACATTATACTTACTTAATAAGTGAATAGTTCCAAGTCAATCAAAAACTATGAGTTTTATTTACTCAAAACATAATGCGGTTTTCAGTCTGTATCTACTTAATTATCTTAAGTTATACTTAAGTTATGCTTTTACATTATACTTACTTAATAAGTGAATAATTCCAAGTCAATCAAAAACTATGAGTTTTATTTACTCAAAACATAATGCGGTTTTCAGTCTGTATCTACTTAATTATCTTAAGTTGTACTTAAGTTATGCTTTTACATTATACTTACTTAATAAGTGAATAGTTCCAAGTCAATCAAAAACTATGAGTTTTATTTACTCAAAACATAATGCGGTTTTCAGTCTGTATCTACTTAATTATCTTAAGTTGTACTTAAGTTATGCTTTTACATTATACTTACTTAATAAGTGAATAGTTCCAAGTCAATCAAAAACTATGAGTTTTATTTACTCAAAACATAATGCGGTTTACAGTCTGTATCTACTTAATTATCTTAAGTTGTACTTAAGTTATGCTTTTACATTATACTTACTTAATAAGTGAATAATTCCAAGTCAATCAAAAACTATGAGTTTTATTTACTCAAAACATAATGCGGTTTACACTCTGTATCTACTTAATTATCTTAAGTTGTACTTAAGTTATGCTTTTACATTATACTTACTTAATAAGTGAATAGTTCCAAGTCAATCAAAAACTATGAGTTTTATTTACTCAAAACATAATGCGGTTTACAGTCTGTATCTACTTAATTATCTTAAGTTGTACTTAAGTTATGCTTTTACATTATACTTACTTAATAAGTGAATAATTCCAAGTCAATCAAAAACTATGAGTTTTATTTACTCAAAACATAATGCGGTTTTCAGTCTGTATCTACTTAATTATCTTAAGTTGTACTTAAGTTATGCTTTTACATTATACTTACTTAATAAGTGAATAGTTCCAAGTCAATCAAAAACTATGAGTTTTATTTACTCAAAACATAATGCGGTTTACAGTCTGTATCTACTTAATTATCTTAAGTTGTACTTAAGTTATGCTTTTACATTATACTTACTTAATAAGTGAATAGTTCCAAGTCAATCAAAAACTATGAGTTTTATTTACTCAAAACATAATGCGGTTTACAGTCTGTATCTACTTAATTATCTTAAGTTGTACTTAAGTTATGCTTTTACATTATACTTACTTAATAAGTGAATAATTCCAAGTCAATCAAAAACTATGAGTTTTATTTACTCAAAACATAATGTGGTTTAGAGTCTGTATCTACTTAATTATCTTAAGTTGTACTTAAGTTATGCTTTTACATTATACTTACTTAATAAGTGAATAGTTCCAAGTCAATCAAAAACTATGAGTTTTATTTACTCAAAACATAATGCGGTTTTCAGTCTGTATCTACTTAATTATCTTAAGTTGTACTTAAGTTATGCTTTTACATTATACTTACTTAATAAGTGAATAGTTCCAAGTCAATCAAAAACTATGAGTTTTATTTACTCAAAACATAATGCGGTTTACAGTCTGTATCTACTTAATTATCTTAAGTTGTACTTAAGTTATGCTTTTACATTATACTTACTTAATAAGTGAATAATTCCAAGTCAATCAAAAACTATGAGTTTTATTTACTCAAAACATAATGCGGTTTACACTCTGTATCTACTTAATTATCTTAAGTTGTACTTAAGTTATGCTTTTACATTATACTTACTTAATAAGTGAATAATTCCAAGTCAATCAAAAACTATGAGTTTTATTTACTCAAAACATAATGCGGTTTTCAGTCTGTATCTACTTAATTATCTTAAGTTGTACTTAAGTTATGCTTTTACATTATACTTACTTAATAAGTGAATAGTTCCAAGTCAATCAAAAACTATGAGTTTTATTTACTCAAAACATAATGCGGTTTACAGTCTGTATCTACTTAATTATCTTAAGTTGTACTTAAGTTATGCTTTTACATTATACTTACTTAATAAGTGAATAGTTCCAAGTCAATCAAAAACTATGAGTTTTATTTACTCAAAACATAATGCGGTTTTCAGTCTGTATCTACTTAATTATCTTAAGTTGTACTTAAGTTATGCTTTTACATTATACTTACTTAATAAGTGAATAGTTCCAAGTCAATCAAAAACGATGAGTTTTATTTACTCAAAACATAATGCGGTTTACAGTCTGTATCTACTTAATTATCTTAAGTTGTACTTAAGTTATGCTTTTACATTATACTTACTTAATAAGTGAATAATTCCAAGTCAATCAAAAACTATGAGTTTTATTTACTCAAAACATAATGCGGTTTACACTCTGTATCTACTTAATTATCTTAAGTTGTACTTAAGTTATGCTTTTACATTATACTTACTTAATAAGTGAATAGTTCCAAGTCAATCAAAAACTATGAGTTTTATTTACTCAAAACATAATGCGGTTTACAGTCTGTATCTACTTAATTATCTTAAGTTGTACTTAAGTTATGCTTTTACATTATACTTACTTAATAAGTGAATAATTCCAAGTCAATCAAAAACTATGAGTTTTATTTACTCAAAACATAATGCGGTTTTCAGTCTGTATCTACTTAATTATCTTAAGTTGTACTTAAGTTATGCTTTTACATTATACTTACTTAATAAGTGAATAGTTCCAAGTCAATCAAAAACTATGAGTTTTATTTACTCAAAACATAATGCGGTTTACAGTCTGTATCTACTTAATTATCTTAAGTTGTACTTAAGTTATGCTTTTACATTATACTTACTTAATAAGTGAATAGTTCCAAGTCAATCAAAAACTATGAGTTTTATTTACTCAAAACATAATGCGGTTTACAGTCTGTATCTACTTAATTATCTTAAGTTGTACTTAAGTTATGCTTTTACATTATACTTACTTAATAAGTGAATAATTCCAAGTCAATCAAAAACTATGAGTTTTATTTACTCAAAACATAATGTGGTTTAGAGTCTGTATCTACAATTATCTTAAGTTGTACTTAAGTTATGCTTATACATTATACTTACTTAATAAGTGAATAGTTCCAAGTCAATCAAAAACTATGAGTTTTATTTACTCAAAACATAAGAACACGTCACACGAACTCAAGACATTCAAGTTAGTAGAACTTTCATAGAATATTGAGTATACCCTACTCAAACTAATTGATTATTTTGAACGTGCGGGTTTACAGTGCACACACACACACACACACACACACACACACACACACACACACACACACACACACACACACACACACACACACACACACACACACACACACACACACACACACACACACACACACACACACACACACACACAGATAATTTTATTTAGTAATGATTCACCTGACCCTACAGCCATTGCTCTAGGCCCCCTGGGCTCAAATATCCGCTCCTCTGTCAGAAACCTTGGAGTAATCTTCGACAGAAATTTTAAATTTGATAAGCAGGTTAGTTCGGTGGTCCAAACTAGCTTTTTCCACCTCAGACTCCTAGCCAAGACCAAACCATACCTCTCCCAGATGGATCTGGAGAGGGTGATCCATGCCTTTATCTCGACCCGGCTGGATTACTGCAATGCGTTGTATATCGGCATTGACCAGTTGCTGCTTCGTCGCCTGCAACTGGTACAAAATGCGGCTGCCCGCCTGCTTTCCGGTACCAGGAAACGTGACCACATTACACCAGTTCTGGCTTCTCTCCACTGGCTCCCCGTCCGTTTCCGTATTGATTTTAAACTTTTACTGACTGTTTTTAAAGCACTACACGGGCTGGCTCCACCGTACCTAGCTGAGCTCCTACATCACCCCACCCCATCCAGAGCCTTAAGGTCTGCTGACCAGCTGCTGCTGGAGGTGCCTAGGACCAGGCTAAAAACCAGGGGAGATAGAGCCTTTGCTGCTGCTGCCCCCAGACTCTGGAACAGCCTCCCCCTCCACATAAGATCTGCCCAGAGCCTGGAGGTTTTTAAATCCTTGCTCAAAACACATCTCTTCTCCCTGGCCTTTGACCAGAGCTAGCCCAGCATCTATACATGACGTCAGCTGTCACTCTGCATTTTTATCAAATTTTCTTGTCTCTTTTATTGCACTTTGCACTTTGCACTTTGCACTGTACTGTACTCTACCTCTTTTCTAGTGTATTTTATTGCATTGTATGTGTTTTTTATCATGTTGTGAAGCACTTTGGTTTGGCTGTTAGTCATTTGTAAACGTGCTATACAAATAAAACTGACTTGACTTGACTTGACTTGACACACACACACACACACACACACACACACACACACACACACACACACACACACACACACACACACACACACACACACGGGACATGCTATTATCTCAGTGAATACAGCTCTGATTACCCCAAGACTGTTAACATAGACTCCTTACCTTAGATCAGATGTTCTCCAAAAAGATTATTCCAATTCCTGATCGCCATTCCAAATATCGATCGCGTTTATTGATTAATTATTGGCTGCTGTAAATATATATTCCAGGCTGCTTTCCGTCTCACGATCAGATCCCTCATCATCAGACGGCTCGCCAGCATAATGGAGCCAGTTGGCTCCACCTCTACAGATCCCACAGGGATCTCCCATATAATCGACTGACCTGCAGTTACACAGGGATAGACGTTAGGGGGCGGTTTTTTCCCATCAGAGCTCCTGGAGGGGCTGCTGTACCAACGGGAGACTCGGTTGATGAAATATGAATTCAGATCGCTAATAAAAAAATCAAACGACAAATCGCGTCGTCGGCACTCAACAGGGGGCATGATAAGACGACAATTCTCGTCGTCGGCATTCAAAGTGTTAAACAAATAACAAGAGCTTGGAAAAAACTTGAACCCCCGAAAGTAAACAAATGGTTAGAAACTGTAGAGGACATATATAGTATGGAAAAGGTAACCTACAAAATCAATAAGAATGAAAATATGCTGGGAAAAAGATGAGGTCTCTTTAAACTATGGAAAGGTACTAGATGACAGACAGATCAGTCGTTGAAGAGGATTTAAGTAACATGAAACAGTAATATCTTGATCTACTACTCAATTGTTGGGGAACACCCCTTAGGCCTACACCTACACCTACAATGGAAATTCAAGCCTTTTTACTTATTATTTATTTACTTTTTTACTTAATTTGTTTTCTATTATTTCATTTTTTATTTATTTACTATTATTATTATTATTTTTATTTTTCTTATATACGTATGTGGGGACGAGTTGGAATGTATATTAGATGTATACCAGTCCAGGATCTATACTGGTACTCACCCTTTTGTTTGTGTTTTTGTCTCTTGTTTTTTGTATGGGTGATGGGTAAAAAAAAAAAAGTGTCAAGATTTAAAATATGCGTATGTACATTTGTGTGTGTATGTACGTATGTAAGTATGGATATGTGAAGTTATGTATGTGTATGTGGGTACACATACTATACCTAAATGTAAAATGACTTTCTTTGACACAATAAAGTATAAAAAAAATTAAAAAACGTTTAACTGAAATGCCGTTGCACGATGTTACGCCAATTACATCACCGTTACATCAGTGACATCACCGTTACATCAGTGACATCACTGTTACATCAATTACATCACACCTGCAGTAGTCTAAGGTAGCACAGTGGTTCCTAAATCTTTTCATGCCAAGGACCCCCACATTGATACACATTAGTCCCATTTGATTAGACTTTGTCTCAAGGACCCCCATCTGAGGAGCTATTAGTTGTTAGTTCAGATTGAGGAGGTAACATTGGAGAGAGTGAAACATATTAGAGTAGTCACTCTTATTATATTTTCCTCATTTGGCTATAACCGATTCCCAATCGAATTCCCAATCACCAGGTGGTGAGATGCCTGGCTTCCTAAACATGCATTCTGGCCCATAATCGTCCCATTACATTAAATGATTCTTATTGGGGCGTACTTTGTATGTGGTTGTGGTTGTGGTTGTGTCTACATTGTCCTCATTCCAAACAATTAAAAGTCTTACAAATTGCAGCTCTTAAGTGAAGTACAACCTCAAGCAGATTATAATAAACTTGAATAAATTATTAGAGAATGCAGCATAATTTACAGAGATTCTCTCTCCCTGTCTCTCTCAAAAAATAAAACATAAAGTCCCTACACAGCTGCGTTACCAAAACTTAATATGAAGTGTCACCCTCCTGTGGCAAGGGACTGCTGTGTTTCATTCATATTGATCACCCGCTCAGCATGTGATAAAGGGGAATAATAACCAAGCGTTATGTCCAGCCAGTTGCTAGGTTGCTGACAGCTTATCATGCTCCGAGTTCGATTCCATCTGCATTATGCTCAGTGAGGTGTGAGATTAAGCCCCAATGATTTGTGTCTGGAAGTTCATTTGTCCCGGCCATGCCAAAGATATTTGAGATGCCGCTGAATACTGCAGGGAATTTCATGTTCAATACTGCGAGGTTTCATGTTATTTCATGTTATTTCCTTTGTCGGCTGGCATGGAGGAAAGTGCACGTGCCATTTAATTTAGGACATTTCAAACATATAAGAAGTGTAGGTAAATATGAACAAAATGTCATTGTTGTTTATTAGCTTGATTCTATACTCAAAATCGAATTATTTAAAGATATTTAAGAATTATTTTTAAATCAAGACATTTTAATTTGTCTTAAAAACAGGCATGTGATAATAAGCACCCAGAGAAAGTCTTAAATCTTAACAGATTTATATAATCTGATTAAGAACTTTACTTCTTAAAGTTCATCTAAGAGTATTTGGGAACTCTTGTGGTGGTCATTATATTATTTTGTCCTTCTTGGTAAAAAAGCAGAGACAGACTCCCCTCACTATATTCAAATGGGATTGTATAGGTTTCTAGTGTCTACAGTGGACATCAGACTACTCAAACACAGTATGGGATATGGAGTTGACTACTGGGTATTATTCAAATCCAGTCCCTGAGGGTTGAAAGAAAATATAAATCACCCTCCTGTCATTATAATTGAAAGTAGAGATAGGTGTAATTTCAGAGACTTTTTCCTGTCCCAATTTTACTATAGAAGTCAATGCAGAAACTGGACAGAAAAAGATTTAAATATCCAAATTCCTTACAATGTCCTTTTTTCTTGTATGTCAAAAAGGAATAGCCTATATACCATAACATTTGGTATATTGCAAAGAACTACAGAATTTACACTGGAATGCAATGAAGACAGCAGCAGCATGCTAATTAAAAGCAAATTGAAGTTGTGTTAATGAGCTCAGGGCCATATGTTATAGCTGTCAACAAGAGGCAAAACGCAAAAGCTGTGAACCATGAAGAAAACTTGGCACTTCAGAAATGAAATACTTTAAACAAAGCAGTGTAATTAAGAGAGCCCTGATTAAAATCCTGAAATAAAACATGTACATTTGAGTGGAGCACGTTCTGCCCTCCGGGGGGTCGTACAAAGAATTTCAGGGAGGTGGTGATTGGGTTGTCAGACCTCAGTCTCCACACTTTTGTTTTTACCTTGTTTCTATTCTTTTTTTTTTAATCCTCTTTTTCTCCGCCTGATTTTTCGGTGCTTTTCCTCCCATCCCAATTTAGTCGTTATGCTAATTCCCCCCTCCCCTACCTGGTCGTTGTGCGCATGTGCCCCCTACTGGTCGGTCTAGGGAGCCCTGAGGTCTACCACATGCTTCCTCCGACACATGCGGAGACAGCCAGTGGCTCTCTTTTCACCTGACAGCGTGGACTCTCATTGGTGAAGTGTAACGTGTGGGAGGTCACGTTGCCTTCACCACTTCCTGTTTTTTGCTGTGCAGGCGCCCTGACCTGACCTGTAGTAGTCACTGTCCACAACGCCACCCCATCGACTTCCCTCCCGCTAACTCAGCCAAACGAGTTAGTATGACGGCTGGCCCAAGCCGGAGGCAATGCTGACACCCGGATTCGAGACCGGAGTCTCTCGCATTGGTGACGAGCGCAATCTCCGCTGCGCCACCCAGCCGCCTTCCCTCGTTTCTATTCTTGATGAAGTTGTTTCTCAGCTGGGAATAATGGCAGGGGCAGAATCCAGAGAGTGTCTCTTCGGACGATCCCTACTGGCCATATTGGGCGGGAACAGGGTGGAAAGAGAACCCAACCTGAGCATCACATGACATGAGAGCAAAACCCCTGTGGTGTGAATAGGTCAATACAAGGAAACTATAAAAGAAGGAAGGGTCATCGCGTCAGAATACCAGCGTTCGATAGTGGCTCAGGAGGTGGAGCGGTTGTCTGGTAATTGGAAGGTTCCTGGTTAGATTCCGGCTCTTCCCGGCAGTGTGTAGAAGTGTCCTTGAGCAAGACACTTATACTGTGTGAGATGCGAGGAGCAAATTGAGGGTATGATGAAAGGACGGCAGGAGAAACTAGCAAAGGAGACGGGAGGTAGCGATGCTGGCACTATAAACATCTATTGAGTCAGACTAATGGTCGGCTGCTCTTCTGCCTCATAGTGTATTCATAATGCGCTGTAATGTAGAACATTGTGAATCACCCTCCTGTCATTATGAAAGTAGAGATAAGTGCAATTTCAGTTACTTTTTTCCTGTCCAATTTTTGCTATGAAGGTCAATGGAGACATTGGACAGGGAAAATATCATTCCAGCTGGAAATAGCTGAGTACTTTCTTTTTGATACAGGCATGATAATGGATGGCGGCATGCATGGATGGCATGGATTTGGGGAATTATGCATAATATTCTTTTGGTATTTTTCATCCTTGATTCAATTGAATTGAATGTTCACGCAAAATTATTGCCTCAGAGGGGAGGCATGATGCATGTCAAGCAACAGGAAAGGACCGGGTGATTATAGTTGTCTTTTTTCCTCTATGTAATACCTGTAGCAGTGGCGGCTGGCCACTAGGGGCGCTCGGGCGCCGCCCCCCCTGGTTAACCCTGGTTAAAAGAGAGGAGAATAAGATTTTTTTTTTTTTTTAGTTTTTTAGTTTTATAGCCCTATAAATAATATAAACATGTTTAAAATGAATAATATTTACTCATTTTAAGTATGTTTGTGTTTCCAATGCACAATATAACGTTAATATATCAAATATAAATAATCGTTTCCCTGAACAGGAAGTGACTCACTGTCTGATAGAGAATACGTTCTGTTACCGTAGCCGCATTTCTCCTCGCCGCATTTCTCTCGGGCTAGACGCAATAGCGATTTGAGTGCGCGTGCACGCCGTGCACTGTTTCATCGCTGTATCCGTCGCAGCCAATCAGTGCGTAACGCGCTGTGCATTGAAATATGATGTATTATGATGGAACACAGGCGCGTTTTGAAGCGGTCTAAGCAAGAGGCGTCTATAATTTCCGTAGCCGCATTTCTCGGAGACGCTCTCTGATTGGCCGACGCGGCGACGACAGTACTTTTCCGTAGCCGCATTTCTCGGTTTTGCTTAAAAGTGGACGGTAGAACGCCAGGTAGTTTGCAGGATGTTCGATGCTGTGTGTTGTGATGCAGTCTCGAGTCTGGACAGTGGGCAGTGGATATACATCGACAACAGTCTGGGGGACAGTCAGTGGACATACACTTTATCAAGCCCTCCGGCTTGACCACGTTTCAATTAAACAAAGTGAGTTAATTCTCTCTCTCTCTCTCTCTCTCTCTCTCTCTCTCTCTCTCTCTCTTAGCCACTCAGCTAACGTTAGCCGCTGTTAGCCACTCAGCTAATGCTAAACTAACTAACTAACGCTCTCTCTCTCTCTCTCTCTCTCTCTCTCTCTCTCTCTCTCTCTCTCTCTCTCTCTCTCTCTCTCTCTCTCTCTCTCTCTCCTCAAGTGGATTATTGTTCAATATCGTCTATGTTTGAATGAATGAATGAATGAAAACTTTATTAACAGATTGCAGAATGGGTACAATACAGTACGGCTCAATACACACAATTGTTAAGGGGATGCAGATCAGAGAAAGACGTTTGTCTTGTTTACATCAGGGTCCCCCGTTTTCGATTCATATCGATAGTTTAATAGCTAGCCTTGGCTCGTTTAACTATATGCTAAATATGTGTACAGCCCTGTACTCATACTGAAGTTATTCTTGGTATATACTACTACACATACTAGGTCTGATTGTGTAACGAATCGATTCCACGTCGCGCTGTGTGTGAGAGAGAGAAAGAGAGAGAAGGAGAGATAGAGGGGGATACTAATTCCGCCCCTCCCCCGTAAAGAATTCACGAGCCGCCACTGACCTGTAGGTGAAGCAGTATCACTGTGTAAGCCTATTTACTATTGTGCTGTTCATTTCAGCCACAATATAGACTGAGTCCTGATCAACATCATCATACTGTAACTCCCTCATCATGTTTGCTCTCAGTTCATCTGTGCACCGTGCCTTCAACAACAATTTTGCCTATCTCAAGCCCTGCCCTTTTTTCTTGATCCTCCAATCACAACTGATGCTTTGGAGTGAAAGGGAAGCAACAGTTGTGATTGGAAGATCATGAAAAGATGGCGGGCTTGATAAAGGTACATTTTTAGGATGATTGTTTTGAATCTTGAAATCCTAGAGCTTTGTAACTGTCAAAACCTTTAAAGTTCCAAGTTTTCTGTGACCGGCAGCCATTTGTTACATCATTCCAATGCTCTGTTCTCAAAATTCCACCTCACATGTAAGATCATACACTTTAAAGGGTTAACAAAGTCCTTCTACTGACTGTAGCCAATCCATAGCCCTTGAATTACAGTCCTTGTTTGTAAGGCTTTGCTATCCAGACACACTCCAGTGCATTGCTGTGTTGTGGTAATGAAAACCCTGGAGATCGTCAGGGCCCAGTTTTGTGCAGCAGGGCGCTTTCCCCTGATTGGGTCTGTACCTGGGATTAGCTGGGCTCGTTAGGGCCCGACATCAGGAGCAGTGAAAAGGGTCATGTTACCGGCTGTCAGTGAAACTAGGTCATCCATTCACACATTGTTGAAGCATGATGAGTCAAGGGCAGGCTTTGAAAATTGTAGCCTGTGGCAAAATGTCATGGAGCAGCAGCAAACTCCCTGTGATAAGATGGTGGGCTTCTTTTTTTGTCTTTGGCTTCAGTGAAGCAGAAAAAGTTCACCACACAAGAATATCCATGTTTGTGGGGGCATATGAATCCATGCGCACACTGTACACACATGCGCAAGTGCATATGTATGCATGCACAATGCAGACACACACATGTGTGCACAGTGCACACATACTGCTGTACATGCAGACAGTCATGCACACGAACATGCACACATTCAGACTCACAGAGCTAATTGACCACAACAGTGTTTAGGCTCCAGTGTTTTAGCTTTTCAATGTTACATTTCGCGTCGCGCTCTGCTACTGAGATAACCCCTTATCTCCACGCACCTAGCATGCACGAGAAACAAAAACAAATGCACCCACTTGCACGTGACCGCGCCACTCCCATGCATCCCTTTATGACGCCGGAAGTGGTCACGCCTCACCCTTCCTCATTTAGTTTCCAAGCGGAAGCAGCTCAAGTGCACTTCTTGAACTGGAGATTGTTATGAAACGTAAGGTGAAATGACACAATGTTGGGAATTCGCCAGAAGTTCACCAGCCCCCGGAACCTTCTCGGCACATCCTAACAGCGCAGCAGTCCTGTCCTGGGTTTTCCTCGTCTTGTGACAGCGGACCGAGGGACGTCGCGCGACGGTTTGCAGTCGAGCTAAGTCATGCACAGGTAGGGCCTGCGCTATCAGGCATTGATACTAGCATGGGTAATACTGCTAGTTGTCTCGTGAGACGACCGAATGATGTATTGGCGCGGGGGGGGGGGGGGGGGGGGGGGGGCGGGATATTTGGGAAAACATGGTCGTCATCAGTGTTAATTTTGGCAGCTATTTTCATTTTAGTTTTAGTCTTGTGTCAGGTGCTCCTTTTTAGTTTTCATCATATTTAGTCATCTGCATTTATTTTTCGTTTCGTCAGTTTTAGTCAACTAAATGTCTGAGCATTTTAGTCTTAGTCAGTGTTAGTCTCGATTTTGTCTTTTTTGTTTTTGTCTAGATTTAGTCGCAGAAAACTGATGATTTTTGTCTAGTTTTTGCTAATGAAAAAAAGGCATTTTATATTTTTATATTGTAAATAATGCAATTCTATTTATTAAGTATATATAGTCTAGCCAAAACCCTATCAGCTGATTCACAATAAGTTCAGTAGAAGGCTAGAAGCCCAATAGTAACCAAACATTCCTTGAAATGGTCAATAGATTCAGAAATAGTCAGACATGGAATGGAACATATTCTGATTTAAATAGCTTATTATTTTTTTTTAACCAACAAAGGAACATTAGGATAGTGTAAATACACAGTACATACTGATTGCAATTCTCACTTGGACCTACTCTATAAATTTCACACACGTCACACACACCTTCCCTTTTGTCCCTCGAGTCGTACCGTAGATCGCTGACGTCACTTTAAACTTAAAATGGCGGCCCCCATCAGAGCATTTGGCTAACAACATTAGCTTAGCAAACCTGCCACCGCACTTCTATGTGCATAAAGTGTGGTAACAAAATATCACAGCCCCTAAGACTGGGAGCGTTCTAACTCTACTGAGCATATACCCCACATTATATGAAAAATCAAAAGTCATTATGACGTTTTAGTGCACTTCAAGCGCTAAAGGGATTCATAACTTATAGCAGGGTCAATCCCAGTGTTAGTACTTGTCTGTTTCTTTTCTTTTCATACCTTTTTAAGTGAACGTGGTCTTGTCCTTGTTGTATCCATGTGTAATGTTGATAGTAGTGGGTGTACACAGATGAAAGAGAGCAAGTCTGTGTCTGGGATATAGGTCCCGACTCCCAGGCTATTAGCCTAGCCATCCTCTCAGCCTCTGTCGTCTTAAATGCTATGTTCTTTTGGTAGAACTGTTCGGCTGCCGCAGGAGTGTTGAGAGAGTAGCAGATTCCGTTCATGGTTATTGGTATAAGCTGTAGTCACGAGAGACCTGGGACGCGGTTTTTAGCCTCACGTATGTTATGTAGCTTGGCTTTTAGCCATAAACGCTGCTGAGTTTAACCCGGAAACGGAAATGGGAAATGCTGAAATAATAACGTGACTTATTCTAAAAGTTATAATTATTTTGTCTCATCTTGTTTTAGTCAACATAAATTAAGAGAGAATTCGTCATGGTTTTTGTAAACTACATTTTTGTGTCCTCAGTTGTGGTCAACGATATTTAATTAATAATTTAGTGACGTTGGCGTCACATGGTGTTCAATAACGTGACGTCACGTCTCGTTGTCGTCGTGGGAAAAAGCTTCGTTGACGAAGATCTTTCGTCATCAAATTCGTTGACAAAATTAACACTGGTCATCATGACTCTCTTTTGGGTGTTTTTCCAAGTATCCTAGCGCGCAGCTAATGCTAATGCTATATGTTGGGACACCGTTCCCCATGTACCCCGGCGGGGTTGTTGCCACTCTTCCCTCCTCTTTTTTTTTTTTTTTTTTTTTTATTGATCTTTTCCCCCCTCCTTTTTCCTCCGATTTTCTCCCATCCCAATGTTAGTCGTTATGCCAATTCCCAATCCCCTTCCTGGTCGCTGCGCACTTACCCCCCACAGTCGGTCTGGGAGAGTGGAGGCTACCACGTGCTTCCTCCGACACACGTCCAGCCAATCAACCGCTTCTTTTCACCTGGCAGCGCGGATTCTCACTGAGAGGGCGTAGCGTGTGGAAGGATCACACTATCCCACTTAGATCCTATCCGCGCTTAGCAGGCGCCCGGACCGAACTGTAGGAGTCGCTGTTTACAACAACCCGGACCCACCCCGCCAGCTTCTCCCACCCTCTAATACTGCCAATTGTATTAGTGTGACCGGCCAGCCAAGCTGGTGACAACCCCGGAGCTGTGAGCTGGATTCGAACAGGCGAATCCAGCCGCTCCGGGGTTGGTGACGAACGCAATCTCCGTTACGCCACCTGACCGCACTCTTCCCTCCTCTTAACCGTTTCATTGCTGAATGTCAATCTGTGTCTAATGTGGGGGGTTTTGCTGAGGCTTATTTACCCTTTATACGGGTGGATGGGCTGACGACAGGGCGCAAGGCAGGTGTGCCGTGCTTAGAGGGCCAGGTAGCATCGGTCCTTTGCCCTAGCATGGTTGAACGGTATCCCACCCGGAAGCCGACGCCAGAGTGCGAGTCGGCCCGGCAGGTGGCTGAGTGGGCTGATGAAGCTTATACCGCCGCAGGACGGAATTGAGCAACAACCAATAACATTGCTCATTTGGCTGCTTTTCTGTCTAAAATGGTGTCGGGTGGTGGGGCCTTAGGGCCAGCTGACGTCAAAAACATTGCACGTGTTTTTGAGGTTATACAGCTTTTGACCCAGCCGCAAGCTATAACCGCAGGGAGGGCTAGGATGCTGTCAACACTTGTTCACAGGCATCTTTGGTTGGAACAGTCTCCCCTTGAGGAGGAGAGAAGACTTCCCCTCCTCAGGGCGCCCCTCTCCACAGAGGGACTTTTTGGTCTGTCCGCAGGGGCGGTATTTGACCTGGGCCCCACACCGCCCCACACCACACAGCCAGAGGTGAGAGCACGGCCTCGCCAGCGGCTGCGGTGAGGCCCCCGACCGGCGGCCATGTTTCCCCCGCCTGAGATACCCTGGGCACAAAGAAAACAGGTGATCACAAGGCCAACAGCCTCGGTGGCCGAGGGATCGGCTACATTAGATGAGCACGGCCTAAAAAAACGTCACCGTCTAGCTGTGTCTAGCACGCTCTCCGGTTACTCCCCCCCGCTACACTACGGGACACAGGGCTCTGATTTGTTCCCTTTGGCTGCGGGCCGCGTGCTTCCAGTGAAGCGCAAGCGGCCCCACGTTTCGCTTCTCATGGGGACAGGGGCTGACACCCAGTTGCTAGCTAGGCCTGGGTCTGCCTGTGAGAATGCTGTGCTGTCAAGCGGCTCCCATACCACACGTTCTGCGTCTGTGTTTGGTGAGCCTAGTGTTGTGTCTGTCGACGGAGCAGGGTTCCCTGTATCTAAAAAAGGTTGTCAGAGGGGGAACTCTAGGCCCAGGAGGTCGCAGCATGAGTTCCCCCAGCCTCGCCCTCGCCAGGCCGGGTATCACGTTAGTGCCTCCCCCGACCGGAAGACCGGCGGTGGTCAGTCAGGCACGCGTGGTTTGGGTGGTAGTAATATCACTACAGGGCTATGGTGTGTTGGGACTCACCCTATCGGGCAGTGTGTGGACCACACACCTTGCATGTCCAGCTGCAGAGCAGGCTATCCTCAGCAGTCTATGCCGGGAAGATGCTCAGCTGGGGAGCTTATGTCACCAGGGGTGATGGCTGCTCCCCCCGTATCAGACCGGCCCTTTCTGTTGGGGTCCCCCCTTGGGTGCGATTGCCTCGTTGGTAGAGTCAGGGTGCGATATCCCGGCTCCACGAGACACCCTGCTCGCGCGGTTGGCGAGTCCAAGGTTGGCAACACACAGCGGGTGGGACCGGGCCTCCTATCTACGGTTCCTGGCGGACCAGCGCCAGTTGGCGGCGGGTGCGCTTTGGGATTATCATCACGTATGGTTACAGGAGTGCCATATGTCGAGGTGGATGGAGAGAATGCTGAGGGAGGGGCTTGTGTTACAGTTTGCACAACCCCACCCTACGTTTTTGGGTTTGGTACAGACCCCATTGTCAGGGTCCGCAGCAGTGACCGACGAGATCCAATCTCTGTTGGCGAAGCAGGCCATCGTCGTAGTCCCAAAAGAGGACGCGATGTGTGGCGTTTACTCCCGGTATTTTCGGGTGCCCAAGAAATCGGGAGGTGTCAGACCTATACTGGACTTGTCCGTGTTCAATCGTCTGATTGTGGCGAGAAGGTTCAGAATGTTGACCGTCAAATACCTGTTAAGCGCTGTCAGAGTGGGAGACTGGTTCACCTCCATAGACCTGAAGGATGCGTATTTTCACATCCCGATCTTCCCTCCTCACAGGAAATTCCTACGCTTCCTTTTTCAGGGCATAACGTATGAGTACCAGATGCTGCCGTTCGGCTACTCTCTGGCTCCTCGCACATTCACCAAGTGCGTGGAGACCGTGCTGGACCCTCTGCGTCATCAGGGGATACGAATTTTATTCTACCTCGACGACATTCTGGTCCTCAGCCGGTCATAGGAGATCGCCAGGTCTCATACCGGGCAGGTGGTGGAACACAGCAGGCGCTGTGTGTGATGCGCCTGCTCGGTATGATGGCATCTGCTCACACTGTGGTCCCTCTTGGCCTCCTCTTCATGAGGAGGATACAGAGGTGGTTTTCCAGGATGAAAATAGACCCGGTGAGAGACAAGTGGAAGCGGCTGACGGTTCCCGTGTCAATACTGGGGGATCTCGACCACTGGGGGAGACCTGGTGCCCTCACCAGCGGGGTCCCCATGAGCGGCAGGCTATCACACGTCACGGTCTGCTCTACATATCAATGTGTTGGAATTGAAGGCTGTCCTTCTGGTCCTCAAGCGGTTTGGCCGCCTTGTGGTGGACAAACATGTTTTGATCAGGACGGACAACACGATGGCAGCGTCGTATATCAACAGACAGGGAGGAGTCCGCTCCCCCCTTCTGCACCGGGCGGCGGTCGACCATTGGCTATGGGCGTCTCTCAATCTGTGCAGCCTGAGGGCTCTCCACATCCCCGGCAGGGAGAATGTGGGTGCAGATGTGATGTTGCGGGGCGGTCATCATCCTGACGAGTGGGGACTATGTCCAGACATAGTCAGGCAGGTCTGGGATCGGTTCGGGGAGGCCACGGTGGACCTGTTTGCGAGCAGACAGTCACACCAGTGCCCCTTGTGGGGCCCCCTCTGGGAGTGGATGCCTTCTCTGTGTATCCGTGGCCGCCCATACACCTGATAGCTCAGCTGTTGGAGCGGGTACGTCGGGAGCGCAGGACTTTGATCCTGATCACACCGGACCCGGGCACGGCTGTGCAGTTCCCGGTTCTGATTCAGCTCTTGGTGGCCCCGCCGTGGCCTGTTCCGTGGTCATCGCGGTCCCTCTCTCATGCACGTGGAACATTGTTTCTGCGTCCTGTTCTGGGGCAGCCGTTGAGGGTTTGGCTGCTGAAAGGGTTAGTCTGGAGGGGATGTGTCTTAACCCTACTGTGGTTAACACCATCCGGAACGCACACGCCCCGCCCACTACCACGGTTTACGCAGGTAAGTGGCGTATTTTTCAAGAGTGGTGTGAGGTTGGGGGTCTGGACCCAGTGTCCTGCCCCCTGGACTCTGTTCTTTCCTTCCTCCAGTCTATTCTGAATAGGCTGTCGGCCTCGACAGTAAGGGTATACGCCGCGGCTATATACTCTTGTCACGTGGGTTTTGAGGGCGGTACGATGTTCAGCCACCCTCTCGTGAAATGTTTCCTGCTTGGCGCTCTGCGTCTCAAGCCTGTCGGACGTTCTCTGTCTCCGAGTTGGGACCGCCAACTGGTCCTGGGCAGGTTGTCGGAGGCCCCGTTTGAGCCTCTTGAGCAGGCGCCATTGGATCGGCTGTCCTTTAAGACTGCGTTCCTTTTGGCCATCATCTCCGCTAAGCGTGTGGGTGAGCTGTGTGCTCTCTCGTGCGGCCTGAGTGCCTGTCTATTCGGGCCGATAGCGGTGCGACTCTGAGGCCTAATCCAGTCTTCGTGCCAAAGAATATCCGGAGTTCTTTTCGCTCCAGGGATATTGTGGTTCAGGCGTTTCATCCGCCTCCTCACGCTAGTGGGTTGGAGGCGAGCCTTCACTTGTCATGTCCTGTCCGTGCACTGAAGGTTTACCTTAGTTGGACGCAGGATCTCAGGGCTTCCGATCAACTGTTTGTTTGTTACGGTGGCCTTCGCGCGGGTAAGGCGCTATCCAAGCAGCGCCTGTCACATTGGTTGTGCGAGGGCATTGCCCTTTGCTACACGTTGGCTGGACAGGTCCCCCCCGGGGGCGTCAGGGCGCACTCCACTCGTGGTGTGGCGGCCTCTGCTGCCCTGTTAGGGGGGGCCTCGGTGGAGGACATCTGTGCTGCGGCCTCCTGGTCCTCCCCGGATCCTTTCGTTAGGTTTTACCTCATGGACATGACTGGGGGTTCTGTCTCCCAGGCGGTCCTGAGGTCCGGGACCTCTCCTGCATCCCGCCATCAGATGGGCTAGCAGGGGTGTGTGGGTGTGGACCGCGGGGTGCTGTGTCACACGTGGTCCCGCCTGTGCTGTGCGTTCAGGGGTGCCTGTTTCCTTCTTTTCGCACTTTGGTGGAGTTAGGACGGGCGGGCGGGTGGACGGGACTCCCCTCCTCCCTGGCTGGGGCTTACGGGCCCTCAGGGGGTGCATTTGTCGGGCCGCGCGTCCGCTCTGCCCTTTATCTCAGTAGCAGAGCGAGACGCGAGGCCAGTTGAAATGTAACGTATGGTTATTCTATAACCCTAGTTACATGATACTGGCTGAGCGTCTCCCTCTTAGCGCCCTGAGGTCCCTTGGAGGTTTTCCGCTTATGGAAATCGAACTGGGAAGGTTGAGGCGTGACCACTTCCGGCGTCATATAGGGACGCATGGGAGTGGCGCGGTCACGTGCAAGTGGGTGCATTTGTTTTTGTTTCTCGTGCACGCTAGGTGTGTGGAGATAAGGGGTTATCTCAGTAGCAGAGCGAGACGCTCAGCCAGTATCATGTAACTAGGGTTATATAATAACCATACGTTATATTGAGAGGCCTTACAATGGATAGCAAATATCACTAAGCAATTATTATCACAGAATTTCTTTGGTTGTCCTGTATGATGAATGCTACACTTTTCTGTTACAATTTGAAAAAGACATTTGATTTTGGTACACATTGGTGTCTATTAAAAAAACAATTTTGTATGTCATTGGTGGTAAGCCTTGTAACAGGAACGAAATAATAACACCGGAAAATGTAATAACGTTTTCCTTTAGAAGGACTTTAAAATTAAATAGCACCGTAAAATGTAATAAAAAATGTTGATCTCCAGGATCAGATTTGTAGACCACTTACAATATGACTTGTGGTTTTATACTATTGTCATATAGCTAACTAGTTAGCATAGTATTACTATTACTCACAATATTCTATGTATCCGTATAAGTCACACTCATTGTCAAGTTTGTTCTTATTTTCCCCACTTGAAGGGCTCAGGCAACGTGATAAAGGAAGGATATAACTCTGTGACTTCTTTGACCTTTGTTTGTCATTTAATTGGTTGACAAATGGTTGTCACAATAGCAGTCACAATAGCAGTCACAATAGCAGGTTATAAACCTGAAAGGGTATGAAAGGAAATGTTTCAACATCAACATAAATACATAGGCTATAATAATACCATAAACTATAGTTTAACATTAATACATTTAGCCTATATTATCAGTTCATTCAAATAAACAATTACCAGATGCATTTTCATTAAGAACATTCATTCAGCATTACCAATACATTTGACATTTTGTATTATTCTTATTTCTTATTATATATATATATATATATATATATATATATATATATATATATATATATATATATATATATATATATATATATATATATATATATATATATATATATATATATATATATATACCATATAACCTATATTATATATATATATATATATTTATCTATTTATTTATAATTTATTTATATATATTTATCTATTTATTTATATATATATACCACATATAACCTATATTATATATATATATATATATATATATATATATATATATATATATATATATATATATATATATACCATATATAACCTATATTATATATATAGTATTTACTTATTTATTTATTACACCAATCAACATTGTTCTTTAAAGGGGAACTATTTTACTATTTCTTTCACTATTTGGGCACTTTTACACAATTCCTGTGAGTCTATGGAACACCTCTGTAATATATATATTTTTTTTTATACATTGTTTTGTATTTCTAATCAAGTCCTCAAAAACAGCATTTTTCTACCTCAAGATCTCGAGCTGTTTTGAGCCTGGGCTCCAAGTCAAGTCAAGTCAAGTCAAGTCAAGAGTTTTAATTGTCACGGCATACAGGTATACAATGAAATGCGGCGGGTCTTGCCCGCGACTATGAATTTCTTTGGTTGTCCTGTATGATGAATGCTACACTTTTCTGTTACAATTTGAAAAAGACATTTGATTTTGGTACACATTGGTGTCTATTAAAAAAACAATTTTGTATGTCATTGGTGGTAAGCCTTGTAACAGGAACGAAATAATAACACCGGAAAATGTAATAACGTTTTCCTTTAGAAGGACTTTAAAATTAAATAGCACCGTAAAATGTAATAAAAAATGTTGATCTCCAGGATCAGATTTGTAGACCACTTACAATATGACTTGTGGTTTTATACTATTGTCATATAGCTAACTAGTTAGCATAGTATTACTATTACTCACAATATTCTATGTATCCGTATAAGTCACACTCATTGTCAAGTTTGTTCTTATTTTCCCCACTTGAAGGGCTCAGGCAACGTGATAAAGGAAGGATATAACTCTGTGACTTCTTTGACCTTTGTTTGTCATTTAATTGGTTGACAAATGGTTGTCACAATAGCAGTCACAATAGCAGTCACAATAGCAGGTTATAAACCTGAAAGGGTATGAAAGGAAATGTTTCAACATCAACATAAATACATAGGCTATAATAATACCATAAACTATAGTTTAACATTAATACATTTAGCCTATATTATCAGTTCATTCAAATAAACAATTACCAGATGCATTTTCATTAAGAACATTCATTCAGCATTACCAATACATTTGACATTTTGTATTATTCTTATTTCTTATTATATATATATATATATATATATATATATATATATATATATATATATATATATATATATATATATATATATATATATATATATATATATATATATATATATATATATACCATATAACCTATATTATATATATATATATTTATCTATTTATTTATAATTTATTTATATATATTTATCTATTTATTTATATATATATACCACATATAACCTATATTATATATATATGTATCTATTTATTATTTATATATATATATATATATATATATATATATATATATATATATATATATATATATATATATATATATATATATATATATATACCACATACCATATATAACCTATATTATATATATATATATATATATATATATATATATATATATATATATATATATATATATATAACCTATATTATATATATAGTATTTACTTATTTATTTATTACACCAATCAACATTGTTCTTTAAAGGGGAACTATTTTACTATTTCTTTCACTATTTGGGCACTTTTACACAATTCCTGTGAGTCTATGGAACACCTCTGTAATATATATATTTTTTTTTATACATTGTTTTGTATTTCTAATCAAGTCCTCAAAAACAGCATTTTTCTACCTCAAGATCTCGAGCTGTTTTGAGCCTGGGCTCCAAGTCAAGTCAAGTCAAGTCAAGTCAAGAGTTTTAATTGTCACGGCATACAGGTATACAATGAAATGCGGCTGGTCTTGCCCGCGACGATGTGCAATACAGTGGTACAACATATAATAGAATCCAATAAAATACAGTGGTACAACATATTAATAGAATCCAATAAAACAGTGCAATAAACAGGTACATGGTGTGCCATCTCGGTATCTGTACATTAGTATTTACAGAGCATATAGGACATGCTAGGTAGCTTTAGTAGTGCAATACACTGTTCCTGATGCTATACTACTTTAAGTGGCCTTTCCTCTGGCCATAAGTGTGCGTGTGTGCGGCATGAGTGTTAAAGTGGCTGCTAGTGTGTGAACGTGCTCAGCGTGCGTGTCGTGTATGTGCTTGTGTGTGGATAGTTCAGTTTCTGTGTCTCTCAATGTTCATTGTTCAAGGCTCTGATGGCCTGGGGGAAGAAGCTTAGCCTAAGCCTCTCCGTCCTAGTAGCTGACAGGCTGTTATTGGGGTGGTGGGGGTCTTTCATTATCCTGCAGGCTCTGGATTTGCACCTCTTGTTGTATAGAGCCTGCAGGGGAGGTAGCGCCATACCCGTGGTACGCTCGGCTGAGCGCACCACTCTCTGTAGGGCCTTCTTGTCCTGTGCCGTGCTGTTCCCATACCAGGCAGTGATGTTTCCGGTCAAGATGCTCTCTACAGCTCCTGAGTAGAAGGACTGGAGTATCTTCCCCGATACTCTGAACTTCCTTAACTGTCTCAGGTGGTAGAGGCGCTGCTTCGCTTTCTTTACTACTGTGTCTATGTGTGTTGACCATGTCAGGTCCTCTGAGATGTGGACCCCCAGGTACTTGAAGCTGCTCACCCTGTCCACGGTAGCCCCGTTAATCGTCAGTGGTGTGTGTGTCTCCTGCTGTCCTCTCCTATAATCCACGATCAGCTCCTTGGTTTTACCAATGTTCAGGAGCAGGCTGTTGTCCTGGCACCAACGTTCCAGTACCTCAACCTCCTCTCGGTAGGCCTTCTCGTCGTTGTCCGAGATCAGCCCCACCACCACCGTGTCGTCGGCGAACTTCACAATGGAGTTGGAGCTGAACTTGGCCGCACAGTCGTGTGTGTAGAGTGAGTACAGCAGGGGGCTTAGAACACAGCCCTGGGGGGACCCGATGCTCAGGGTGATGGTGTTGGAGGTCTGACCCCCCACCCTGACCGCCTGGGGTCTTTCACTCAGAAAGTCCAGTACCCAGGCGCTCAGGGCGGAGCTCAGGCCTAGCTCGATCAGCTTGTCCACCAGTCTGGTGGGGACTATGGTGTTGAACGCTGAGCTGTAGTCAATGAACAACAGTCTCACATAGCCCCCCTTCTGACGGTCAAGGTGGGAGAGAGTGCTGTGCAGTACCTGGGAGACCGTGTCATCAGTGGACCTGTTTGTCCTGTATGCAAATTGCATAGGGTCCATATCACTGGGGAGAGAGGCACAAATGTGGTCCTTGACCAGCCTCTCGAAACATTTCATGACCACAGAGGTGAGTGCCACCGGTCTGTAATCATTTGGACATGTTGGGGAGGGTTTCTTCGGTACAGGGATGATGGTAGACATCTTGAAGCAGGCAGGGACTACTGACTCCGCCAGGGATTGATTAAATATGGCGGTGAACACCGGGGCAAGCTGGTTTGCACAGGACTTAAGTATGCGTCCTGTTATACCATCTGGGCCTGCAGCCTTCCTGGTGTTCACCTGCATAAATGCTCTTCTCACACTGTGTTCCGACAACGAGAGAGCGCCCCCGCCCCCCCCGCGGTTGCCCCCCCCCCTCCACAACAGCCGGTGCGCCAGTGACGTCACTAGCCAGAGGGCTAGCGGCGACACTGTCTACACCGAACCGAGCGTAGAAGGAGTTGAGTTTGTCCGCTAGAGAGGCGTCGTCGCTCCCCATTGAGGGGGCGCTGACTTTGTAGTCAGTTATTGTCTTCAGTCCCCTCCACAAGCCTCTTGTGTCGTTTTGTGCCATTTGTGTCTCCAGTTTCTCAGCATATGTCCTCTTAGCAAGTTTAACAGCCTTGCGCAGAGTGTAGACTGAAGCCTTGTACTCTACCATATTTCCTGACTCTCTGCCCAGGTTATAAGCCGTGGTGCGTGAGTTTAGGGCTGTTCTTATAGTGCTGTCCACCCAAGGTTTCTGGTTTGGGAAAACCCGCGCCTTCTTTGTGAGGACAATGCCGTCTACCACTGTTGCTATGTAACAAACAACGGTATCAGCGTACTCGCTGACGTCACTGGCGCTTCCTTTAAACATGTCCCAGTCTGTATCCGCGAACGCGTCACGGAGCTCGGTCTCTGATTCGTCAGACCACTTTTTTGTCTCACGTGACACGACGACGTCACGCGATCTTTGTTTGTATGCTGGGATTAAAAAAATGGAGTCGTGATCGCTCGCGCTTGTAGAGCCCATCAGTGGCGGAGCCGCTACAGCCTTGTAGGCAGCTCTGAACGGGGTGTAGCAGTGGTCGAGTGTGTTCCCCCCTCTTGTGGAGCAGGCGATGTGCTGAAAAAAGGTCGGCATCACTTTTTTCAGGTTTGCCTGATTGAAGTCACCAGTCTCTATCGTCGCGGCTTCCGGGTGCTTGATCTGCTGTTTGTTGATGTAGTCGTGTAATTCCCCCAGCGCTTTGCCAGTATTTGCCTGTGGGTGAATATACATGACGGATAAAATGACCGCGGTAAACTCACGGGGTAGGTGATACGGGCGACACAGGATCTGGAGATGTTCCATATCTGGGGAGCATGAACTTGAGAGGACATGTACTTCCTTGGGATTAACCCAGAGATTGTTCGTGAGGATGCAGACCCCACCTCCGATGCTCTTCCCAGAGGCTGCCGTGCAATCTGCTCTCAGGACGGTGAAATTGTCCGATGGAAAGACGCTGTTGTCCGGCGTCGCTGGCTTGAGCCATGTCTCAGTGAAACACATGACGTTAACGTCTCTCATCTCCCGTTGGAATCGGACCCTCGCTCTCAAGTCATCCATCCTTCCCTCCAACGAACGTGCATTCGCCAGAAAGATGGATGGAATTGCTGGACGGTAAGCAGATCTTTTTAATCTAAGTCTGATACCGCCTCGTCTACCTCTATGCTTCTTTCTGCCGTTTCCTTTGTTGTCGTTCTCCCGCTTGATTTCTGTTAGCCATTCTGGGCATAAAGTGTCTCCCAACTCCTCTTTGAGTCCGGAGTGGTAAACCAGTGGTAAACCAGTCAAGCCCTCCCATGCTGCCCACATAGATGCCTGATGTAATTTATTCTCTTTTTACCCTTAAAGTTAATTTAATTTCAATTTACTTTGAAAATAGTTGCAAGGAGTATATTTGATCATTTAGGGGACATTTAAATTTTACCATTTGTTTTGGATAAATAATATATGTAATTTTGAGTCAATAACATACATTTGGCTCTCTTTTCTCCTAAAGAGTTCGACACTCATCTTTGATATTCAAATATTTTGTGTGATTTACTAAATTGCATATCCTACCTTTCAACATTATGTGAAGAAAGCAAGAAACTGCATGAACAATTGGCACACTGACCCTGCAACACAGGCAGTCAGCATGGCCGTAACTTGAAGCACTCAAAAGGCTAACTAAAGCGGAAGCAGGCAGCGCACCGGGGAGACGACCCCAGAGGATCCCTTAAACCAGGCAGCAGGCTTTAGACCCGAGCCTGGAGCACTGCGGACGAGACAGGCGCCAAAGGGGTCAACTGAAAACAGCACCCCGGCGGAAGGGGCGTATGCTGGCATTGTTGCGCACCATGACAAAGCCTCCACCAAAAAAAACCCACCCAGAGGGGTCGAGGCAGAGAAGGCTGACACGATTGGCAGACGTCATGAACGTGCAGGGGCACACTCAACCGGGTAACCCGGGAGTTGACTCTGCTCCAACACACCAGGGAATCAACCACCCTCTTGGTACCACATGCAGTGGTTGTTCCTATAACCCCTCAAGAAAAAACTCCAAAACACACCTGCGGGTATACACTGGCTATACCGCAGTACAAGTGTACTTGTACAGTTTTCAAAAAGGGTTATTCCAGGCCTACGGGTCAACGAAACATTACTTCGGACCGGGCCCGGCGGCTCGGGAAGCACACAGGGTCACCAGAGGAGGTCCAAAAGACCACCCCAACACCCCCCTCTTCGCCATGCGTGAGAGAGGAGCGAAAAGAAAGGAGAACCAGCCCCTTCATGATAGTGCCAGGTACAACGTGTACCCAACAAAGGGTCTCCATAACGCCCAACCACAAGTCCCTCAGGGTACCAGAACAGCAGATCTGCGTCCCCGGCGGACAACGGGTTAACTGACCTGGACCAGCGTGACCAGAACCAGTCCCGTGCCCTAACCACACCGACATCCCCACTCCAGGAGAGGGGGTAGGTATGCGTGTCGATCTAAAACATGAAAAGAGGGCGCCACCCAGACGGTCCCATTCGTACCGCGCTCAGTGGCCCACCCCAAGGGCGTGAGATCCCTCTACCTATGTTCTGATCTATTCCGTTAACATCCCCCAGATATGAACGAGAATCCGTCGAGACCCAGTAACAGGCGCTCGGAAGAGAAAAAAAACCCATCCCAGTTGCCCTATAAAAACACTGTTTTAATAACAAGCAACCAAGGCGTACTAGCCTCCTGCGTGATTCTTATCAGAAAACACCCCGAGCCAGCACTATGTACGCGTCGAGACCCAAACACATCAATTGATAGTCTAACCAGACACCAGACATTGGTCCTTCAAGTCGCCTGGGAGAACGACAAGGAGTTGTCGTGCTTCATAATCTTCACTCTTTTTATTATTAAAAAGAAAGAAACACCGACTGACATGAATCCCACGTGACGCGGCCAAGGGTAAAAAATCTTTACATTCTTACATCCCGCCACCCTCACCACAGAGAGGAGACGGGAATCCTCAGAGAGACTTCCCACGTGAGCCACAGATTGAAAAGTCACGGTAACATTGAGTCATGTGACCAACAGACTCAAGTCACGCGTATATCAAGCGTAGTAGAACAGTAAGTTCTTACGCTCTGCCCCGACAACTTGACAATGACAGACCCTACATACGGGTCTGAAAAAAACTCACAGAAGCCGTCGTCCAATAGAAACGTGCCTAGTGACGTTTTCTATGACGGGGGAAACCCATGACTCAACTGCCCGTGATAGGTGCGGAGTCAGAGAAACCCCCCCCCCCCCGTGCCAAGCTGCCTAACAGCTTGGCCCTGACCGAATGAAAAGAGAGTCCAAGAAACCCCCGACCAATCAGAAGAGGGAAGGAGGGGTTTTACTACCTGTACCCCCATCCCCCATGCTGCTATGATGCCTGAATTTCCCCAAGGGGATCAATAAAGGAATATCTTATCTTAGAATAATCTAAGCCTACTGTAACGATTCATTATGCACGTTGCATAATGCATTGTATGTTGCTATTGCACTTTACTGTTACATTTGCACTCTTCATTCATTGGAACCCAGCTGCAATGATTTTGGCCACTTATGAAGACAGCTTCACGCGTTCAGGAATCCGGAGGAGGATTTCCGTAAATGTGTTAGTAGAAACTTTTTACGAAGATAGTTACGAAGATACTTACGAACATGTTCGAGAATGAGGTCCAATGTTTTCCTATAATTTGTATATTTGGTCTCCTTGGACACCTTGTACATGGAAATTGATAGTCTGCCTTGTAAGCCTGTTTGGGCTGTGCATCTATTGATGCAAGATACTACATTGATATCAGAATACAGACCCTTGAGGCAGAGCTGAATTAAAGCTGCAATAATAGTTTTCTGGCCACTAGAGGGCAGCAAGGACACTTAACAGGGCTTGTCTCTTCATGAAAAAATGTCAAACCATCATAGCTGTTATTTAGTTTGTTTCTTAATATGGGCCATTATGAGCTATTATGTATATATACAGTTATACTGCATTATTAAACTCATAGCCAAGCTCAGGGACCTGGGCTTGAACTATGACCTCTGCCAGTGGGTCTTGGACTTCCTGATGGGCAGACCCAGGTGGTGAGAGCAGGCAACTCCACCTCCTCATCCATCACCCTCAACATAGGGGCCCCACAGGGCTGTGTTCTGAGTCCCCTCCTCTACTCCCTGTACACACATGACTGTGTGGCTCAGCGGAGCAACAACACAATCATCAAATTTGCTGACGACACAGTAGTGGTGGGCCTGATCTCTGCAAACGACGAGAGGGCCTACCTGGAAGAGGTCAAGGTCCTGGCGGGATGGTGCCAGGAGAACAGACTCTCCCTGAACGTCAGCAAAACAAAGGAGATGATTGTGGACTTTAGGAGGTCGGGGGTCAAGGACTACAGCCCCCTCAGCATCGACGGGGCACCGGTTGAGAGAGTGAACAGTTTTAAGTACCTCGGAGCCCACATATCCGAGGACTTGACATGGACCACACACATTGACAGTGTTGTGAAGAAGGCACGACAACGCCTCTACTTCCTCAGGCGCCTAAGGAAGTTCCAAGTCAGTCAGAAGATCCTTAAAAACTTCTACTCATGTACAATAGAGAGCATCCTGACTGGCAACATCACCTCCTGGTTTGGGAATAGCACTGCACAAGACCGAAGCAGACTACAAAGAGTGACACGTTCAGCGGAACGCACAATTGGAGGGGGGCTTCCCACCCTCCAGAACATTTACAACAAGCGGTGCAGGGGCAAGGCTAAGTGAATCATCAAGGACTCCAGCCACCCGAACAACTGCCTCTTTGAACTGCTGCGGTCAGGCAAGCGATACCGGAGTCTCAAGGCAAGCACAGAAAGACTCAGAAGAAGCTTCTATCCCCAGGCCATCAGGCTGCTCAACGAACAATAAACACTATGCAACAACCATCAAATGCACACAGCACACACATCCACACGCACACACTCACTTTAAACAAACAACACACTGCAGCACCCACTCTCCACAATTTAGATCACCTAAACACACTTTATATTTATTGGTAAAGGATTTGCACTACAACTGTAAATTGTACCTAAATTGTACCTCATCCCATTTCTGCTTTGCACTATATAGTATTGTATATTAGTATATTGCATAGTATATTGTATATTGTATGGTAACTCAGTTACTTCTAGTCTGCATCGAACATTGTACATATGTCTATACTGAACACTGTGACCTCTATTTTTACTTCTTTTTACATGCTACATTATTTTATTTCATACTTATCTTGTCTAGCACAGTCTCTGGAGCGTAACAGTAAGAAGCATTTTGTATAAAAGTATTCTGTACTTCTGTATGACAACTATTAAAGAAACTTGAACTTGAACTTGAACTTATAAATTTTGTTTTAAAGTATATCCTCACAATACTTTTGAAATATGTCTTCAGTGAAATCTTGCTGACGGAATTTTACAGCATTACAGAATGTGATGTAAGCAGTGATCTGCAGCCAATCAAACCCCAGACAACAATAGCGTCTTTATGCCCTGCATCCAACATTCCACCCATAGTGCAACATTAAGCCCAATTCTATTACTCATTAACCGACTGAGAGCAAAGACAAAAATCCACCCGTTCATTCTGCTGCGCCTTCAGGAATGAGAGGCTGGACACAGACTGAGGGGAGCAGAGGGCTGCAGCCACACAGACCCAAAGGTCTCCCCTACCCAGACCAGAGTCATGGGATGGCACAGTGTAAAGGGGGCCTTGTTAGGGAACAGATGAACAGAGGGTGGAACATGCTGCCCCCCCCATCCCCCCCGCACTCAGCTTCCCATTATTCCTCACAAGGTCTACACAGAGACCCACTCTCCCTGCAGGGCTCATTCACAAATACCCAATGACGATAATGAGTCCTAGCTATGGATCTGAAGGTGCTGTGCACCACGTTCGTAGCCTTACTGAAAGGGAACGACGTCAGGGAAATTCGATGGGAAAACAGCATGGGGTGAGTGATTGTGTGAGCGTTTTAAGAAATTACTTCATACATCAAAATGTGTGATTTCACGAGGGGGGGGGGGGGGGGGGGGGGGAAGCTGCAAGGAGCCTAAAGCAATAGTGAGTTACAGTATACCTGCAGCTCAGTGTTGTGGAGGAGGCCGTACTGCATGTGATTCCGACAGATGTACAATGAGAGACAATGCTATGTACAAAAATGCAGACTAGTGTTTAGACCAGCTGTGGGATATTCTGAGATTTGGCACGACTGCTATGTGACACTGAACCAGGCTGGGGTTGTTGTGCGGTGAGTACCAGAGCTGTTAATGGAATGGCGATTATCCAAATGTTTGTGGCATCGAGCACTGGAGTCAGATGTGTTGGTGGTTGGATGTGAAACAGTGGTATATTGGTGCTGTAGCTGGTAGGTGGGTGTAGGCTAATTGTCAGCAGGGGGAGAAGTATCATTCTAACTTCTTATGACAATCACATCTCATTGAGTCATGGTTTCCTCAAACAACTCTGCACCACTGTTATTCCATTATTTAAAACAAAGACATGTCACTGTTTAATGTCATTACAAATGCGTGACACGTGTGGTGATCCAATGACTTCACAACGACTTATGTGAATCAGAAGGAAATTAAATAGATTCATGTAATAATCATAGTTTTAACTTTTGCAATTCTGCATCGAATATTCATTAAAGGTAGAATCTGTAATGCCGTCAAACAGCAACTTCTAGGCAAAATAGCCCTGCCCCTGCTTGGTACTGCAAATAGTGGTGGTTTGATGTGCAGGTTGGAGTTGGGTGGTGTTTAGGGGAGGGGTTGTTATCGCTAACCCACGCCTCAGGCTCTACTAAGAGATGCTCTTTTACCTAGAGGCTGCTGTTTGACAGCATTACAGATTTCCATAGTTCCAACAGTTAGAGGTAGCTGGGATGACGATTGTCTCGTTATTATCATGCGGGCTCCGCATCTTGCTTCGCCTGTTGGACTACTCTGTGCGCAACTAGCGCACCAGCTGAAGTAATTTCACCAATGCACCTATGACAAAACAGGGCTCCCACCTGGACCAATCCTCAAGGCTCCAAGAGGTTAGAGAGCCGGGTTTTATTGACAATAAACCAAAAAAAGGTGCGTTCGACTGAACACAATAACATCATCCATGAAATAGCATATTCCTACAAACAACTAAGCCCTGAGATTATAGTCACTCATAACACAATTTGGTCGTCCAGGGCGCGTGAACACTTTCGGCAACCAAGATGCGCTTCCACGTTTCTCTGATTGGCCGAGCGCCTTCCGTGTTTCTCTGATTGGCCGAGCGCGGCTCCCCCTTAAGCTCCAGGAGAGAGGAGAGAGGCTGAAAACCCGCAGTTCTTGCCCGACTGATGGGAGCCGAATCCCGGATCCAATTTTTCTGATGAATACCCCCAAAACATGGAGGTCCCGAACGCATGGAAGTATTGATTGCGCCGTAACGAATCATTAAAAGAATATACCGTTAACTGGAATATGTTGTGCCTTTACACATATGTTGGATTATGTAATTGGTTTGTCATGACAAACTAATAAAAAATCGCGATTTACCCGGTGGCTACAACAACACATGTAGTCACTGTGTGTTAGGGGTTGCGGTATAATAAATACACTTTCACGAGTGCAAGAGGGTGGAGGGTGAGAGCATTGGTAACCACAGAATAAAAGCACTCATGTAAAGTGTGGTAAGGTAAGCCGTTTTTTTTTTTTTTTTTTTCAACTGTATTTTTATTTACCTTTATTTACACATGGTAGGTTCGCACAGTCTATGCTCTTTTTCAGATACACCCTGCTTCACATTCACACAGTTCCATTCACACCTGGGAGCTGCCAGTACAACCACAGTCTGACACCGTTGGCCACTGAGCAACTCCACTGGAGCAGTTGGGGGTTAAGTGCCTTGCTCAAGGGCACTTCAGCGGTTGGTGTTAAGTGTATGGGAGAGAGTTATTAATTCACTTCCCCAGCTCAGATTTTTCCTGCCGGTCCGGGGGATCGAACCGGCAACCTTCCGGTCACAAACCCGCTTCTCTAACTTTTAGGCCACCGCTGCCCCAAATTGTGTATTGTATTGTGATGACGACAATTCATGGTAAATTATCTGGCTATGTGAGCTGCTTTCAATTGGCAGCCCTCAGACACAATACATTTTAGAGTTAAAAAGAAAGTCTTAAATCGAATAATGTAAATATAGCCAGTGATGGGGATTCAGTGTTTCAACAAAGGTCGCCACACAGACAACACAAATTGCGCATTAACATTTGTTATATTTTGCTTAAATTAAACCAGTCCGTTTACCATTTTCTGTCATGTGTGCCCATCCCCCCACCACACTCCTGCTTGTACTGGATCTGTTTCAGGTCAGTGCCGGACTGTCTGGACTGCCAATGGCATGGTCACAGTAAAAGGGCCAGCGCTAATGGCTGTGCCACATACATCACACAGGGAAAAGTTACTGTGCAAAATGTCACTGAGTACGACATTATAAGGAACGCGGTCAGTATCTATTAAGCTTATACAGCTTGAAGGAAAGCCATTACGAATCGGCAACCGAGCACGCATCCGTTTAGTGAAAGCTATTCACACAAATGTCAGCTACAGTAGCATGGTTGTTTTGGAAAGGTTAGTAAGTCATGCACAAATAATTTTGATATTATGGAGTTGAAAATAACAGCAACAAAAGAGAATAGGTTACTTGTTGGTTATGAGGGAAATTTATATTTACATCACCATGTAGGATGTACAGTTGCCGATGCGGGCCTTTTTTATTGCCTACATACTGGTTTCGTTAGGGTCAGGCACCAAAATGGATCACTTCTTCTGGTGGGTCCCCACATGACAACTGTTGTAATATATGTATGTATATATACTAAGGCTGTCAAATATATCGCGTTAATATCGCGTTAACTCCCGATTCTATTAATGCCACAAATTTTTTTAACTCAAGATTAACTAAAATTTTTTTTTTTTTTTTTTTTTTTACTAGACTTCACTCAGGTGTATTATTGATGCTCTCATTGATACTATGTTTGTTTCTGAAGTGTGTGTGTGTGTGTGTGTGTGTGTGTGTGTGTGTGTGTGTGTGTGTGTGTGTGTGTGTGTGTGTGTGTGTGTGTGTGTGTGTGTGTGTGTGAGATATAGAGAGAGAGGGGGGTGAGAGAGATGAGGAAGGGGCAAGAGAGAAAGAGAGCTGGTAGAGTGTGTGAGAGAGAGGGGGGGGGGTGTGTGATTAATCAGCCCTTGTGTGTGTGAATGTAACAAGTTCCTAACGTTTTCTTTCCCCTATTATTTCATGCACACTTTATTCATTGTTTTAAATTATTATTTTCTTTTAAGTTATTTTGTGCATCACTCTGTTTTGAATTTGATGCAAATTTGCAATGCATGAGGGTCATCCTTTTGTGTTAAATGGCTGCACAAAGCAAGCATTTGTTGACTCGCATGTTGATAAGAGTATTAAAACTTGGAACTTGAAAAAGATCTGTTTAAAGGTGTCATGCAGTGCTATTCCTAGCACTATTTGGGCAACTTTACACACTTCCTGTGAGTCTATGTAACACATGTGTAATTTTTATTCCAAAAATAATCATTGTTTTATATTTCTAATCTTGTACTCAAAACCAGCATTTTTCAGCCTCATGAAATCAGGCTATTATTGGCTTGGCTCCACCCACACTTTGAGTGACAGCCACCCACCAAATAGCTCCGCCCATCTCCCCGTCATTCCATCCAGGTAGAGGTCTGAGGTCTTAGGTTTCAGGTTTTTATTTCGACACGCAAAAACATATACCGATTTTACTAACTAATACAACATGGCTGTACATTATGTTTGGGATCCAGAGAGCGACCCACAGTTTGATCCCGAAGAAGAAGAAGAAGAAGGCGATTTGCTACAGCGAGGCTTACATTACATCGTTTCCGATTGGTAAGTTGATTAATTGCACTATTAGTTACTTACTGTTATATAATAGTTGTGTACTTCTGTCGCGCGCGGCCCGTCGAAAACACACACTCACTAACGTTAGATTGTACTGACACTAACCCCCAAACAACAGCGATCGAGGCTTACGTTACATCGTTTCCGATTGGTAAGTTGATTAATTGCACTATTAGTTACTTACTGTTATATAATAGTTGTGTACTTCTGTCGCGCGCGGCCCGTCGAAAACACACACTCACTAACGTTAGATTGTACTGACACTAACCCCCAAACAACAGCGATCGAGGCTTACGTTACATCGTTTCCGATTGGTAAGTTGATTAATTGCACTATTAGTTACTTACTGTTATATAATAGTTGTGTACTTCTGTCGCGCGCGGCCCGTCGAAAACACACACTCACTAACGTTAGATTGTACTGACTGACACTAACTGTACTTGACGATTGAAATTGGGGGACCCTGATGTAAACAAGACGAAAGTCTTTCTCTGGCCTCCATCATAACAGTTGTTGGTATTGAGCAATACTGTAGCAATAGAAATATAGTATGTCATAAATATAGAGATGTAGCAGTACTGTCTATCTATATGTTACCATGACGATTGAAATTGGGGGACCCTGATGTAAACAAGACGAAAGTCTTTCTCTGGCCTCCATCATAACAGTTGTTGGTATTGAGCAATACTGTAGCAATAGAAATATAGTATGTCATAAATATAGAGATGTAGCAGTACTGTCTATCTATATGTTACCATGACGATTGAAATTGGGGGACCCTGATGTAAACAAGACGAAAGTCTTTCTCTGGCCTCCATCATAACAGTTGTTGGTATTGAGCAATACTGTAGCAATAGAAATATAGTATGTCATAAATATAGAGATGTAGCAGTACTGTCTATCTATATGTTACCATGACGATTGAAATTGGGGGACCCTGATGTAAACAAGACGAAAGTCTTTCTCTGGCCTCCATCATAACAGTTGTTGGTATTGAGCAATACTGTAGCAATAGAAATATAGTATGTCATAAATATAGAGATGTAGCAGTACTGTCTATCTATATGTTACCATGACGATTGAAATTGGGGGACCCTGATGTAAACAAGACGAAAGTCTTTCTCTGGCCTCCATCATAACAGTTGTTGGTATTGAGCAATACTGTAGCAATAGAAATATAGTATGTCATAAATATAGAGATGTAGCAGTACTGTCTATCTATATGTTACCATGACGATTGAAATTGGGGGACCCTGATGTAAACAAGACGAAAGTCTTTCTCTGGCCTCCATCATAACAGTTGTTGGTATTGAGCAATACTGTAGCAATAGAAATATAGTATGTCATAAATATAGAGATGTAGCAGTACTGTCTATCTATATGTTACCATGACGATTGAAATTGGGGGACCCTGATGTAAACAAGACGAAAGTCTTTCTCTGGCCTCCATCATAACAGTTGTTGGTATTGAGCAATACTGTAGCAATAGAAATATAGTATGTCATAAATATAGAGATGTAGCAGTACTGTCTATCTATATGTTACCATGACGATTGAAATTGGGGGACCCTGATGTAAACAAGACGAAAGTCTTTCTCTGGCCTCCATCATAACAGTTGTTGGTATTGAGCAATACTGTAGCAATAGAAATATAGTATGTCATAAATATAGAGATGTAGCAGTACTGTCTATCTATATGTTACCATGACGATTGAAATTGGGGGACCCTGATGTAAACAAGACGAAAGTCTTTCTCTGGCCTCCATCATAACAGTTGTTGGTATTGAGCAATACTGTAGCAATAGAAATATAGTATGTCATAAATATAGAGATGTAGCAGTACTGTCTATCTATATGTTACCATGACGATTGAAATTGGGGGACCCTGATGTAAACAAGACGAAAGTCTTTCTCTGGCCTCCATCATAACAGTTGTTGGTATTGAGCAATACTGTAGCAATAGAAATATAGTATGTCATAAATATAGAGATGTAGCAGTACTGTCTATCTATATGTTACCATGACGATTGAAATTGGGGGACCCTGATGTAAACAAGACGAAAGTCTTTCTCTGGCCTCCATTGATTGATAATTTCATTCACCCTCAAATCTACTAGGTGCACGTGCGGAAATTGTGAACGGATGCCAACAGAGACTGAGAATGTATGCTGCATGGAAGTTCCACAGGTAAAGTAGTAACACAAACTTGCATCTTGGTAGCACTGAAAACCATGCATATGGCTAACGATTTAATTTTCTATATATATAGGTCAGACGTCGAATTAACCAGGAACCAACTGGACTACTGTGCATGGTTGATCATCCGGGATTGGATCCAGTGTGCTTCAACCCCTATACCATCCAAATGGCAACTAATATCTACAAGGCAGATTTTGGCCGGATACCAGAAAGCGGAATCAATAAGTAAATAATATTTATTACAGATTTATATATTTTTTTACAGGTGTTTCTCCATCTTGCATCTCTCAGACTATACTAATCTTTCTTGCAAACACAATCTAATCCTTATTGCACATCACATATAATCAATGCTTGCTACTGTCCAATGACATGACATGACAAATGGTTATTTCCCAGCTTTTTTTTTAATTTTATTTGTGCATAAATATAATACTTGATTTTCTTCAGCCGTTTCAGATATATCGCGTACAGATGCTTTGCCGCGTGGTGCTTCGGCTACTTAGGCCGCAGAGTGAGAGTAGTAATCCCATCCTGTGTCGTGGTTCGAATCCGCACAGAATTTCCGGATGTTGATGGTGTCTATACTGGCTTCAGACCGGTACAGGATTGAATCGTGACACATAGCCGGCAACCGCTTCTTCCATGGAAGGCCTGTCGAACTGTGCGCACAAAGGTTCTGGGATGGCAATCGCCTCTACCACCTGGATATATTGTTGGGGGTCACGAAGGACGAAGTCAAAGAGTAGCGCCATCAGCTGGTTGACATAGTCTGTAAATGAGAAATTGTTATTTGTTTTGTCATGTTAAAAAGGTTATTATTTATTCAATTTATTGTATTCCACTGTAAGTGGAAATATTTTTCTATTTATATAGGTCATGTGTGTGCAATAATAAATGTTGATATTTTTACTTACTGAATGTCGCTGGGATTTTCCTTGGTTTTATTGTGTGTCCACCTTTTTTGGCCTTTGGAAAACTCATCTTGTACGCCGGCTCTCCAGAAGCGTTTATGGCTTGCTGGCGATTTGAGTTTTCATTGAAATGCATGGCAGCTAGGTATAGTCTGAAAGGAAAATTTCAATAAGCACAAGCAATATATTTGTAGTTGATCTGAGGTTATCTAATGCAACATAATGAGTTATTTGACAAATCAGGAGTCCATAATTAGTCATTTGTACACAATATAAAATACCTGCAAAGCATTCCTATGTACGAAAAAACCACGTTTTTTGGGGCAAAACGTAAAATCACACTGTGATAGGACTCCAATGAAGACGTTTGATGGTGTGGACTCAATTTGGCGACATCTTTGATGATCCTTGTGTTTAGCAAAACCTTCTCGAGCTGGTGGGCCGGTTTTGAGTCTAAAGTAAAAAAGAAATTGCATTCAGATATTTCATTAGAGTATATTACAGTAGATTAGAATTATTCAAGCAAGTATACATTTGTAAATCACACCAATCTAGAATGAGGACATAAATAAATATTTTGAGTATATATTCATGATGAAAGACAGACAGACATACCAGGTTTAACCCACTTGCTACTATCTCTTGATACACGGTCAGCATGAAGACAACGCGGATAGAGTGGTTCTTCGTCGTGTTCATGTACATTCATCATGTGATTGAGACATGACTTCCACCTAGCAACCCTCTCATCGGCAGACTTCGACGTGGCAGCTGTCCAGTAGAGGTGGTTTGAAATGTGCAGGCGCCACTTTTTTATGACCTTGCAGTCTTTCGCCTGTGCAATTTTGTCAAGCTTCTTAGACAGACCTTGAATTACATAACATAACATAACATTACATAACAGTCGTATGACATACATGACATACAGATAGACAGTACTGCTACATCTACATTTTTTGACATACCAGATTTGCAATTACAGTACTGGTTGGGTGGGTGGGGGGGGGGGGGGGGGGGTTGGTAGGAGGGGTGGAATTGAATGTGGGATGCCTTTCGACATACCTTTGGCCACGTGCCACACATCGTAGAAGTGTTTGATGTCGTGATCTCTCAGGTACTTTTGGATCTGCGGGTGACGGTCTGTGACAATACAGTCCAAGGTCACGGATTTGGCGTCCAGAAGAGCGAGGCTTCTCCTCAAGCCCTCCAGTTCCATATGGTAGCTGCCTCCCACCTCATTGCTCTGGAACAAGGAAGGGAAGATCAATGAAATAGCCTTTTCAAAATTCCACAATTAACATTTCCTAACCCCCGCTCACACACACAGCCAGCCAGACCACTTCACACCCCGCTCACACACACAGCCAGCCAGACCACTTCACACCTACAGCGATTCAAGATTCAAGACCGAGAGCTTTGTGTTCGTTTGAGCACAATGAAGGGTGCAGTGTCTCTTCAGACTTGTTAATTACCTGAATTAGTTGGACGTCTATGACATGATTGGTGGCGAGTTCCATCACAGAGTAACTTCCGTACTTAGCACTGTGGCCTGTTGAAAATAATAATAACAATTTCAATCAATGTAGTGCAATATTAAAAATGTATTCATAAAGTAGGAATTTGTCATTGGGGAGCTTTTTCTAACCTGGACTATCGGCTCGCATGTCACCGCCGATTATCACGCTTTCTTTCTCGCTTAATCTGGCGAGGGTAACGTCTTGGTCCTTGGTCCACAAACTTAGAACAGCAGGTTCCAAGAACTTCTTGGCGTGTTCCCGAAACGCTCTGTACTTTATTGTGGAGACGTGTAACGCATTTAGGACCTAAAAGAATAAATGAATAACGCTTTGTTAATATGCACGTGTGAATCACAAACAAAAACATAATGTATATCTGACTTGTCAATCAAATCAATCAAATCAAATACCTTCTCCATTTGGGTGAAAGATGAGCCAGTGAAAAATACTGCTGCAGAAAGCTGAATATTTCCAGCTGGTGTGATGCCGATGAGAGGCTGACTCGCCCATTTACGGCTGTATTTACAACCGGGGCAAACTTGGGAGACAGCCAAGAAGGTCCCTCGCGTAGTTTTGGTGATATGACATTGAGCATTGCACACCGGACACTGTTGAAATAATTCCAGTAGACTGTCTTCGTAAACGATGTATTTCTGGACCTCATAGATTGGTTTTGACGGTTCCCTGCTCGAGAAAAACACAAATAAATAACACGGCACAACTATATAGCTTTTGTATTTTTACGGGCCATGGAGATGTTTGTAACAACTAACTTACGCTAGAATCGAGGGCTCGCTAATCAAAGAGTCAATGTTGAAAGTGGAATCCTGCGGCGGCTCTGGAACATCGATCGAGCTGTCGGTCACTCCATCGTCATCGTCATCAGACTCCAGTCGTGGTCTTTTACTGGGTCTAAACCCCTTCACAGGTGTTGACGTGGATGGTCCCTGTTGATTAGACCAGTATCCAGTATTTTGTGTCCCCACCGAGACCGACACGACTTTCGCCTGAACACCTATTTACAAAACATAGTTTAGTCAAACAAGGGATTTATTGATAACTTTGCTCACTCACTCACTCACTCACTCACACACTCACACATTGTGACCTGCTCTGGCGTAACAGCAACATGGTCACCACACTAGAGCTAAATTTGATTTGCAAATACAGTACTGTTTGTGATACTGAAGGAGTCAAGAAAAGGGAGTATATACATTTGACTGTATATACTGTATATATACTGTATATTGACAACCATACTGGGTAATTTACATTGGAGGTGGGGGGGGGGGGGACACTATACAAACAATCCACATTCCTTTACAGCTTTGGGTGAAAGCGGTGGGTGAAGGGGGCCAATCTAAACAATTCTGGGTCACATTATTACACATTATTACATTACATCACACTGAGTTACAAACCTACCTTGACTCTTGACATGCGAACGAAGTGTTTTCATAGAAAGCTGTGTACCAACAGAACGAATCTTTGGGTTGTCTGTCTGGCAACTGAAGTCCCTTGAAGCAGGAGAAAGGCGTACATTGCCGCTGGAACTTGTGGTGGCCTAAGAGTTACCAAATCGTAAATCAATTACAATATAATACAAGCCACTAAATATAACGTTACCTTGTTTACCTCTCACTAGTTGTGTTCTTTTATTTAGAAGTTATGACTAGCTTGCTTCAATAGTTTTCTATAACGTTACTTTATAAAGAGCAGCAGTTACTATAACGTTAGATGGTATTTATGATAACATATCTCACACGACATATCTACTTACTATTTCTTGTGTCGGGTCGCGTATTGAAGGCACAGCTCTTTTGGTTAGCACCAACATGGAGACCACTCCAGCATCAAAAATACCTTGATTGGTGACGTCGTCGGCGGAGAAATGTGCAGTACAAACCCGAGTATTAGACGTTGCAACGGAACTTGGAGGGTCACCAAAAAGGAACTTGTTCCATTGTTGGCGAAGTTCGGCATCAACGGGGAAACTGTGCAAAGACTTCTCGGTAGCTCTACAACCAGGAACATTACATCTGCGGGGTTTGCTGCTCACCGTGAAATTGAGGCGAGTGACGGCAATTTCTGTTTCCAGGTTGTATCGGCTCCAGGTACCAAGAATGGAGGCGGGCATTAGGTAAAACCACACAGCCAATCACATCACCTTGCGCTATAAACAGCGCCCTGTGACGTTGCCCAGCTCGTCAAATCAACATGACCTGATTTACTAGAGGCAAACAGGGGATGGGCTGTAGCTGAGGAATTCGTCAATATAGTATTTAGGCCCAAAAACACATTGATACGAACTCCTATTACTATAATACAATGCTAGAGACTGAAAAATGACATTTATAACGCATAGCCCCTTTAAGGTAAAAAAAAAATTAAAAAAAAAATGCGATTAATTTGCGATTAATCGCGAGTTAACTATGGACAATCATGCGATTAATCGAGTTAAATATTTTAATCGTTTGACAGCACTAATATATACACATATATGTAATCAGTATAGTATAAGCCTGGGTCCCATGACGAGAAGATACAATCTAATTTGGGAGTGTGTGTGTGGAGCAAAAGGGATTTTGGGAAGTGTGGTCTTAGCATGATAATTAGGCTACCAATTGCTTTGCCAATGGTCTCATTTGTTTACTGTAATTATAGGTATCACAACACATATGACCAAGATATATGTATGATATGATATGTTCAAATATGTTCAAAAATGTTGTCTGGTTACCCTACACCTTTTACAAACTTGGCAATACATTAGGTAGGCAGTATTCCTGGCTCCAAAACAGCCAATGTATTAATTAAAGCTAATTGATTGCTTGTGTTTATGACATCACGTGGTATGGAATACTTGCAATGTAGTTGATGCAATCAACTTACTCACTTACTCGAAAAATTGGGCCCACGAGAAAAATAAAACATTTAATCCACACCACAACATGCAGGCAATAGTGTTTCCCATTTCCAACAGAAAAACCACAATCTGGACTATTGTATATGCCTCAGAATGATGCCATGTGTTGTAACTAGTCCTGGACACTCACCATGTTCCAACATGAACCAAACATAGGACATGGTCAAGGCTATTCTGTTGGAAATGTATAATAAAATGCACACCAGCGTATCATACAATGCACACCAAAGTGTCCCAAAGCATAACAAAGTATACATGTGTCATAAAAAGGCTACCAAGTACCACGAAACACGACAATGTCCAAAATATGACATGAATCATGTCAAGCTGGCACAAGGTGTACCACAAAATATAACCAAAAGTACCCTAAAACCCACAAAAAAGTGTAGTGTTTACTGTTCAATCGTATTAAATTATCTAGTCAAAAATAATATGTAATCAATTCAGTGTTTTATTATATTATTGGAATTGTATTACATTATGCTTACTATTATGGTAAATTATTATGTTTCTCTTTTTACACTTCCGTACCTATTCAGATGTATTTCAATGATGACTAGATCTCAGGGGCCGGTGAGGCTGACTGTCATGAACTGATTGTATGGTATGTGTCTGAAATTCAAAATATGCATCAAATATGAATAGGAAATATCGCATTGACCCAGGAATGTTGATGAATAGGTTTATCACCTTCATTCAAACAATCACATACCTTTGCATGCAATTAGCAAACTTCATTACTGTATTCATTTGACTAGGGAAAATGCTTTGTTTAAGCCGTGCTTAATTTCACAGCAAGGCAATATCTTTGTTAAAGTTAGAGGTTATGTATGATTGCAAGTAACTGAGTAACTGTCTAACTGTGTCTAACTGATTTCCACAAGAGGGCGCTATAGGCGGAGCTGCTAATGCTGCCGCCAGGTATAGAGGTATAGAAGGAGATGGTAACTCCCCCTCTGTCTCTTCCACCATCGCTCTCATAAGAGAAGGATGTCTCATGTACTGCTGTGTACCAATGTGAAATAAACCATGCCGTTTAATGGCTAAAGATAGAAACCATGCCTCATGAACATATTATTGTCGCCCCATAGCTGACTCTGTCAACAGGTTATGGGCCCAGATCACGCAGGGGAGAAATAATAAAGGGTAGCAAGTTTAGCTGAAGTATAGGCTAGGTTAGCACCGGGAGCACCGCATGGCTAGATGCTAGGCCAACAAGAGCTAAAAGCTACGCCTACCATCAACAAGAGGATGGCGACAAAAGGAAGCAGCGGGTGGCCCTCGTTCAATGGAACGGCAGAGGACTACAAGCTCTGGGAAGAGCGGATATTGTGCTGCGAGCACGGAGTGGGGCTGGAGACAGCGATCTTGACGGCCCCCACGGGACCACTGGCGGCGGAAGCGCAGGCCCAGGGTGTCGAGCGGAACGCCGACGTGTGCTGCGGGTTGGCGCCACTGCTGGACGACAGGAGCTTGGGGCTAGTATTCCGCGACGCTGGGGACGGAGGCCGAGAGGGCCTGAGGGTGTTGGGAGAGCACTACACCCGCAGGGGTACACACCCAGTCGCCGAGGAGGCGGGAGAGAGGGTGCTGAAGGCCCGGGCGAGAGAACACTACACCCGCAGGGGCACACACCCGGTCGCCGAGGAGGCGGGAGAGAGGGTGCTGAGGGCCCGGGCGACGCCGAGAGAGAAGACCAGGCCCACGACGGAGCTGGCGTGTTGGCGATGCGGAGAAAAAGGCCATCGGAAAGATAACTGCACAAAGACTGTTTGGTGTAGCTTCTGCAAATCCACAGGGCACACAGACAAAGTGTGCAGAAAGAAACGAGACCAGAGCGCTCGATACACGCATGGACAAGATGGCGGCCATGGACGAGATGGCGGCTATGGACAAGATGGCGGCTGTGGACAAGATGGCGGCAGTGGACAAGATGGCGGCGACGGTGGACGTGACACAAATCGAGACGACGCCCGGAGAGTAGTGGGGCAAGAGGACTTCATCTTCGGGGCGCAGACAGTGTACGTCACCCGGCCAACGCAGCTGCAGCAGGCCCAAAGGAAGGGACTGATCGTGGACACAGGTGCGTCGTCCCACGTCATCAACGACAGGAGTCGATTCAAGAACTTTGACAACACCTTCGACCCGGAGAGACACAGCATGGAGTTGGCAGACGGGAAGCGCACCTACGGGTTGGCGCAAGAGAGAGGAGATGCACAGGTATGCCTCATAGACAGTGAGGGGCGCCGGTGTACAGTGACGTTAAAGAACGCTCTCTATGTACCCTCGTTCCCACAATAACTATTCTCTGTAATATCTGCTACTGCGAACGGTGCCAAAGTGTTCTTCAATGAAGGTAAAAATGTTCTTGTAGAGCCTGACGGTACGCGATTTAACATAACGGTGTACAAGAGAATGTATTATCTACAAACAGAGTGTAATGACAACGACAAGTATAATAATAATGATATGTGTAATGTGACTGTCAGTCACGATATTCAGACATGGCATGAGATTATGGGTCATTGTAATTACGAGGATTTACTGAAACTGCAAGCAGTGACAGAAGGCATGCACATTGAAGGTGAAAAGCGTAGACCTGACAAAGAATGTGTAGTGTGCATAAAGGGGAAGTTCACTCAATCGAGAAACAGAAATCCCAAAGAAAAAGTAAAGGTACCACTTGCGCTAGTTAACACAGATCTAGCCGGTCCAGTAAGCAACGAGTAAGCACAGGAGGCTTTAGATATGTACAGACTTTTACAGATGTGTGTACAGGGGCAGTGTTTGTTTACTTTCTCAAAGCAAAGAGTGACACACTCCAGGCCACGGAGAAATTCCTGGCAGACGTAGCCCCTTATGGTAACATAAGATGCTTGAGGTCCGACAACGGAACAGAGTTCACAAATAGAGAGTTCCAATCACTGTTGAGAAGGAACAAGATAAGACACAAGACGTCATGTCCATACTCCCCACACCAGAACGGAGTGGCAGAGAGGGAAGGACATACTCTTTTTGAAATGGCTAGGTGTAAGCTAATAGCTGGTAACCTACCTAAGAGCCTATGGCATTATGCGGTGCAAGAAGCCGCTTACACCAGAAACAGGTGCTTTAATAAGCACACAGGCACCACCCTGTATACAGCACTGACAGGAAAGAAGTGTAATCTAGCTAGAATGCACCAATTTGGATCAGTGTGTTATGCTTACCAGCAGGACAGAGGAAAGCTCGAGTCCAGATGTGAAAAAGGACTCTTTGTAGGGCACGACAAAGGAAGCCCCACTTTCCTAGTCTATTATCCCGGTAAAGGGAGAGTGCAGAAACACAGGCTAGTCAAATTTGTCACAAAGACAACATGTGAGAATGAGACACAGACAGAGGAGCCAGAGCTGGACTCCAGAGTAAGCTGTGAAGAAACAGAGACACCTCAGCCTAGTGTACTTAGCACGGTCGTGCAGACAGACAGTCAGCAACCCCCAGAGGACGATGACGAGGAACACCCGAGGGTGACATCACGTGCCCCAAGCAGTGGGAGGTATCCCTCACGGGAACACAAAACCACACCTTTACTGTAACCAAGTTACCAGAGGGCAGACAGACAGTGGGAGGGAAATGGGTGTACTCATTCAAGGAGGGTATTGAAGGCCACGACAAGTACAAAGCCAGGTTCGTAGCTAAATGTTTAAATACTGAAGGAGGGTACTCCATGTTTAAATACAGAAGGAGGGTGGCTACATGCTTAAATGCAGAAGGAGTGGATTCCATGTTTAAATACAGAAGTGGATTCTATGTTTAAATACAGAGGTGGATGATTTAATTATGTGGAAAAGATTCTGAAACGTTTTGACATGCAAGAATGTAGAACAAGGGAAACACCATGTGATCAAAAACTAGACTACCAAGAGGATGCTCAGAAATTGACTGATGTAAAAATTTACAGAGAAGCTGTAGGTAGCCTCATTTATTTGACAACATGTACTCGCCCTGACCTATGACCGCGGCACGGTGGTGTAGTGGTTAACACTGTCGCCTCACAGCAAGAAGGTCCAGGGTTCGATTCCCGCTTGGGGACCAGGTTTCCATGATGCCAGTTACCCAGGTGGGGTATCTCCCAGGCCTTTCTGTGTGGAGTTTGCATGTTCTCCCCGTGCTCGCAAGGGTTTCCCCCCCGATAAGATAAACCCAATGGAAAAACATGCACAACAACAAGATCGCTAACGCTGTGGCGTCCTTGACGAAGACGGACAGGAGCACTTGGATTGGTCCCCTGGCGCGGCTCACGTTGACGCCTGTCTGCTCCAGGCTGCCCTTGGGGGGGAAGGACGACGGGATGGGTTAATCGCAGATACGAATTGCATGCATGCATCGCATGTGTGCCAATTGATGACCTCGGAGCAGGTCCTAAATTATTATTATTATATGTTTTGTAGTGAGTAAATTGTCACAGAATTTTGCTGACCCCACAGAGGAGCACTGGATTACAGCAAAACATGTTTTTGTTATCTCAAAGGTACAGCAGATAAACAGCTTTGTTTCAGAAAGAGCAGCGAGGGCTTAGGGCTTAAAGCCTACAGTGATGCAGACTGGGCAGCAGACACCACAGACAGAAGAAGTACCACAGGGTATTGGGTGAGTTTGAACACAAACAGCTCACTGGTTTCGTGGAAAACAAAGAAGCAGCCCACAGTGGCACTATCAACTTGTGAAGCCGAATACATGGCTGTAGCTATGACAATACAGGAATGTATTTATCTAGAACAACTGCTTGAAGGAATGGATACCTATGTATATAAGAAAACTGTTGTTTATGAAGACAACCAGGCCATTGTGATTGCTAGAAACCCTGTGTGCCGACAGAGGTGTAAACATGTCGATATAAAATATCATTTCATCAGATCTGTCATCAGAGAAGAAAGAATGACACTGATTTATTGTCCAACAGACGACATGGTAGCAGATGCTATGACGAAGCCTGTTTCCAAACTGAAATTGAGAAGGTTTGCAGAGGTCATGTTTGGTGTGTAAATATTGTCTGTTATGTAGTAATGACTGCCATATCCTTTTTGTTGCTCTGAACTGTATTATTTTCTTTGTAAATTTAAATTTTATTTAAAAAAAGAAAAAAAATTGATTATCTTTTTCCCCCTCCTTCTTTTTCCGATTTTTCTCCCATCCCACTGTTAGTCGTTATGCCAATTCCCAACCCCCTTCCTGGTTGTTGCGCACTTTCCCCTACTGTTGGTCCGAGAGGTCGGAGACTGTCACATGCTTTCCTCCGACGCATGTGCAGCCAGCCGGCAGCCAGCCTGGCCGCGCAGATTCTCACTGGGAGAGTGTAACGTGTGGGAGGCCGCACTACCTCCCACCAGATCCTACCTTCACTGAGCAGGCGCCCCGACCGAACTGTAGGGGTCGCTGTCCACAACGCCCAGGACCCACCCACGGCTCCCCTCCCCCTAACTCAGCCAAACGAGTTAGTATAGCGATCAGCCCGAGCCAAGGCAATGCTGACTCTCCGGGATTCGAGACCGCATAAAAATTGTTTTTGAAGAAGTTGTACAGTGTACTAGACAACCATAAGTGGGAGTGTTAAAGTTAGAGGTTATGTATGATTGCAAGTAACTGAGTAACTGTCTAACTGTGTCTAACTGATTTCCACAAGAGGGCGCTATAGGCAGAGCTGCTAATGCTGCCGCCAGGTATAGAGGTATAAAAGGAGATGGTAACTCCCCCTCTGTCTCTTCCACCGTCGCTCTCATAAGAGAAGGATGTCTCATGTACTGCTGTGTACCAATGTGAAATAAACCACGCCGTTTAATGACTAAAGATAGAAACCATGCCTCATGAACATATTATTGTCGCCCCATAGCTGACTCTGTCAACAATCTTGCCTTGCTGAAAGATATTTGCAAAATTATGAATTCAAAACAATGTGATGGTAATGTGGTACCTACCTGAGACAACAAGTAGCTTGATGACGTTATCAAATAGGAACTATTTGAAACAGAAAATCTGCCTTGATTTATCTCCTGTTCAGTACACCATACTTTGACCTGTTTCTTTGAATGCAGTATACTATAGATTCACATGGCTGCAAAGATGAGGCTCTTGTGCTTCCATTGAGACAATTTTCATTCATATATTCTGAGGTGAGAGGTAAATGAGTATGAAAATGCTGGTCCATTTCCCTTCAAATGTAGCCTAAATTTGGAGCATTATTTATAGCCTTGTTCTCGACCTATAGATTCCTCTTATTGTCTAATTTATATGATACCACTAACTTAAAAATCTGCCTGCTAGACATAGATAAAACAATATCTATGCATGCTAGATAGGAATGTCTCAGATCGGTAAGATTGGTATCGGGGGCTGATCATGCCATATTTTCATTAATCAGTAACTTGCAACAGCCCGGCCCCGGGCCCTCTTGAGGACGATTTGCCTACCGGCGCGACACGCCACTTTGCCGGCCTCTAGCGGCTCGGGTGTGCATTTATTTTAATATAAATTAAACCAATTAAAGCTCTATTTGTTGCTGGTCGATTGCCGTTTCATGTGGCAAAATCCATTCAGCGGTTCTCGATGCCGATATGTGAGGCATGCGCCAAAGTACATAGCAGAGTCAGATTACCACCCCCGACTCCCGGGGCTCTAGCTCCGTCAATCATTTGGCAATCTCGAAAATTATTGGACAGGGTTGTAGCCAATGATACCCCACGTGGGGATGTGCGAATCAGGGATCAAGGTGAAAAGTCACGAGCGAAAACTGGAAGAGAAAAAAACGCCAAATGAATTGAAGTCAATGACGAAAATGGTTTACTGGAGAGCTTTTTTATTTTTCACAGTTTACCAAAATTGCTCCTAATCACTCATTTCTGAACTGACTTTTATGAAATTTGGACATGTGCTACATACGACGCAGGCTATGGACCCAGGGTGTTTTCCAGCTCATACCAATTTTTGGGTAAATTGCAACTACTACAGAAAAACATGAGTAACACGTTTTTCTACAACTCAAGTTCAGACCTATGTTACTCTATTTCATTAGCACTAAAAGTGATCTTTCTTTATTGTATCAGAAATAGGGCTGTCACGGTAACCGCATCACCGTAATACCGCGGTGTGTCAAGGCACCCGTGGATGGAGGACAAACAACCACGACAACTACGGTTGTTTAAAAAAAATAATTTCTCGGAGTCCATAGACCAACGCGTCACTTCTCGCGTTTCCACGGGAGCGCGCTTGAGACTTTGTTTATACGTTGGCATAAGAAAGAAGGCGTCGTGTCAGATTTACCGAATGGACTAAGAGCCTGTGACTTATACCCGTCCTTAAATTGCGAGTAGCAATGGTCTAATATATTCTCGCCTCTGGTATGACAAGTCACATACTGATAGAACTTTTTCGCCCTGTTAACCTCTTAACTGGTGCCCAGAAAAGTGGCAATTTTTTAACTTGAACTTGAGGACTGCATACTTTTTTTGCAAAGCTGATCTTTATACTTTATACTTATAGCACATGCATGAGCCTGGTCTTCACTTTCACTTGTAGTGCTAATTAACCCTTTAATCGCCAATGACGTGTTTAAACGTCATTCCTCGCCATGCGTAATCTGCCAATGACATCGTACAGCGTCTTTGAGATCAATATTTCAAAAATCTGTCATGGCAATCATATTTCACCCACGGAGACTTGACGGGTGCTGTAGATCTCCTCTCAACTCTCCAACGGTTCAAGACCGCCATCTGGTGGCCGATCGGCGAGTTGCCAAAACCGGAAGTGAGCGGCCGGAAGTGGTGCTCACCCATATTTCGGACTCCATCTCGACACACTGGATAATCGATCGGTTGCCATAATTCAATGAACAACGTTATTTGGACGTATATAGTATTATACAACCTGGAAATGGATCGCATATATCAACATCCCATAATAGCAATCTTTTTGCTACACGCTCATCACCCAATGCTACGAGGAGACTGGGGTGAGTTTCAGCCTGTTTGTTTACCATTTTCGATACAAACTGCTATGATCAATATATCACCCATCCTACATGATTCATTTAACGTCGGTCATTGCATTATAAATAACCCCCCCCCCCCCCTCCGGTCAACATCAGATGATGAGTCATGACGTTTAGGACCTTGTACAATTGAAATTTTTAATCTGACGTCAATCGGTATCAAACTACATTTGATGATCTAATATATGTATTTATGGCTATAACTCACATTCTATGGAATGCTGCAGAAAACGATAAAAACATATTTATACTTTAGACCGTGTTTTAGTATGAATATGTGAATGAAAAAGAAGAACGTTGCTACATCCTAAACGATAGATACTTGATGTTGAATGGGCCATAGTAATGTCAAATTAGCAATACAATTTAAAAAGTTATAGCCCTGCAAAGAAGGGGAACATCTCCATAGACTTACAGTACTGGCAGAGAAGGGATTAAGATGAGAATAATCTCCGGCAGATAAAGGGTTAAATAGAGTAACATAGGTCTGAACTTCCATCGTTGTCCCTGGAGTCAAGGAGGCTTGGTTCATACACATACCACCAGGGCCGCCTGGGAGAAATGCGAGGCCCTGTGCGAGATTTAACGCGAGCCCCCCCCCCCCCCCCCCCCAAAAGGTTAAAAAAAAAAAAAAAATTATATATATATATATATGTTTTTTTTTTTTTTTTTTTTTTTATACAGTCAACATATTCTTAAATAATAGCGCTGCCCGAGGCGGGGCATGATACAGTCAACATATAGCAAAAGAGAGAGCGAGAGAGAGCTCCCGTTCTACACTCAATATACAGTGTACAGAGAGAGAGAGAGAGAGTGACACATTGGAAAGAAATTGAAATGCTATTTGGCCCTAAACAGAGAGTACACAGTGGCAGAATACCTGAGCACTGTGACTGAAGATCCTTGACTATACAGACTCAGCGAGCACAGCCTAGCCATCGAGAAAGGCCGCCATAGGCAGACTGTGTGTGTTAGAAAGAGAGAGAGAGAGAGAGAGAGAGAGCATGTGTGTTAGAGAGAGCATGTATGAGAGAGAGAGAGAGAGAGAGAGAGAGAGAGAGAGAGAGAGAGAGAGAGAGAGCATGTGTGTGTGTTAGAGAGAGCATGTATGAGAGATCAAAAAGGACAAAGATCAACACTTAAATCCAAAGAGAAGAGGGTCTATAGAGAAACCAAAGCAGCAAGGAGCCAATGGCCGACATCAGCTAAATAGGCTAGCCAGGTACTGTGACACACACAGCTTTGGCCAACGGCCCAACGCTACCCAAGCTACACAAACGACCAAGACATTCACACACAGCACATGTCGTATCTCCAAATGTTGTGAAGTAGCATATGTTTTGCCTGGAAAAAAACATCGTTATTAACAAAACATTCGGGAGGGGAAGGAAGGAAGAGTGGGGTAATGTCATGACATTTTCATTAATCTTACCTGCACCAAGTAACGCAGGGCGAAAGGCCGTAACACAGGTCTCCACGTTGACGAAAGGCCTCTCGCTGTCGGGACAAAAATAAGCTATGGCCAGAGCCTTGTCATGGTGCAGGCCCGACTACATCTTCTGTCAAAGATGATGTCGTAGTCAGAGTGCCAGAACCCCCTGCTATTCTCACGGCTAATGTCAATGGTCGTAGCACAAGCTAACAGCTAACTCAAGGCTAACTGATAGCATCAAACGAACGTTCCCAGCCGAGCGCAGCCGGCAGTTAACGTCGAAGCTAAACAGCTAACTGGCTAACAGTTAGCTCAATCAGGCTATCGCGGCTAACCATTAGCTAACGCAGAAGCAAGCTATGCGGCTACATACAGCCAGGTGCTGACACCAGGCACACACCGTTAGCTACTAGTAGTACTACTAGTAGTACTGTAAACGGTGTAATTTCTTCTGATCCATGCTGCTTTTGAAAAGACATCCACTGGCTCCTCTGAATAGCGCTGAATTATCTACCTCGTGTGTCTTCTTCTTCTTCTATTACGGCGGACGGGAGAAGAGCCCGGGCCGGAAACACTATCCTAAAATCTGTAGAGCAGCAAAGCCGCAGAAACCGGAAAACTGCAGTCTGCAGAGCCGCAGAGGCAGGAACAAGTCAGACACATTCTACAAACGTGTCTAATGTGAAATATATAAGCATATAAGCAAAACTAGATTTTAGGTCTGTGATGAAAAAGGGCCTCGCGGGAAGGGGGGCATCGAAAAAAAAAAAAAAAAAATTATTTTGCGAGGCCCCCCTTCCCGCGAGGCCCTGTGCGACCGCACTGCTCGCACACCCCCTGAGGCGGCCCTGCATACCACTCATTACAGTAATATTTCACAATCATTACATTTGATAGTAATAACTTGGTGATGAGACAGTCTTCTTTGGCACCCCTCCAGCATGCGTACTGCGTACACGTGGGAGGGGGGATTGGGTATGGGACTGGGGGTGGGGGGGCCGCATGCCACTCTTATCTCCTTCAGCCAAAGCCTGGCCTTGGGAGTGTAGTATATTTCTACAGAATCCTACAACAATCGAAGGTTATTGTAGTACAGGACAATGGGATTGCTTAACTGGAAGGAGGAGAAAGGGATCATATATGATAGAACTGTTGGTCTCCTCATCTGACTTAAAGCAGATGAAGAATTAAACGTGTAGCCAGACAAACCAGAACTATAGTTCAACTCAACATTTATTTGAGCCAGAGGCCAAGGGTGAATAAGAAGTTGCCTTTTACATACAAAAGATTATCAGAAAACATTAACATGGCTGCCGTGTACAGAAATCACCATAAGGTTTGCATCTCAAACCCCAATATGTACAGAATCACCGCATCACCATAATACCGCGGTGTGTCAAGGCACCCGTGGATGGAGGACAAACAACCACGACAACTACGGTTGTTTAAAAAAAAAATTCTCGGAGTCCATAGACCAACGCGTCACTTCTCGCGTTTCCACGGGAGCGCGCTTGAGACTTTGTTTATACGTTGGCATAAGAAAGAAGGCGTCGTGTCAGATTTACCGAATGGACTAAGAGCCTGTGACTTATACCCGTCCTTAAATTGCGAGTAGCAATGGTCTAATATATTCTCGCCTCTGGTATGACAAGTCACATACTGATAGAACTTTTTCGCCCTGTTAACCTCTTAACTGGTGCCCAGAAAAGTGGCAATTTTTAAACTTGAACTTGAGGACTGCATACTTTTTTTGCAAAGCTGATCTTTATACTTTATACTTATAGCACATGCATGAGCCTGGTCTTCACTTTCACTTGTAGTGCTAATTAACCCTTTAATCGCCAATGACGTGTTTAAACGTCATTCCTCGCCATGCGTAATCTGCCAATGACGTCGTACAGCGTCTTTGAGATCAATATTTCAAAAATCTGTCATGGCAATCATATTTCACCCACGGAGACTTGACGGGTGCTGTAGATCTCCTCTCAACTCTCCAACGGTTCAAGACCGCCATCTGGTGGCCGATCGGCGAGTTGCCAAAACCGGAAGTGAGCGGCCGGAAGTGGTGCTCACCCATATTTCGGACTCCATCTCGACACACTGGATAATCGATCGGTTGCCATAATTCAATGAACAACGTTATTTGGACGTATATAGTATTATACAACCTGGAAATGGATCGCATATATCAACATCCCATAATAGCAATCTTTTTGCTACACGCTCATCACCCAATGCTACGAGGAGACTGGGGTGAGTTTCAGCCTGTTTGTTTACCATTTTCGATACAAACTGCTATGATCAATATATCACCCATCCTACATGATTCATTTAACGTCGGTCATTGCATTATAAATAACCCCCTCCCCCCTCCGGTCAACATCAGATGATGAGTCATGACGTTTAGGACCTTGTACAATTGAAATTTTTAATCTGACGTCAATCGGTATCAAACTACATTTGATGATCTAATATATGTATTTATGGCTATAACTCACATTCTATGGAATGCTGCAGAAAACGATAAAAACATATTTATACTTTAGACCGTATTTTAGTATGAATATGTGAATGAAAAAGAAGAACGTTGCTACATCCTAAACGATAGATACTTGATGTTGAATGGGCCATAGTAATGTCAATTTAGCAATACAATTTAAAAAGTTATAGCCCTGCAAAGAAGGGGAACATCTCCATAGACTTACAGTACTGGCAGAGAAGGGATTAAGATGAGAATAATCTCCGGCAGATAAAGGGTTAAATAGAGTAACATAGGTCTGAACTTCCATCGTTGTCCCTGGAGTCAAGGATGCTTGGTTCATACACATACCACTCATTACAGTAATATTTCACAATCATTACATTTGATAGTAATAACTTGGTGATGAGACAGTCTTCTTTGGCACCCCTCCAGCATGCGTACTGCGTACACGTGGGAGGGGGGATTGGGTATGGGACTGGGGGTGGGGGGGCCGCATGCCACTCTTATCTCCTTCAGCCAAAGCCTGGCCTTGGGAGTGTAGTATATTTCTACAGAATCCTACAACAATCGAAGGTTATTGTAGTACAGGACAATGGGATTGCTTAACTGGAAGGAGGAGAAAGGGATCATATATGATAGAACTGTTGGTCTCCTCATCTGACTTAAAGCAGATGAAGAATTAAACGTGTAGCCAGACAAACCAGAACTATAGTTCAACTCAACATTTATTTGAGCCAGAGGCCAAGGGTGAATAAGAAGTTGCCTTTTACATACAAAAGATTATCAGAAAACATTAACATGGCTGCCGTGTACAGAAATCACAATAAGGTTTGCATCTCAAACCCCAATATGTACAGAAACAGTCACTCGTTAACATAATTTGAACCTACATTTACAATACTGTAAGCCCTTTTTGTATGTAAGTAAGCCTGGTTTCTAAGCTAAGTTTACATTCTATTCTAACCAAACATGGTGTGGTTCCATTCGGCTTACTTACATTAAAACAGCAGTAGTCTCGGGAGGCGGTTAGGTGGTCGAGCGGAGATTGCGTTCGTCACCAGCCCCGGAGCTGTGAGCTTGGTTCGCCTGTTCGAATCCAGCTCACAGCTCCGGGGTTGTCACCAGCTTGGCTGGCCGTCTGCACTGATACAATTGGCTGTATCAGAGGGTGGGAGAAGCTGGCGGGGTGGGTCCGGGTCGTTGTAAACAGCGACTCCTACAGTTCGGTCGGGGCGCCTGCTAAGCGCGGATTGGACGTGAGGGGGATAGTGTGGTCCTCCCACACGCTACGCCCTCTCAATGAGAATCCGCGCTGCCAGGTGAAAAGAAGCGGTGATTGGCTGGACGTGTGTCGGAGGAAGCACGTGGTAGCCTCCACTCTCCCAAATGATCTGACTGTGGGGGGTAAAGCGCAGCGACCAGGAAGGGACTGGGAATTGGCATACGACTAACATTGGGATGGGAGAAAAATCGGAGGAAAATGGAGGGGGAAAAAGACCAAAAAAAAAAAAAAAAAAAAAAAACAGCAGTAGTCTCTCGGTGGGGGGGGGGCGGTTGGAGCACGCAGACCTGGGTGGGGTCTCGGCCCTTATATCCTATCATTTCTAGCCAATATTAGCACATGGTTGATCCAATCCAGCGTCTTCTTCTGGGGGGTTGGGTCTTGTCCCACGGGTGGGGGTTGGTGTGATGTCTTCAGGTGGGGTGGTGTGAATAGCCCCCTCCTTTGGGCCATAGCTTCTCATGTTTGGACAGAGAGGGGGGCCTGCCTATGGCCCCCGTCGTTGTCGTCCTCCCGGGAACAGAAGGGCCTATTACCATACAGTACTAACCAGAATTCTATAACAAGAGTGTAATCACCCTTCCTTTCATGTGACATTCTAAATGGTAGTATTCTTTGTAAGTTACCTACACCAACCTTTATTTACCAGATAATATAACAGTGATAAATATACCAGGATTTAGAGTGAGTCCCCATTTCGTCTGTGGGGTGCAACTTATTTACATAGTCTTTGTTGTCTCCTGATTACATTAGCTTGAGGGGGGCTTTATGACCTGTAACTGTTCTCCTACATACCGTTTGGGTAAGCAGTCTTCTTATGAGAGGGGGTTGGTGTAGAATGTCTGTTTCTCCTACATTATGACTCTCTAATTATTCACACCTATTAATTATGAAATTCAACGTCAATACTACCACAGGAGGCTCCACCATCCTCGGTACGCCGTGTACCGTCCTCGACTCCCGACTTGACCTTGTTGACTCCACTCTCTGCAGCAGACAGGGGGGGGGGGCATCAGGCATCAGTGGCCAGAAATGCTTCCAAAAGAATGCCCCAATTGGTGGCCAGAAATGCTTCCAAAAGAATGCCCCAATTTGGTTTAAACACGATTTATCACATCCTTAATCTCCTGCGTGATCCCCAGCATGACCTTTGAACTCGATTGTTCGTCAGAGTGATAGACAGCATAGCATAGCTATGTCCGTGAGGGCTTGGAGCACGCCAGAGTAAACACAGTTTTCAATCAATCAATCAATAACAACATTAACCAGACTTTCGTTGTGTCTATTCTGCTAACGTTAATGTTACCTCTCGTGTCTATTCTACTAGCGTTAGTGTAACTGGTCTCAAGGCCACCCTCTGTGTCGTCGTCGTGTAGTGGAAGTGAAGACTCAGTTGTGGCAATTCAGTGTTTTATTTCCCCCCTGTCAGCATTCCAGATAGTCTCTTTGAATGATACATTGAAATATCACAATAATAATAAAATACACAATGAAATAATACAAATTAAATAATAAGACATCTCCAATTACCTGTTGAAACATCCCACAGGTACATGTCAACACTTGGCCAGCAGATGGCGTCAATAACTTGCATAATGCTACAGTGGGGGAGAAATGTCACGCTGTGAGAAACGAGGCCTAACACACATTGCTCAGACCATAACCACAAACTCAGTCAGCATGTGTCGTACAATAGTTCGCCAACACATCTAAACCACATTACAAAAAGTGCAAAATTGTCCACATTAACACAGTTACCACTATATACAACTCCGGTTCATTGCCCGGCAACTTATTTACAATAGTGCGTTCTTTTAGACCTGATATATTTACAGACACTGAAAGCACGTCTTACCCCTGTCAGCATTCCAGATAGTCTGGCGCGAGAGGGGAAGTGCAAGGGGAAAAACGTCACTTCGGCAGGAAGTGACGACGGCTTCAAAATAAAAGACTATTAGAGTAAAAATAATAATAAACAATTAAAATAAAACGTTAGGGAGGGATCTTTGTGGAATACAACATTAGTATATTTTATATACCTGCTACATACTCCCCCCCTGAATTCCGCTAAACTCCCGAACCTACAGGCCACACTAACTGGGACCTCCAACACTACGTCAGAACCTACAGACATGACACACACTAACAGGGACCTCCAACACACGTCAGAACCGGCACGGGTTTACATGAAGAAACGTATCTTCAGAATCAGCTAGAAGCTACCTGTCAAACAGGTTCAGAGAAAACAAAAGGTTGATCAGGCCCCTGTTCCTCCTAGAAACGCTTGGTGCCTTATACACCAAACCTACCCGGCCTACTAAAGTCCCATATCCTACCTGTGAGCACATGCAGTAACACTACTTACAGTGACACATTGCAAGACTAAAGTGTACACAGACTAAACAAATATGCACTGACTACAGCAACTACAGTATACTGCCCATTGACCCAGACAACGTCGGTTTCTACGGTGTGAGCTAACTGCAGCCGCTACAGTACACTGCCCTGCAAAGGCTAACCGCAGTCACTATAGTATACTGCCCCTTGACCACACGGTGTGAGCTAACTGCAGCAACTACGGCAACCTGCCCTCCAACCTAAACACGTAAGATACAAACACAGGACGCGGAAATCAAGGAGCGTGAGAAATCAAAAAAAATAATTGGCCTCTGCACAAAGCACAGAATCCCTGTGACATGACAGAGAGTTCCCGACTCTGTACTGTAGGGCACCAGCTCTGCACCAAAGCAGAGAGTTCCAATGGTTCGACAATAATATTCCAGGCTCTGCACGCTGCCATTTCACCACACCACCGCAACTGTTGTCAAACAGCTAACCAAATAACAATCAACAATCCCAATTATACTATTTACATGTATTAAATCACCATCAGAAAAAAATTATGAACTCCCCTCTACGACATAGGGATCCATCCTCCTTCTCTCACTACAAAACGAGCTATCAGGAAAAAAAATTATACATATTCCATTAATCACAAAAAAAAATCTCCAAATGCTTCAGCACCTTTAACCAAACAGAAAAACAAAAACTGACCACCAGTCCTTTTCAACAACTCAACTTTCTTCTTTTTTCAAAAAAAAACACGATGTCCTCTTTTCTAGAAAGAACACGATGTCCTCCTTTTTTAGAAAGAACACGGTGTCCTCCTTTTTTTAGAAAGAACACGATGTCCTCTTCTCTCTTCTTCTTAGAAAGAACACGATGTCCTCTCAACTGTGACACAGTCACTTCGACACAAACCCCCCAAGGGAACTTTCTTCTTTTCTTCTTCTTCCTCCTCTTCCTCCGACCTCCGATGATCAAGCTGGCCTTGACCCTCATTGCAAAAAATTTTTTTTAGTGATCACAGCATCTTTCTTCTGTAGTTCTGTTCGACGACCTCCCGGTGACCAAGCTGGCGTTGGTTCTTGCGTATCCGGTCACTGCACCACTGTAACTGGTCTCAAGGCCACCCTCTGTGTCGTCGTCGTGTAGTGGAAGTGAAGACTCAGTTGTGGCAATTCAGTGTTTTATTTCCCCCCTGTCAGCATTCCAGATAGTCTCTTTGAATGATACATTGAAATATCACAATAATAATAAAATACACAATGAAATAATACAAATTAAATAATAAGACATCTCCAATTACCTGTTGAAACATCCCACAGGTACATGTCAACACTTGGCCAGCAGATGGCGTCAATAACTTGCATAATGCTACAGTGGTGCCGTTGACCCGGATGCCTTGGGTGGAGTGAGTTTAGGGGGGGTGAATGTAACGGATATGTGCCGCGATAGTGTGACTACGGCACATAGAAGTGTGTAAAACTCACTCCCCAGAGGCATACAAACTGAGCGCTTAGAGGGGAATTCCCTTCTTGGCGCAGCGGTTTGTTATGTCGGCCCCGGTGCAGACGCCCGGGGTTCGACTCCCACTCGAGGCACGGTCGAATTTCGTGGCAGGTGCTAGGTGGCACCTGCTACATTAGCGTTACCTCTCGTGTCTATTCTACTAACGTTAACATTACCTCTGGTGTCTACTCTACTAGCGTTAACGTTACCTCTCGTGTTGATTGATTGATTGATTGAAAAGTTTATTAACAGATTGTAGAATGGGTACAGTACAGTACAGCTCGATACATACAATTGTTAAGAGGATGCAGACCTGAGAAAGACTTTTGTCTTGTTTCCATCAGGGTCCCCCATTTTCAATTCATCATATGACACACATGACATACAGATAGACAGTACTGCTACATCTATACATTTATGACATACCAGATTTTCAAATACAGTACTGTTTGTGATACTAAAAAAATCCAGAAGAAGAGTATATACATTTGACATAGAAACTGTGCATTGGGGGAGGTTGGGTAGGTGGGGTGGGGCTGTACATTGGAGGTGGGGGGGGGGGGGGGGGGGGGGGGGTTGGGTAGGGGGGGGGGGGACACACACTGTACATTGGAATACTGACATACATTTGACATGGAAACTGTACATTGGAGGAGGTTGGGTAGGTGGGGTGGGGTTGGGTGGGGCTGTACATTGGAATACTGACAAAGCCATGCTTGGTCTTTATTGTACAACTGGGTTAGGACATTTGTAGGGGCCAGTTTTGAATTGCAGTCTCCCGTAGGTGTTCTTTGAGAGTGTTTTTGAAGGTGGGTAGTGATTTACATTCCTTTACAGCTTTGGGTAGGGCGTTCCACATTGTTGTGGCATAATTGCGAAACGTGTTTAGTCCCTTGTTTGACCCGAATCTGGGTTTTACATGATTTGTGGAGCTCCCTCTGGTGTTGTGATCGTGGTATTCACTGACCTTTGGGAAGTATTTTGACATGTACATGGGTACCTTGGTCGTGTAGTGTATCTTGTAGACCAGGCCCATTGCAAGTTGCTGTACTCTGTTGTCTACTCTAAGCCATCCTAGGTTGGCAAAGTGTGCAGGGGTGAGGTGGGTTCTAGGAGTCAGGTCAAGCAGTAGTCTGACTAGTTTGTTTTGAGATGTTTGTAATTTGTTTTTTAGTGCCTTTGAGGTGCTTTGGTACCATGAGGTGCAAGCATAGTCGTAGTACCCTTGAATGAGTGCTCCTGCCAGAGTCTTCAGGGTATTCTTGTTTACCAGGGAGGAGATCCGGTACAAGAATCGAGTTCGTTGATTGACTTTTTTTATTACATTGGATGCCATTTTGTCACAGGAAAGATTAGCCTCTAGGATGGAACCCAGGTAGGTAATTTCATCTTTCCTTGTGACAATATTGTCACCCACTGTAACTGAGAAGCTGTCTGTTTTGCTGAGTTTGTTATTTGAACCGAAGAGAATGGACTCTGTTTTGCCCATGTGTAATGATAGTTTGTTGTCGGCGAGCCATATGCAGATTTTGCCTAGTTCCGAGCTGAGGGTTTTTTCAACCTGTAACTTGTTCTTGTCAGAGACCAGCAGGGCTGAGTCGTCCGCAAACAGGAACAAGTTGCAGTCACAAGCTGACAACATGTCATTTGCATAAATTAGGAACAGTAGTGGTCCTAGTATGCTTCCTTGTGGAACACCACAGTTCACTGTGAGGGGGGGGGATAGGGTACCGTTTACCTCCACCATCTGTTCTCTCCCCTCCAGGTAGGATTGTATCCAGCTCACTGATAAACTATCAAAACCAATTGCTTTTAGCTTGTCAATCAGAATGGTGTGATTGACAGTGTCGAAGGCCTTTTGTAGGTCTAGCATGACCATGCCGCAGTATTTGCCCGCGTCCACCTCTTGCTTGATGTGGTCGTTCAAATAGAGAAGGCATGTGTCAGTGGAGTGGGATGTTCTGAAGCCAGATTGGAATTCGTAGATTAGATTTTTATCCGTAAGGTACTTTTCGACCTGTTCGTATACTATTTTTTCCATGACTTTCGAGATGGATGTAAGGATAGAAACAGCGCGGTAGTTGCCTGGGTCTAATTTGCTGCCCTTTTTGTGCAGGGCTGTTACTCTCGCTATTTTGAAGTCCTTGGGGACGTGTCCCTGTTTTATGGAGAGGTTTATTATGTGTGTGATGACTGGGGTGATGGCGGCTGCTGAGTCTCTGAGGAATTTGGAGGGGATGTTGTCATGGCCAGTGGCCTTGTTCGGTTGGAGGGCGCTCAGTTTATCGAGTACCTCATCTGTAGTTACCATTTCCAGTTTGAAATCGTCTTTGTGGACGCCTAGGTTCTTGTAGTATGCTACTATGTGTTCTACCCCATACTGCCCTGAGTGGGAGGGTAGTTTGTTTACCAGTGTTGTGGCTATGTTTGTGAAGAAAGTGTTTAAGTAATTGGCTACATCCAGTTTGTCTGTGATGAGCGTGTTGTCCGTCTTTATGTTTATGTTTGAGAACCTGGTTTTAAGTTTTTTACTGCAGCCTAGTTGATTATTGAGTAATTTCCAAAGTTCACGTGGTTTATTTTTGTTTTCCTCAGTTTTGTCATTGATGACATTTTTTTTTGCAGTTTTTATCATGGAGTTTACGTCATTTCTTAGTCTGTTTCTTTCTAGTTTGAGTTCAGTCACGTGTCTATTCTACTAAGGTTAGCATTAGGTAATAACTGGTTTAAAATGGATGATGATGATTACCTCACGTTGTGTCTATTCTACTAGCATTAACGTTACTAGTACAAACAATCAACAGCAAGTTATATTGATCTTTGCACGCTATGTACCCTAGCCGCAATGCTAACTATTATAGTGGTAAAACGCAATCACATTAGCACGTAAGCTAACAAATCAGCGATCTTTTTGTGAGACTAAACTTTCCGCTCTTTTGGTGGTAAATTGTGTTGATGTTGGTTTTGTTTCATCAATAAATGAGGCAGAATACAGTGAATGTATCCTTTTTTGTTTATTGCACTTCGTTCCTGCTGCAAACGAATAATGAATGCTACGCGAGCTATATAAAGATGGCGGTGTTGTGTTTTGTGTAGGACGTCTCCCTTGTAGCGCAATGATAACGTAGTGACGATTATCTCTTATTTTTTTTTTATCTTTTTCCCCCTCCTTTTTCCTCCGATTTTCTCCCATCCCAATGTTAGTCGTTATGCCAATTCCCAATCCCCTTCCTGGTCGCTGCGCACTTACCCCCGACAGTCGGTCTGGGAGAGTGGAGGCTATCACGTGCTTCCTCCGACACACGTCTAGCCAATCAACCGCTTCTTTTCACCTGGCAGCGCGGACTCTCACTGAGAGGGTGTAACGTGTGGAAGGATCATACTACCCCCCTTAGATCCTATCCACGCTGAGCAGGCGCCTCGACCGAACTGTAGGAGTCGCTGTTTACAACAACCCGGACCCACCCCGCCAGCTTTCCCACCCTCTAATACTGCCAATTGTATTAGTGTGAACGGCCAACCAAAGCTGGTGACAACGCCGGGAGCTGGATTCGAACAGGCGAATACAGCGTCTCCGGCGTTGGTGACGAACGCAATCTCCGCTACGCCACCTGACCGCCTCGACGATTCTCTCTTCTTACCAATCAGTGGTCTGCAGTGTTTCACGTCACTTTTCTGGTATCGCTTCTACTCGCTTGGAACCTCGACAAAACAGGTACTGAAAAAGTACCCGGTACCAGGTACCATCCGCAAATTTTGGCAATTCAAAACCGAAAAGGCAGAGTAGAGTAGAGTCGAGTAGGTACCATGCAGTGGAAAAGGGGCAAAGCATTCAGCGTTTTTTTTATCTTCCTCAAGATTCAAGATTCAATTTGGGCGGCTAAGTGGCGCAGTGGGCAAGGCGCTCGCCACTAATGCAGGAGATGCTGGGTTCGAGCCCAGCTCTCTGCATTGCTACCAGCTTGGCTGGTCGTTCATACTAACGCAATTGGTAGTGTTAGGGGTGGGAAGCTGGTGGGTGGGGATCGGACGTTGTGGACAGCGACTCCTACAGGTCGGTTGGTGTGCCTGCGCAGTAGAATCAGGAAGCAACAGGGGCGGCGTGACCCTCCCACGCAGACCCTCGCCGCTGAGAGATCGCGCTGTGCAGATGAAAAGATGCGACAGCTGCCTCCTCATGTACCGGAGGAGACACGTGATGCAAGGCTTGGTCCACATTGCAGCCGGCCTGTGGGAGGCATGGCCTAACAGCGTTCGAGACAGGGGAGGGTAGAATTGGACGATACGAAATTGGAATGGGAGAAAAAAAAATATATAGAAAATGGGAGAAAAAGTAGATAAAAAAAAAGATTCAAGATTCAAGAGGTTTATTTGTCACATACATACCAGGGCATACAGTGAAATGCGGGTGGCCATGCCTGCTTTGATTGTGCAATAATACTAAATTATTCCCGCATTTCCTGTTTTCGCTTGTGACTTTTCACCTAGATCCTAGCCCCTTTCGTGACTTTCGGTTTGCAAGCCTGGGGCTTGCTTTTACGCTGCGATTACCCAGTAAAGAAACGACCAAGCGTCATCGAGGGGCTCGGGGTGTGTCAAGAATACATCAGATCTGAATTTCAAAGATACCCAGCGTACAATATGGGTCTAACACAGCTTCACGATGGGGTCTGGAAGCTCGGAGTTGCTAATAAACAGTTTAAAACATTGTTACTCGACGAGTGGTATTTACAGACCGAACGTCCATCTCCGCCGTTGGTGTCACAGCGCATGCGCACCAGGCAGCTAATGCCGTGTTCACGTTACGTGGGAAGAAGCGGAAGAACCAGCTTCCGACTGGGAAAAACCATTCACGTCAGCCTCCTAGTGGTAATTCCTACTAGGACATATGGGATTTTTTTATAGACCCCGATATCTCCCACTTCGCGTCACGAATTGCGGAAGTATGGATGTGGGCGTTTCATCCATAGATATATATAGAGTCAAAGCGTGAAGGCTTCCTAGTTGTAGCAACGAGATGTCCTCTGGTTCTTCCGCTTCTTCCCACGTAACGTGAACGCGGCATTAGCTGCCTGGTGCGCATGCGCTGTGACACCAACGGCGGAGATGGACGTTCGGTCTGTAAATACCACTCGTCGAGTAACAATGTTTTAAACTGTTTATTAGCAACTCCGAGCTTCCAGACCCCATCGTGAAGCTGTGTTAGACCCATATTGTACGCTGGGTATCTTTGAAATTCAGATCTGATGCATTCTTGACACACCCCGAGCCCCTCGATGACGCTTGGTCGTTTCTTTACTGGGTAATCGCGGCGTAAAAGCAAGTGACTCCGGTCACAAAAGCCCCAGGCTTGCAAACCGAAAGTCACGAAAGGGGCTACCTAGATCCCTGATTCGTTCATCCCCACGTCAGGTATCATTGGAAAGCCACACTCATTGGTTACAACCCTGTCCAATCATTTTCGAGATCGCCAACGGACGGAGCTAGAGCCTCGGGAGTTGGGGATGGTATAAAAAAAAAAAGGTCTGCCGTGTACTTTGGCGCACGCCTCACATATCGGCATGTACCTCGAGAACCGCTGAACGGATTTTGTCGCCTAAAATGGCAATCGACAGCAACAAATAGGGCTTTAATTCTATATATATATATATATATATATGGTAGTAAAATATATGCACACCCGAGCCGCTACAGGTCATCAAAGTGGCATGTCGCGCCGGTGGGCAAATCGTCCTCAAAACGTTAGCTGTCTATTTTGTTTACCTCGTCTCGTCGTGAAGCTCTGAAAGTGCTGCCCCAGTGTTGGCTTGAGGAGGAATAATAGACTCCAATCAAGATGACCAACGTTAATTCACTCGGGATGAAGAATGGTCGACACTTGATGGATATATATTCCAGGTTGGCCGAGCAGTGGTTCGATAATTCCTTCACGTTCCCCGGATTGCACCAGAAGTCAAAAGTACTTTGTTTTTTAAAAACATGAAAGCCCATTACAGCAGCAAATAATGCAATGAAGCAGGGTAATTTGAGCGAGCGTTCCCCTCCTTTCCCCCCGACATATAAATCATTACGTCTATTTCTCCGGTCGTGTAGTGTTTTTTAGAGTGTGCTCACCCCTTGGCTGGTTAACATTATTACTAACGTGATTGATTTGAAAGACACTTGGTATTTATTAGTAGGTAAGTATTTCCCCATTTATGACAATTATTGTACAGTAGGTTAGGCTGTTATGAATGTTTTTTTTGTGTAAATTTATCACATTTTAGAATGTTGAGGGACAAATGGATAGATTATCAAACATGTTTGAAATAGTTTTGGGACTCCTACGACGTTAGCATTCGTTTCTTATCGCAATCGTGGGTAAACTTGCATGTCTTAATAAAATAATTATATATATATTGTTAAGTGTAAGTGTTAATATGATTGTATGTAACTGCACTTTAACTGTTCCACAAGAGGGCACTATAGGCATAAGGAGACGCAGCTATAGCAGCTGACGTCAGGTAGCAGGTATAAGAGGGAATGTTCCCTCCCCCTCTGTCTCTCTCACTCTAACTCTCAAGGAGAGTAGGTCTCGTGGTGCAAATGTGCATAAGAAAATAAACCACGCCAGTTAAGGCTAAAGAGGACCTCGTTGTCATGACCAGTTATTTTGCTCCCCAGGTGACTGTCAACAGGTTATGGGCCCAGATCACGGAAGAGCAAAAATAACCATAGCTAGTTAGCTGAAAAGTATAGGCTAGTTTAGCAGCGGGAGAACAGCGTGACGCTAAAGCTAAGCTAACGGGCAGCTAAGCTACGCTACCATCAAAAGATGGCGACAAGAGGAAGGAGCAAGTGGCCCACGTTTAACGGAAGGGCAGAAGAATACGAGCTCTGGGAAGAGCGGATGTTGTGCTGTAGGTACGGAGTGGGGCTGAAAAAGACAATCTTGACGGGCCTCACAGGAGAAATAACGGCGGCCGCGCAAGCCCTGGATACAAAGCTGAATGCTAACGCATACTGCGAGCTAGTACCACTCCTAGACAACACGAGCTTGGGGCTGATATTCCGGGACACAAAGGACAAAGGCCGAGAGAGTCTAATAGTGTTAAGAGAACACTACATCGGCAGAGGTAGGCCCCGGATTGTATCCCTGTATATAACGTTGACCGCGCTGAAGAAAGCTAACATAGAGACTGTGACTGAATACGTCATCAGGGCGGAACAGATCATCACGGCGCTTAAGAGTGCAGGAGAAGCATCGAGCGATGATGGCGATGGTTATGAGGGGACTACCGGAGATGTATAAACCATTCACACTATTGGTGACACACAGTTCAGTGGACATGTCGCTGGGGGAGTTCAAGGCCAAGCTGCCGAACTTCGAGGCCTCAGAAGACTCCGACCCGGTCACCGAAGAGGCGGGAGAAAGGGTAATGAAGGCCCGGGCAGCGCCAAAGAGAAAGACCGGACCCCTGACGGAGATGGCGTGTTGGCGATGTGGAGAAAAGGGTCACCGAAAAGATAAATGCACAAAAACCGTCTGGTGTAGTTTCTGTGGAACTTCGGGACACGTGGACAGAGTGTGTAGAAAGAAGCGCGAACAGAGCGCTCGGTACGCGCACGTGCAAGATGGAGGCTGTGTGCAAGATGGCGGCGGCGGTGGACGTGAGGCGAGTCGAGACGACGTCCGGAGAGCAGCGGGAAGAGAGGACTTCACCTTCGGGGCGCAGACAGCATACGTCACCCAGTCAACGCAGCAGCAGCAGGTCCAAAGGAAGGGACTGATCGTGGACACAGGTGCGTCGTCCCACATTATCAACGACAGGAACCGATTCAAGAACTTTGACAGCACCTTCGAGCCGGAGAAACACAGCATGGAGCTGGCAGACGGGAAGCGCACATTCGGGTTGGCGCAGGGGAGAGGAGACGCACAGGTATGCCTCATAGACAGTGAGGGGCGCCGGTGTACAGTGACGTTGACGAACGCCCTCTACATACTCTTGTTCCCACAAGAACTATTCTCTGTAAAATCTGCTACTGCAAACGGTGCCAAAGTGTTCTTCAATGAAGGTAAAGATGTTCTTGTAGAGCCTGACGGTACAAGGTTTAACATTGAGGTGTACAAGAGAATGTATTATCTACAAACAGAATGTAATGAAAATTATATTCAGACATGGCATGAGATCATGGGTCATTGTAATTACGAGGATATACTGAAGCTGCAGGCGGTGACAGTAGGCATGCACATTAACGGTGAAAAACATAGACCTAACAAAGAATGTGATGTGTGTATAAAGGGAAAGTTCACTCAAACAAGGAACAGAGGTCCCACGGAAAAAGTAAAGACACCACTTGAGCTAGTTAACACAGATCTAGCCGGTCCAGTAAATAATTAGTCCATAGGTGGCTTTAAATAGGTACAGTCTTTCACAGATGTGTGTACAGGGGCAGTGTTTGTTTACTTTCTCAGAGCAAAGAGTGACACACTCCAGGCCACAGAAAAATTCCTTGCAGATGTAGCTCCTTACGGCAGCATAAAATGCTTAAGGTCCGATAACGGAACAGAGTTCACAAATAGAGAGTTCCAATCACTGCTGAGAAGGAACAAGATCAGACACGAGACGTCCTGTCCTTACTCCCCGCACCAGAACGGGATAGCAGAGAGGGAAGGACGCACTCTTTTCGAAATGGCTAGGTGTAAGCTAATAGATGGTAACTTATCTAAGAGTCTATGGCATTATGCGGTACAAGAAGCCGCTTACACCAGAAATCAGTGTTTTACCAAGCACACGAGCACCACCCCGTATACAGCACTGACAGGAAAAAGGTGTGATCTAGCCAGGGCACAAGTTTGGGTCAGTGTGTTATGCTTACCAACAGGACAGTGGAAAGCTTGAGTCCAGGTGTGAAAAAGGACTTTTTGTAGGGCATGACAAGGGCAGCCCCGCTTTTCTAGTCTACTATCCCGGTGAAGGGAAAGTGCAAAAGCACAGGTTAGTAAAGTTTGTCACAAAGACAACATGTGAGAACGAGACACAGACACAGGAGCCAGAGCTGGACCCCAGAGTAGGGTGTGAGGAAAGAGAGACACCACAGCCTAGTATACTGAGCACAGACATGCAGACAGACAGTCAACAACCCCCAGAGGGTGATGACGGGAAGCACCCTAGGGTGACGTCACATGCCTCATGCAGTGGGAGATATCCCTCCCGGGAACATAATCCCCCAAAGTATCTGAAAGACTATGCCCAAAGAGAAAGTGACGAGGATGACAGTACACTTACCAGCATAGATTACTGCTACAGAGTAGTGAGTGGTGTACAGATGAATCTTTTCAGAATCAGGTCCCTTCTGCCACACCTATGTCACTCCGATGTCACTTTAGAACTAGCACTAGGTGTTAATTTTCTGCAGTAAACAAAGTGAGGGTACTTAACTTAAGTGATTAAGTAAATTTTCTGCAGTAAACAAAGCGAGGGTACTTAACTTAAGTGCTTCCCCAGGGAGGGGGTCGGGGGCTACTGCCCTCAGACCCCCAAGATAATTTTTATATGGGCAGTCTGACTTGGGCTACTGTACCATATATTAGTGTTGCAATGCATGATAAATAAACAGTGAAAAAAGCTAAGAAATTGGATGGGGCTGGGACATTTGGGACGAATAAAAATGTAAGATGAAAATCTCCCCAGCCTGTGGCAGGCAGTGGAGGTGTGAAATCCAGAACAATAGGAGTCACAAAGTGGAGTGGTGGAGTAGTGGTAGAGTAGCAGTAAATGCTGGACTTCTAAGGGCTTCTACTGTACCTCAGACCTTTAAAGAGGCCATGATATCCCCTGAGTCAGGAAAATGGGAGAGAGCAATGGATGAGGAGATGAGGCCCCTAGAGGACAATCATACTTTTACTCTAACAAAGTTACCAGAGGGTAGACAGACAGTGGGAGGCAAATGGGTGTACTCAATCAAGGAGGGTATGGAAGGCCACGACAAGTACAAGGCCAGGTTTGTAGCTAAAGGCTACAGTCAGAGGGAACGAATAGACTACGGTGAGACATTCTCCCCTACAGCCAATCTGACCAGTGTACGGGTAGTGATGCAGAAGGCAGCTGAAGACAGCTTGATTTGACACCAGATGGATGTTAAGACAGCCTACCTGCACGCACCCATTGATAGAGAAATATATATGGAACAACCTGAAGGTTACGAGAAGAAAGGAGAGAAGCTAGTGTGTAAGCTAGAAAAATCCATTTACGGCCTGAAACAGTCTGGGCAAAATTGGAACGAGATGCTTCATACATGTTTCATTGAAGATCACTTCATACAGAACCCAGTAGACCCCTGTGTTTACACAAAGGAGTCAAAAGAGTCAGGAAAAGTGATAATTGTGATTTGGGTGGATGATTTAATCATCGCAGCAGACAACACTAGAAACCTAGAGCAGGTGAAAGGTATGCTCTCCACCATATTCAAAATGAAAGACCTAGGTAGGTTAAAACATTTTCTAGGCATGGACTTCGAACAGTCTGCCAGTTGTGTAAAAATATCCCAGAAGAGATATGTGGAAAAGATCCTGAATCGTTTTGACATGCAAGAATGTAGAACTAGGGAAACACCATGTGATCAAAAGCTAGACTACCAAGAGGATGCTCAGAAATTGACAGATGTAAAAATGTACAGAGAAGCTGTAGGTAGCCTCATTTATTTGACAACATGTACTCGCCCTGACCTATGTTTTGTAATGAGTAAATTATCACAGCATTTTGCTGATCCCACAGAAGAGCACTGGATTACAGCAAAACATGTTTTTCGTTATCTCAAAGGCACAGCAGATAAACAGCTTTGTTTCAGAAAGAGCAGCGAGGGCTTCAAGCCTATAGTGATGCAGATTGGGCGGCAGACGCCACAGACAGGAGGAGTACCACAGGGTATTGTGTGAGTATGGGTACAGACAGCTCACTGGTTTCATGGAAAACAAAGAAACAGCCCACAGTGGCACTACCAACTTGTGAAGCCGAATATATGGCTCTAGCTTTGACAATACAGGAATGTATTTATCTAGAACAACTGCTTGAAGGAATGGATACCTATGTATATAAGAAAACTGTTGTTTATGAAGACAACCAGGGAACCATTGCACTTGCTAGAAACCCTGTGTGCCGACAGAGGTGTAAACATGTGGATATAAAATATCACTTCATTAGATCTGTCATCAGAGAAGAAAGGATGACACTTGTTTACTGTTCTACAGACGACATGGGCCCTGTTTCATGTACGTGGTTCAACTAAGTCGATCAACATGTCCATTATCCAGCTTCAGTTAACCCGATGTTCAAAGCCGGGATTTTCCTGTTTCACAAAGGAGGATTCAGTCTCGTTAACTCAAGCCAGACTTGAGAGTCAGGCTCAAGTCAGGCTAGATGCGCGCTCCCGTTTTAGGTGGAAAGCCAGCACGTATCGATGGCAGAGACCCTGATTCTCAACGGCATTGATTGATTAATTGATTTAAGACTTTATTGACAGATTGCAATAGGCTCAATCGCCTCGCCGACAAGTTAAATGCGTTATCTATAGGCTAATTCTAAGTCCCTCATTACCTCAATCAATCAGATTATATTTCTTTAAACTTGCCTGCTGGATTGAATAATCAAATGAGATCTTGCTAGCGAAAATAACTAGTTAACTGTTATACAGAATTACGAGACGGCTTTCTTGCCCATTGATTGATGTATAGTCAATGTTTAACTTATCTCCAATGTGGTCCAACGGGTTGTTCTTTTGACTTCCACACGGACGACCCGGGTTCAAGACCGGGGTCCTTCTTTTTGCAATATAGGAATAATTCAATTTGGTGCACGTTGAGAGCTATATAAAGAATGACATCCTCAATGCATGTAGATTTATAATATTTTAACTTAAAACCAGGCTACTTTGGCGTATAATCATTAATATTATATTCAAAAAAATCATATTGGAAACACTGGGATTTGAACCCGGATCGCTAGATTGGCAGACTTGAGCGCTACCGCTGGGCCACTGTGCCAGATGGGATAGATTCATTGTTTATACATTAATGAACGAGAGACCCGTGTTTAGAATATCCCTTATTTTGAATGAAGTTTTATTTCTTTATCCTCATTCATTCATGTGACGTCAACGGCTCATTCAATTTCTCAAATCCGTCAAACAGCGCATCTCATCAGACATCTTAATCCCAGTTACAATTAAAATAACCACATCATGTGTACGTCGCACGAGCGAGCGCCACCGTCGCCACGGTATATATAACGTGCATTATTTAGGACAAAGTGAATTTAATATCAGCATTTTGGGTCTATTTTACATTTCAAAAGCCCCCTCTGGAAGAATGGAGCACAAAAACGTAATTCAGAATGGTATAATGCAGATCGTAGACTGTGGGAATAGTTTCAGGAAACGGGCTGTCACTTCTTTGCGGGGGCGTGGCGATAGTTCAGGCTAACTTGAACTTGAACTCTGCTTTCGAGCAGGCTCAAACTTTTGGATATGTTGTCATGGTGATTTGGAAAATCCAGGTACATGAAATCGGAAAGTCCGGCTAACCCAGTTATCCAGCTAAAGTTATCAGGCTAACTCAGTTATCCAGGTACAAGAAACAGGGCCATGGTTGCAGACGCTATGACCAAGCCTGTCTCCAAACTGAAATTGAAAAGATTTGCAGCGGTCATGTTTGGTGTGTAAAATATTGCCTGTTATGTAATATTGACTGCCATGTTCTTTTGATGTTTTGAACTGTATTTTTTCTTGGAAAAGTTGTACAGTATACACGTCATTCATAAGTGGGAGTGTTAAGTGTAAGTGTTAATATGATTGTATGTAACTGCACTTTAACTGTTCCACAAGAGGGCGCTATAGGCGTAAGGAGACGCAGCTATAGCAGCTGACGTCTCCTGTTCCCTCCCCCTCTGTCTCTCTCACTCTAACTCTCAAGGAGAGTAGGTCTTGTGGTGCAAATGTGCATAAGAAAATAAACCACACCAGTTAAGGCTAAAGAGGACCTCGTTGTCATGACCAGTTATTTTGCTCCCCAGGTGACTCTGTCAACATGTATATAAAATTTGTTTTGAAGTGCGGTACCACCGCATCCCGCGGTGATGAGCCACACACAAAACCGCGTGAGAAAATGTCATAGCCTACCGCGACAGCCCTAATCAGTAACTTCAGAATGTTATCTTTTAACATTAGCACAGCCATGGAGAAAATGACACTAATTCCTGCCGGGAACGGGTCAGAAGACCCGACAGCCTTTAGAATGGAGATGGGAGGGAGAGAAGGGAGGGAGGGCCAATGAGGGAGGGAGGGAGGGAGAAGGAGAAAGGGAGTGATGGAGAGAGAGGGAGGGAGGGAGAGATGAAGAGAGGGAGGGAGAGGAAGTGAGAAGGAGGAAGAGGGAGGTATAGAGAGAGGGAAAGAGGGAGAAAGAGAGAGGGAGAGAGAGGGAGGGAGGGAGAAGGAGAGAGGGTGGGAGGGAGAGAAAGGGAGGGAGAGAGTGAATGGGAGGGAGGGTCAAAGAGGGAGGGAGGTGGCCGCTCAGCAGAAATAGCTGAAATAACGTTCTAATTCCATCTTCCTGAAGTCATTTTGAAATTTCAGAAACCGTGCCAGATAAAACTGGTACTTTTAGGAAAAGTCATTGAGTGACAGAGCTGGAGCTCGACCGAGTGACGAGGATACATTTATTGAAAATGCCTAGGGTTCATGTGACCCCTTGTCGGCTGTGCTAGTGTTAAAAGAGACCAGGCTTATGCATGTGCTATAAGTATAAAGTATAGTATTTTGGCTTGCAAAAAAAGTATGCAGTCCTCAAAAACGAAAACAAAAATGGCCACTTTTTGGGGCGCCTGTTAAGTGCCTGATAAAATTCCTATGGTTTCTTTGTTCAAAGAAAAATCTATGAAAACCATTTAGGGAAAGCTGTGATGCAGGCAATTTTTTCCTCGATCCAGAGGTATTCAATTACCAAGCATATCTTACCTACATTGGACTGGTTTTACTAACTTGAAGTACTTGAAGTATGCACTGTACAGCTGTATTATCTAGGAAATAAAAATATTGGATTGCGACTCAATATTAAATTACTTGGATCGGGGGCCAACAAAAACGTTAATTGGTTGAGGGAAAAGTACTTATTTAGGCCGGAAGGGTGTCTCAGCTGAAGAGGGCAAAGGGGCAGCGGCTTGGGCCACTGTAGCGACCCTTCTCTGCACATACATTTACATTTAGTCATTTAGGTGACACTTTTTTCCAAAGCGACTTACAAGTTCTGTACAACAGGTCAGCAGGAAGGATACAACTCTTTCAGCTGAGTAACAATGTTCGTCAAACAGTGTTGAAACATAGGTGCTACAGTCTTGAGTGCATAGTAGTAAAGACATAATTAATTAGCATAGTAGGTAGTAATATAGGCAAATACGATTTCTTTTTAGCAAAGTGCAGATAGTAAAATAGTGTTTTTAGTCAATGGCGGGAAATTAGTCAGTTTCGGCTGTCCTAACTGTGGTAGGAAGTTTGTTCCACCATTGTGAAGCAAGGACCAAGAATAGCCGGCTTCTCTTTGACATTGATATACAAGTCGTCATTGAGAACTTATTCTAACCCGCTCACCTGTTTTCTTTAATGCAGCATGGAGGAGACTGTGAGGACGCTGCTACAGAACCAGGACTCACTGGATGGGTCCAATGTGGACCCACTGGACCTGATGAAAGCCTATAAGGTATGAGCCTTCGTTCACTCCTGGTATTTCTGTGTGTCTAGCACAAGTTGTTTTGTCTCAAGATTTAGATTTTGGCTCAAGTTCAAAGATAAATAAATGCCTGTCCACACCAGCTGTGCGTTAGAATATGAACTGACCTGATGGCTGCAGGGATGTCTCCATGGTCCTGATTGCAGAGAAAATACTGTTTTGAAAATAATAATATAATAATAATAACTTTATTTGTATAGCACCTTTCATACAGGGGATTGCAGTTCAAAGTGCTTTCCATCAGTAAGAATAAAAAGATCAGTGTAAAACAAGCAGCAAGAGCAAAGCATAAAGTGGGATAAAATAATGCAAATATATTAATCAAATCATATCAGAACCTTACAGAAATCATATCAGATCCTTACAGAAAAGGATCCTTATATTTTTTCATTTTCATTTCAACCTTTAGTTAAAATCGTAAGCTTCTGAGGTTTCCCTCATTTACAGAAACGACGATTGTACAAAATGTAAACAGTACATAATACAAACAATATTCACAGAAAATTAAACACCAGAGTAAAAATAAGAAAACGTTTAAAATAATTTTAAAAGATCAGCTAAAACACTTACAGGTCTGAAATCATACGTTTAAACATACCAAGGGAAGGGAGAACCTCCAATTTCAGAGAGAGTTCAAGGACATTCCATGAGTTAGAGGCATCAAAGGAAAAAACTGACTTCCCTATCAGAACAAACTTGAAGGACCCTAAGAACCATCCAGTCATTCGATCGAGTTGAATAGGTTCCAATATTCCAATCTAACAGTGAAGAGATATAAACAGGTTGTTTACCAATAAGGGCTTTAAAAATAAATAAATACCAGTGTTTGTTGCGCCTTTCTGTAAGAGAAGGCCAACCCACCCTATCATACAGGACACAATGGTGAGTATAATATCTGTCAGTAATAAACCTAAGAGCTGAGTGATATGCAGAATCCAGAGTTCAATAAAATCCAGGGCCCTCATTCATCAATTTGTGCGTAGAACATGACCTATTTCCACACGTAAGCACGGAATGTAGAACTAGTGTACGCACAGGGAAGTCGGGATTCATCACACACTGCGTACGCAGGCTCTATGCTCCTCCGTAGAACTTTGTTCTACCGTCAATGCTCGTGCATGATTATCCATATATGGTCATGAAAATGAGGAAACACCCCCCATGGGATGTGAAATAATGGACGGACCCGAGCGGAACTCTGAGAAACTCCACGAAGATTGTTCACTGCTGTCGAACCAAGAAGACACTATCGCGTATTATGGGATAAATAAAAGGCGGACTTGTAAACGGTGGTGTCAGATATCAACGGCTCCCTAAGACCATTGCTGCAATTCTGCCTGGACAGCTCAAAATACTAATAAAGACCGTTCGTTGACCACTGTTTGGCGTTGGTTGTGTGTCATTATAACCGTGCTGTAATATGAATGCCTTTATTAGTTGTGTTCGATTGGCTATATGATTTTTAGAGGCATCTATTTTGTTGTCGGCTAATAAAGACCGCGCTGGAATATGACTGCCTTTTCCCGTGTTGTTTGATTAATACCCAGGGCCAGGGATTAAAGTTCTCCTCAATTTTATTCCAAATCGCGATGGATCTCCCGTCAATTTTCTACCTGCTGCATATGATTTCTAGAGGCATACTACAATCTATTTTGATGTCAGTATTGGGTAGCCTATATAAACAATAATAGAGATCATATACAAGAACAATGAATCTCACTGCATGTATGATGTAGCCTGCCTTTCAATACATGAACTTGAATTCCATCATGTTTGTGTGCGGGACTCAAGGCTGTTGTCACAATGGGTGGTACCGGTACAGTAATAATTACAGTCCACACAATATCACGATCCATGCCATAGCCTATGTTCTATTAGGACATGATCTGTGACGACAAATGTTCTAGAATGTTTGAAGATATCATACTCTGACAGCATGCCTATGATCAACAAAAACGCGAACTTGAATCCCATCATATACATAGTCTGTCCACTATGGTGTCATTGCAATGCGTTTTCTATTCTTTCTTATACAGTAAAAAGGGGGAAGAACACTATATTCATATGACTTGTATTCTGCTTACAGCTTCGAAATTCCACTTGTTTCGTTTAACGTAAAGCCTTTTAAATATAATCAAGACGTTCCCGTGTTTCTGCGGTCTGCGCAAAATAATAACGAGTTGAGCTTTATGATTTATGATGAATTGAAAATGGGGGACCCTGATGTAAACAAGACGAAAGTTGGTCTGCATCCCCAATTAACAATTGTATGTACTGAACTGTACTGTACTGTACCCATTCTGCAATCTGTTAATAAACTTTCCAATCAATCAATCAATCAAGCTACGCGGAGCGCAGTCAGTCAGTAGCCTACACCCCGTATATTCCGATAACGCTATATAAACCATGCTGCATTCATTCTGAGAGAAAAATATATTATTCCAAATGCTATTTATAGGGTTTTGACCATAATTACACTACTGTTGCTATTTTACAATGAACTATAATGAACTACGGTTCGTACAGAACATGCCAGTGTTATTATGCACAGAAGCTCATTTCCTTGTTGTAATAATATATTCTACCACTGGGCGCCAGGTACGCCTGGTCTGACCTGTGCGTAGATGTAAGCACGGAGTCAAGTTCAAATCGAAATTGATGAATCCCACTCTTTGCTTAGAAATGATCGTACGCACAGGGTAAGCACAGATCTGTGTGAAGAACACGTTGATGAATGAGGGCCCAGGCCTTTTCCATCATTTTCATGTGGATGGAAGGCCAAAACACAGAAAAAATACTATGTTTTAAAAATGTGTGTGTTCAAGGCCTAAGACTATCATGTAGAATGGTCTTGTAAGCAGGGGTTGCATGTACTATAAATAAATACATTTTCTAAGTATTATACTTAAGTACACTTTTGAAGTACTTGTATTTTACTTCTACATTTCCATTTCAGGGAACTGTATTGTGTTTTTACTGGTTCAAAGGAATCATAGCTTCTGAAGTTAGTTAGCTTCTAAATTAGTTACTTAACATTTTGAAAAGTTCATGAAAATTCTAGCACAAGTAATACTAACACACCTGGACAAGCACCAAACACATTTCAATATACATTCAATATAAAATACTTTTATACTTTTTCTTAGGTAGAATCTTGAATGGGTGACTTTTATAAAAAAATAGTATTACCAAAGTACTATTCCATCAGGGTATTAAACTTTTACTTGACGTAGTATTTCCTCCAGTTTTCAAGCACTGGACAGAATGTTAGGTTATGACTATAACCAAGTTCTGTTAATAGTGGTGACGCTCGCCGTCACTCATGCACTGTCCTCGCACACGTGCACGCGCACTGAATAAAGACCACAATGTACCTTTATATCCCAATATTTGTCTGACCACACCCCTATCAGCTCACCTACATAAGCAGGTGTGTGGTCACCTGCTCTCCTCCTTCCCAAGCTTTCACCACAAGGTGAGATCAAGGGCTGCAGCGGCCGAGACGCCGAGCGTCACCACTATTAACAGAACTTAATCAACGTTCTGTATCATAGTCGGTTCCGCTCGGTGTCACTCATGCACATAGGGAGGCCGAGCGGAGCCACTGGCCGACAAATACACCCCGCTGAAGGCCCCCCACAACCATCAGAACAGGGAGGGCCGAGCCCCCCCGACCCCCCCTAATGGAGGGCACCCCCCCTATTGGAGGTTTCCCGGGAGGGCGACGGACCCGACCGTGCGAAGAGGCACTCAAGCAACTCAACGCACAGGGTGAGCAGACCGTGGCCTGACCCCACGACTACACACACGCACAACCCGCATGCCACCCGGGAACGAACGGAGGGAACAACCTCGTTACTGCCCCCAGAATCACGGGGTCAAGGGCAAACCAAACCCCGTGGCAAGGCCGTAGCAGCGGAGCGCGAAGGAAGGCCCAGACCCACCAAAGGGACTGGACCCCCTGGAATGGGGGCCCGGAGAAGTCCATGATGCCAGCATCAAGACCCCACCAGGTGGGCACTTATTGACCCCGCCCCCCACATCGCCAGCGTATTCGGACAAAGGCCCTTCAGCCGAGCGGGCCCTGTCCCCCCAATAGTACACCACCTGGCACACTGACCCTGCAGAACAGGCAGTCAGCATGGCCGTAAGCACACAAAAAAGGTTAACCAACGGAAGCAGGCAGCGCACCGGGGAAAAAACCCGGCAACAGGCTGTTAACCCGAGCCTGGAGACTGCGGACGAGACAGGCACCACAGGAGTCAGCTGAAAAACAGCCGCCCCGGCGGAAGGGGCGTATGCTGGCGTTGTTGCATGACCAAGCCTCCATTTAAAAAAAAAACCCACCCAGAGGGGTTGAGGCAGAGAAGGCTGACACGATTTGGCAGACGTCATGAACGTGCAGGGGCACCCTCAACCGGGTAACCCGGGAGTTGACACTGCTCCAACACACCAGGGAATCAACCACTTTGTCGTTACCCAATGCGGTGGTTGTTCCTATAACCCCTCAAGAAAAAACTCCAAAACACACCTGCGGATACACACTGGCTATACCGCAGTACAAGTGTTTCAGTTTTCAAAAAAGGGTTATCCCAGGCCTACGGGTCGACGAAACATTACTTCGGACCGGGCCCGGCGATACGGGAAGCACAGGGTCACCAGAGGAGGTCAAAGACCACCCCAACAGGCCCCTCTTCGCCATGCGTGAGAGAGGAGCGAAAAGAATGGAGAACCAGCCCCAAGCACATCGTACTTGGTATTCCCAGGCGGTCTCCCAACCAAGTACTAACCAGGACCAACCTGCGTAGCGGCCGAGATCTGACGAGATCGAGCGTGTACAGGTTGGCAAGGCCGTAAGCCATTACGACAGTGCTGAGTAAAATATGTACCCAACCAGGGTCTCCATAACGCTTAACCCTGTGACACCCGGACCGACCTGGCATTTCTCCCCTGAAAAAAGCCCAAGTCCCTCAGGGTACCAGAACAGCAGATCTGCATCCCCGGCGGACAACGGGTTCAACTGATCCGGACCAGCGTGACCAGAACCAGTCCCGTGCCCTAACCACGCCGACATGCCTACTCCAGGAGAAGGGGCAGATATGCGTGTTGATCTTAAACATGAAAAGAAGGCGCCACCCAGACGTTCGGGGTGAACCGCGGCCGGTGGCCCACCCCCAGGGCGTGAGACCCCTCTACATATGTTCAGATCCATTCCTTCATCATCCCCCAGATATGAACGAGAATCCGTCGACAACCAAAACAGGTCGTCGGAAGAGGAAAAACCTCCATCCCAGTTGCTTTATAAAAACGCCGTTTTAACCCCAAGCAACTAAGGCGTGCCAGTCAGTCGCCTGATTACAGAACACCCCGAGCTAGCACTATGCGTGCGTCGGGACACAACCACATCAATTAACAGGCTATTTAGACCTGTCATTGAATCCCCAAGGCGCCCAGGGGAACGACAAGAGGGGTGTGATACTTCCTAACTCCAACTCTTTTTAAAAGAAAAGAAGGAAGCACCAACAGTATGTATCCCAGTCTACACAGCCGGGGGTAAAAATTGTTTACATTTTTACATTCCACCACCCTCCCATAGAGAGGAGACGGAAATCCCCAGAGAGACTTCCCACGCGAGCTGTATAGATTGAAAAGAATATATTGCACCTTGAGCCACGTAAAAGTTTGGTTTTAGGGCTCTCCGGGGAGGAGGCACTGAACCCATACACACTCAATAATCGAATTGAATCGAATACACACACAATAGAGTAGGACTCCTTTTTGAGGTTCCACTCACCTTATATGCGAGTCAATCTATGAAAAAAAAGCACTTAACCCAAAAGAAATTGATACAAAAGGTTTTTCGATGGATTCCGATAGTATTGGGCGTGCTAAATAACATACTAAAAGTCGACCAAAATCGACCCCCCCGAAAGCCGCCATTTCCAAGATGGCGTCCCAGATGGCGGTGGATATATTAAAATGGCTATATCTCAAATTGAGAATATGGTGCAAAGGATTTCTCAACTGATTCTGGTACCTCTGGGCATGTTCACTAACATACTAAAAATCTAGGAAAATACACCTTCCAGAAAGGCTTAATTTTCAAGATGGCGTCCAAAATGGCGGCAGACCAAACACCACCTTGCCCCAGTAGTTACATTTGACCAACAACTATATTGGAAAGCAGCAGAGATAATCCTAGATTCACCACAGTGCAGTCACCTCAAGTCCTTTGTCCTGCTCCTAGGAGGATTTCACACATTTATGAATTTGCTAGGAGCAATTGGTACACTGATGGACGGTACAGGACTTAAGGACATTCTAGGGGTAGTCTATGGGGAGAACTCAGTAGCCCATATGATGACAGGCAAATCAGTTCAGAGAGCATTCCGTGGCCATCTTCTGGTTGACAAATGTCTTAACCGCATGATAATATCAGAAATGGTAGATGATAGTCATGAATTTGCAGCAATGGTTGAACAGTCTGAAGCAATGTATACCTCAATAGTTAAGGGTGAAATGCCATTGGAAACAGTGTTCACATCAGAGACCCTCATTACAATAAATGAAGAGCTGGGAAAAAGGAAGATGGAACTGTGTGCTAGATCCAAAACTAGTCAGTTGTGGCTAAATTACCAACACATGTTAGAAGTTGCTAGGTCACTGATAACAGCAGATCGCACAGGTTCCTGGCTTTTGCACCTACGCGCTGTTTCTGAATGCATGCCGATATTCGCTGCGGCTGGGCATTACAATTACTTGAAATCGGCACACTTTTATGTCCAAGAGATGAGTCAGCTTCACATCAACCACCCAGATGTCTTCAGACAATTTGAAAAGGGTTTTCATGTTATCCGTCGCAGCAGCCAATCATGGGCAGGCCTCAGCTCAGATCTTGTAATCGAAACAACATTGATGAGGTCATTGAAGACTACAGGAGGGATGACACATGGAAGTGGAATGACCGACAATCAGAGATCCCTTTGGACAATGTCAAAGGGCATAACATCAGAGTATAACACCGCAATGCAGGAGTTCTCAAACCAGACATACACAACATCAGAACAGCACAAGGATTCAACAGAGGCAAGGATGAAAAGGGATGCTGCTGACCTGGAGAAGATCACTTCAAAACTTGGTATATGTTCACCTTTCTCTCCAGCCGCAATTTTGGACGCCATCTTGAAAATGAAGCCTTTCTGGAAGGTGTATTTTCCTAGATGTTTAGTATGTTAGTGAGCATGCCCAGAGGTACCAGAATCAGTTGAGAAATCCTTTGCACCATTTTCTTAATTTGAGATATAGCCATTTTAATCGCCCCGGCGCCATCTGGGACGCCATCTTGGAAATGACGGCTTTCGGAGGGGTCGATTTTGGTTGACTTTTAGTATGTTATTTAGCACGCCCAATACTACCAGAATCCATTGAAAAACCTGTTGTATCCATTTTTTTGGGGTTAAACCATATATTGACTCGCCTAGGAGGCTCTGTACTCTGAGGAGGCTCCCTCACATAGAAGGAGAGTCCCAACTCACAGAAGGCCCGAATAGGAGCTTCGTGAGGAGGAGCCCTGACCACCCCCCGAAACAGATCCATCATATGGACCTGAACAGCACACGGAAGTCCTACCAACAGAGACGCGCACAGTGACGTACTCTATGGCGGGGGAATTTCTGCGGTGCATGAATGAATGAATGAAAACTTTATTTAACAGATTGCAGAATGGGTACAATACAGTACGGCTCAATACATACAATTGTTAAGGGGATGCAGACGTTTGTCTTGTTTCCATCAGGGTCCCCCATTTTCAATTCATATAGACATTTATGACATACACAACATACATGACATTTATGGCATAGGGACATATAGGTATTTAGTACTGATACATTTGTGACATAACGGTATTCAAATATACAGTACTGTTACCCCTAGATCCTGACAGAGTATATACATATGATGGGGAGGGGACTGTACATTAGGAGGGGGTGGGTGGGTGGGAGGGAAATATACATACGGCGGGGAGGGAATATATACAGGCGGTGGTGAGGAGACTGTCTATTAGGAGGTGGTGGGGGTTTTGGGCATTTACGGTGGCCAGTTTCGAATTGCAGCCTCCCGTAGGTGCTCTTTAAGAGCGGTTTTGAATGTGGGCAGGGATTCACATTCCTTTACAGCTTTGGGTAGGGCGTTCCACATTGTTGTGGCATAATTGCGAAACGTGTTTAGTCCCTTGTTTGAGCCGAATCTGGGTTTAACATGATTTGTTGAGCTTCCTCTGGTGTAGTGGTTGTGGTATTCACTGACCTTTGGGAAGTATTTTGACATGTACATGGGCACCCCGGTCGTATAGTGTATCTTGTAGACCAGGCCCATTGCAAGTTGCTGTACTCTGTCGTCATGCGAGGCACACGCCCAATATTCCAGGGCGTGGGACCAGGAAACTCCCTCCCTCCCCCCTCACCCTGTAACGTGCCGAACCGCAACGTGACAGGAACCTTGAAGGACAGGTGGGATTACCCCTGACCAACAGAAACAAGGGGGAGGAAAGGTTACCAGTTCACCCCTTTACGACCCCACACCCATGATACGATGTAATGACAAAAAGAGAGTATGACACAGTCATAGTCAGCTCCATGAAGCGTCTAACAGCTTCACACAGCGCATGTGCTAACCTGCTATCTGATTTTTACTAAGGAAAAAACACAGACTAGAGAGGGCTCTCCAAGAGCCCCGGTACCAAACTTACACATGTGCTTCTGTGGCCAGCCCAACCCAGTTGTAGGTCACATGACACACACAACCCATCATCACCTACAAAAAATGGCAAAAACACTCTACAGAGTAACGCCGTTTTTCATAATGAGAGAATACATAATTCTCGATTAGTATCGGCCACAGGCCTTGCTAAGCACACACGAAAAGCGACCAAACAATTTTTTCTTTTAGGAAAATAAAGTTTCTCAAGCAGTTTTTAGCACAACCTCAGCAATCAAGCTAAGGGTTACATCGTATCCCTACCACACAGTGACACAATGTAGTGTAACAACATGTCTGAGAGGAGGATGAAGAAGTCCCCAGGGAACCGGGGGGAAAACACAACCCTCCTACTTTACCCTTAATACGGCCAGTTAAAACAGGAAAACCTGTTAATATGTGAACACACTGTTCATTGTCATTACAGGCTGAGAAAAGAATCATTCTTTACTCATATGTCACTAAGCATAGCTTTATAGGTTAGTTAACCCCCTTAGTTGTGAGTACACGGTACATAAACACACATGATGTTTCTCAACACAACAAACCAGATCATTTTCACATCTGTAATAAACAACCCTATTTGCATGGAGAAGCTAATGCCATTGACAAGACAATTCACACATAACTCGCATCATATCCTAAATGTAGTGCAGCAACACTCGTTTTGGAAAACATCGTTATTTACAAAACATTTAGAAGGGAAAGCAAGAAGAAGTGCTCAAGGCCTGGTCAGAACCTTGCCTACCTTGAGCGCAGATCAAGCGAAACTGCAGTCTCTAACAAGGCACCGTAGTAAACACAGCCGTTCTGTGTTGTCGACCTGGGCAGCGTCGCCGCTCCATCCCGCCGCTACGGTCCCCCTTGTTGACGCAGTCCTTGCCGTCCTGGCTCAGGGCAGGTTTGACGAACATCCTCTGTCAAAGATGACGTCGTAGTCAAGAGTGTTTAAAACATGTTATAATCAAAGCACGTTCAACAGTGTTCGGCCGATAGCAGCAAGCTAACGTTTCCTAGCCTAGCCTAGGTAGGCCACAACTAGCACGCAAGCTAACGTTTCCTAGCCTAGTGATCACAACAGGCTAGCGCCGGAGCTAACAGCTGACTGGCTAACAGTAGGCCACCACTAGCACGTAAGCTAAGCAGCTATCACCTGAACTTGTACACAATGATATAACAATCACTCAGACAGGCCGCCGTTCTGAAACCCTCCTCACTTTTTAAGAGAAAAGAAAAACAAGATGTTAACACAGTTTTACAACGGTGATTTTACCAACACCCGACGGAGCCAGCACAATACCCAACTGGCCTGTAGCTGACTTGAACACAGATCTTCCTCTAACGAACATCCATGCCCATATTTCCTCGTGAGGGAATACTCTCATTTGTATATGAAAGAAGGGGCCTCACGGTGACAGAGAAACATCCACTCGTCCAGAAAACACAGGGATCACCAGTGTTATTGGTCGTGGCCCACTAGTTAACTATAATGGGCTTCAGACCAAGGTCTTCCGTCGCCTAAGAGGCTGAACAAAGGACCCTAGTCTGGGGCCGGTTTTCATAAACATTGTCAACTAGCCCCCATAGCACTAACAGACAAGTGGAGCTCGCCAGCAAAAACATTACTCACCAAACCTGGAACCCACCGCTTCTCACAACAGCGGCGCGTCCTACAGTCCAGCTGTGCCTTTACCGCAACCAGCACACAGCAAGGACTGCCGTTGGAAGGCATGTAGCGGCGCGAACTCCCAATACGAAAACCGGTGGAGGATTTTTAGAATGATCATCATCTTCCAGACACTCCAGTACGAAGACAATATCGCCGTATTTTCTCGAATATAGTGAGAGAGAAAATAAAGATATGATGTCAACGTATCGCTTGTTTTCCAACTCTTCTCCTACCATCACATCACGTCAAGTGGGGATCTACCGAGGCACTTCCTTGTGGTGAAAGCGAGAAAGGAGGAGAGCAGGTGACCACACACCTGCTTATGTAGGTGAGCTGATAGGGGTGTGGTCAGACAAATATTGGGATATAAAGGTACATTGTGGTCTTTATTCAGTGCGCGTGCACGTGTGCGAGGACAGTGCATGAGTGACGCCAAGCGGAACCGACGATGATACAGAACTACTATACCGAGCAAGAGGATAATAATTATTTATACTGTTCATGTACAGTAATATAAACATTTTAGTGTCTTTCAGGAATACAGTAATATTTCCAAAAACTATTTTTGCAAAGACTTAGCATCGAAGATGTCAGCTACTATTAATGTCATTATGCAATTAAATGTAAATTATGTATATTTATTTTTCACACAAAGACCTTTTGTTTCTATTCAGTACTAAGTGTAGCCTAGTATGCCATGCTAGTTATGAGGATTACAGAGTAAATGGCTAGATGATTATGTGTTCTTATGAGACATATTGTATAAGGGTTGTTACAAAGGGTCAGATTAAACCGAATATATATATTTATTGCTTGAGATCCCATGTATAATATTTGTATATCGTCTGATATCCCTTGTATATTCTTTGTACATATACACGGAATATCCCTTTACCTAGGTACAAGCCAGACCATAATATTCGTTCTCCTATAGGACAGCGACCCCTAGGCGCCAACGGCCATACCCCCAATGGCGAGTTCAAAGCCACCGCCAAGGCTTGTCTCAACATGTCCAGGTTTGCGCAGTAATACGAGACAGAACTGAGGTTGGCACTAGATAATTCACCTTACGTATAAATACGGCGCAGGTGGATACAGCAGCACTTAGTCCACAGTTCATTCAGTTCATCATTCGTTCAAAGTAACGTTAAGTCTTATCCCAAAGTTGAAGCCTTCACCACGAGTCAACGACCAAGTGAAGTGAGCAACTTTGCGTCTAAATAGAGCACTTAGAACCGCGTGCGAATAGGATAGTAAAAGTGTCAGAGCTTAGTGAAATAACGTCAAGTTCGACCTAGTTAATGTGAAGTATAGTGCACAGGAGAATCTACACCGGCGAATGCAGAGCCTTTTCCGGCTGGATTATATTGCTTTTGGTACTGTGGCTGCTGGAGCAGAGAACCGTCTACCCACTGCTGTGTGGGATCTACCCGTGAGGAGCATCACTCGAGCCCGTCTCTAGGAAGAGGCTGGCTGGCTTTCATCCATGCTGTCGCGCCGACCAGGATTATAGCTGCTGCTTTTGTCTGCCGATAGAGGGGAGTATATGTACCGACTCCCGTAGCTGGAGCTTATTGATTCCTCGTTGATCCAGACTTTTGCTCCCGAACATTCCTCTCCCCTGCTGGCTTACAACCGGAGGGAACCCCCTTAGTATCTCCAGCTGACCTACGAGTGTGCCTTATATAATTCTTATGCTACAGGTGGTATTCAATTATACCCATCGTAATATGCTCATGGACTTACGCTCTTGACCTATTTAAGTGTTCTTCGCCATATAAGCGCGACCCATAATTCTCAATTCTGTAACCTATTGTTGCTTACTATAATAATAAATACTTATAAATATAACTTTCTTTGTTAAGCTGTATTCTTGTGTGGGTGTTCACCATATATACCGTGTACTGTATGGCCAGTAATTAAAGTACATAACTAAGTAGTGGTTTAATAATACCATACTCTCAATACAGTCAGGGAATTGTACCCCTCAGTTACAATTGGTCCTTCGAGCCGGAGAGTATCAGTGTAATATCTAATATAATATTGATATTAACCATGGCCAGCGGTGAACACTCCCCAAGCAGCTCCCCCGAGCTAGAACGCCCGCAGCGCAGACGTCAGCCACCTCCCTATCTAGAGGCATACGCTGTCAGTCTAATACCTAGCTTTATAAAGACGTCAAATGCGGATAAAATAAATAAAGCGGATAGTCAAAGCATGTCAAATCCTACCGACCAGACGACCCTGCCAGTAGAGACCCCAGTGGGTTCTAACGAAACTGACCAAGCCCACGGGGGGGACCAGGGGGGACATGACATGACTATACCCCCAGACAACGTCAACGGGACGGTCCCCGGAGAGCTCCAGGATAAAGAAAGCGCTCCAGGGACAGAACCCGACCCACTACCAGAAGAGAAGCGCGCCCAGGAGACGGACCTCGAGGCGCGCCCAGAGAACAGATCTCCAACGAGCACTGCCAGAAGCCGATCACCTCTGTCGGTGTCTTCCCCCAGCGAAGCGGACAAGATGCTGGCGCAGGCATTCATCGCCACCCTGGCAGCCTCCACCGAACGCGATCGACTTCAGGGTGAAGACGATCGACTTCAAGCGCAACAGACGAGCGAGCGCGAACAAGCTGCAGACCAACGAGAACGCCTTCACGCGCAACTCCAAGCGCAAGCCCTCAGTGAGCGCGAACACGCTGCAACCGAGCGAGAGCGCTTCCAGGCGCAACAAAGGAGTGAAGACGACCGCATAAGACTGGAGACCAGACGCCTTCAGACGGAAGAGAACATTGAAAGAGGCCGCGCCGAGGCACAGCGCGCCACCGCCAATGCACAGCGCGACGCCGCCAATGCACAGCGCGACGCCGCCCATGCCAGCGTCAACGCACAGCGCGACGCCGCCAATACCCAGCGCGAAGCACAGCGCGACGCCGCCGATGCACAGCGCGACGCCGCCCATACCCAGCGCGAAGCAGAGCGCGACCGGCTGCAGGCGCAGATGGTAGAACAATTGATTGCCATGGCGACACCCCCTCTCTCCGCACGGAGCTCCCGGAGATCATCCCGACAAGGGTCTAGGGCACATTCCCCTACCCGACCAAGCGACCCGGGACCCCGCCAACAGGAGGATCCTGTCTGCGTCTCCGAACCCCCTCCCCGGCCGGTCCATACGAGACCCAGCAACCGGGAAGAACCGGCCTACGTCGCCGAGAGACTGACCAGAAGACTCCAGGACCTAGCAGAGGAAGAGGAAGAGGAAGAGGAGGAATGTCAAGCCGACCAGCAGCAACGTACTCTGGACCAGGAGGCCCAGTACAGCCCCGACCAGCAGCAACGTACTCTGGACCAGGAGGCCCAGTACAGCCCAGACGTCAGCCCCGAGTCACTGCGCTACAAACCCCCGACTCAACTCACGGGTGAGTTTGACGCACCGTCAGCACCGAGGAACAGCACCTGGGTACCCGGCCCCTGGTACCCACCAAGTACCAACCCATGACAACACGTACAGGGAGACTCGCCCAGGAGGCCTCTTCCCCAACGCTCACCGATGTGCCAGCCATCCATGGCATCGTACCTTGGCACACCGACGTTCCCAGACTTTACGCGCGAGGACAGAGCACAGTACACGGAATTACGGATGTGCTTGGAGACTATGATGTCCGACGTCCCTGATGAGACGTACAAATATGCTATCCTCCTCAAGCACCTGAAGGTGCCCAGAGCGCATAATATAGCGCTGGCATATTCCAACTCAAGTACCCCATACACCGCGGCTCTAGTAGCCCTCGACCAGCGTTATGGACGCATATGGGACTACGTGATACAGGAAATAAGAGATATCGACCGCCTCCCCCCAGCCAGAGACAATAGAGCATTGGATGACCTCTCTATCAAGGTACAGTCCCTGGTAGGGATGCTGGGGTCCCAAAAGGAGAAAGGGATATATGAACTGTATGCTAACTCTAATGTAGAAAGGATATTAGAGAAGCTCCCTCTCGCCCGACAAGAGCGCTTCAGGCGGCAAAGAGACCACCGCGACCCCAACGGCCCAGAGGCATCCCTCCTAGACCTATCTGATTTCCTCGCCAGGGAGGTCAGCAGCCTACGACTGGACACGTTCGTGTGGAGTGGACCAAGCCCAAGACCAGGACCTCGGGGATCAAATGATAACCGCCGGTCGGTGACCGTTATGCACCAAGCCGAATCAGTACCGCAGCACAAGAACCACAACACCCCCTCGACGAAAGAGGAGTGGAAGATTGAATGCCAGTACTGTGAAGGGGAACATCGGCTGTATCAATGTGACACTTTCAAGAAGCTGACCGCGGACGAGGTGAGTCAGTGGATCAAAGACCACCGCCGCTGCTTCCGCTGCGCGCGCAGCCATATGGCAGCTGAGTGCCGTTTGAAGAAGAAGTGCAGCAGGTGCGGCGGCGCCCACTTGGAGGTCCTGCATGACATCAACAGGCGTCCGCCAGGACAACAAAGTGGGCCCGTCACAGTAATGTACCAGGCCGAGGCGGTGGCACCAGTACCGAAGATCCACCAGACCGCCCCCTGGTGTCCCGACTGCTACAGCAGACACTGGGAGTCACGGTGCTACTCGGACGACCGCGAGTCGGCACCACCCCAGAAGATCCAAGGCAACCCACCAACAGGAGTGCTCCATATAGACCAGCATAGCGGGACCCCCCGAGTGCTCATCAAAGTGGTCAGAGTGCTCCTGAGCTACGAGGACAAGGTCCTGGACACTTACCCCATCCTAGACGATGGGTCTGAAAAGACTCTCCTCCTCGCTTCCGCCGCAGCCCAGCTGGGTCTGCGGGGTGCCAAAGGAACAATGACAATACGTACCATCAGAAGAGACCAGAAGACCATAAAGGGTGAAAATGTCTCCTTCAAGATAGCAGCGGTGGACCAGCCCGAGAAGCAGTATAGTATTACCAACGTCTTCACCAGCCACGACATAGGCCTGTCACAGTACACCTACCCCATCCCACAGCTGATGGCGAAGTACGTGCACCTACGCAGACTACCTATACCGCTTATCGACGGCGCCACACCGACCCTGCTCATAGGCTCCGACCACGCGGACCTCATCCTCCCAATTGAGGCGGGCCACATTGGACCCAAAGGATGCCCAGTCGCGGTTCAGACCCGACTGGGGTGGACGCTCCAGGGCCCCCTCTACGGACTTGACAGTCAACCCACGTCTACACGCTGCCTGCACACAAAGGCGAGCGACACCGGCCACTCTCTCGTACAGCCCGTTGAGAGGCTATTGACATTAGGCGAGAGGCCTGTGAGAGAACCGTGGGCACAAGAGGGAGTTCCAAACTCCACCCCCCTCAGCTGCGCTCCAGACGTAGCTGACCTCGAACCCAGCACCCCAAGCGACTCCTTGATGGGGCGGCCGGAACCGGCCCCTCCTCAGACGGGGTACAGACCAAACAAGAGGAACAGACGGAGGATGTGGAGGCACAGCCAAGCACAGATCAAAGCAGTCTCAGGCCCGCTTCCTCCTAACCCCCCTACCATCCCTTCCAGCCCGTCAGAAGCGGGTCAAGGACGGGGACAACTTAAAAGTGGACACAATCATCATGATCATAGACCAGTCACTACCCCGAGCTGCGTGGCCGGCCGGCCGCGTAAGCAAAGTGATCACTGGTGCCGACGGAAAGGTCAGAGCGGCAGAAGTTCTTGTCCAGGGACGGACATACACCCGACCCGTGGCGAGGCTGATAGAGTTGCCAAGGCTCCCTGACTCCCTTGCTGACGATCATGACCCACTGACGTTGTGAATTGCCCTACTCCTCACAACGGACATTGAGTAGTGGACAAGACGGTTAATCTGTCTCTGCTTATCTAATTAGGTGCGGACTAATTAGGAGGCGGCTGTTACAAAGGGTCAGATTAAACCGAATATATATATTTATTGCTTGAGATCCCATGTATAATATTTGTATATCGTCTGATATCCCTTGTATATTCTTTGTACATATACACGGAATATCCCTTTACCTAGGTACAAGCCAGACCATAATATTCGTTCTCCTATAGGACAGCGACCCCTAGGCGCCAACGGCCATACCCCCAATGGCGAGTTCAAAGCCACCGCCAAGGCTTGTCTCAACATGTCCAGGTTAGCGCAGTAATACGAGACAGAACTGAGGTTGGCACTAGATAATTCACCTTACGTATAAATACGGCGCAGATGGATACAGCAGCACTTAGTCCACAGTTCATTCAGTTCATCATTCGTTCAAAGTAACGTTAAGTCTTATCCCAAAGTTGAAGCCTTCACCACGAGTCAACGACCAAGTGAAGTGAGCAACTTTGCGTCTAAATAGAGCACTTAGAACCGCGTGCGAATAGGATAGTAAAAGTGTCAGAGCTTAGTGAAATAACGTCAAGTTCGACCTAGTTAATGTGAAGTATAGTGCACAGGAGAATCTACACCGGCGAATGCAGAGCCTTTTCTGGCTGGATTATATTGCTTTTGGTACTGTGGCTGCTGGAGCAGAGAACAGTCTACCCACTGCTGTGTGGGATCTACCCGTGAGGAGCATCACTCGAGCCCGTCTCTAGGAAGAGGCTGGCTGGCTTTCATCCATGCTGTCGCGCCAACCAGGATTATAGCTGCTGCTTTTGTCTGCCGATCGAGGGGAGTATATGTACCGACTCCCGTAGCTGGAGCTTATTGATTCCTCGTTGATCCAGACTTTTGCTCCCGAACATTCCTCTCCCCTGCTGGCTTACAACCGGAGGGAACCCCCTTAGTATCTGCAGCTGACCTACGAGTGTGCCTTATATAATTCTTATGCTACAGGTGGTATTCAATTATACCCATCGTAATATGCTCATGGACTTACGCTCTTGACCTATTTAAGTGTTCTTCGCCATATAAGCGCGACCCATAATTCTCAATTCTGTAACCTATTGTTGCTTACTATAATAATAAATACTTATAAATATAACTTTCTTTGTTAAGCTGTATTCTTGTGTGGGTGTTCACCATATATACCGTGTACTGTATGGCCAGTAATTAAAGTACATAACTAAGTAGTGGTTTAATAATACCATACTCTTAATACAGTCAGGGAATTGTACCCCTCAGTTACAAGGGTGATATATGAGATAATTACTGTTCCCAAGAACTTATTCTGCTGACAATAATAGTTTGGATTAAAACCCCTATTAATTTATTCTATTTCTAGCCATGACAGTTTTATAAACTGCATGTTGATGCATGCCCCCTACCCCCTTCCCCTCACTCACTTTCTTTCATTTGCATGCGCACATCACATGCATGTGCACGTACGCGCGCGCACACACACACACACACACACACACACACACACACACACACACACACACACACACACACACACACACACACACACACACACACACACACACACACACACACACACACACACACACACACACACACACACACACACTTCACACATCTTAAGCTCTAATGACGCTAGGGGTGTAACGGTACACAAAAACCATGGTTCGGTACGTACCTCGGTTTTGAAGTCACGGTTCGGTACGGGTTTTCGGTACAGTGGGGGAAAGTGGCTTTCTATGTTCCACTCAGGGGTGATGTTGTGTGCAGTAACTAATTGTACTTGTATGGCTGTCAACGAATATCCTATATTGAAATTAATAATCGAGTTTTGAATTCAATTCTTCACGCAAAAGAAAGTTCTTAACGTACGTTCATTCGTGGTTAACGTACCGTTGTATTCGTTCGGTACACAGCCGTACTGAACCATAGGTCCAGTACTGAAACGGTTCGGTACGGATAAGTGTACCTTTACACCCCTAAATGACATGCATCTATGTTATTCAGCTATGTTGGTTTTGAGGGTGAAAGCATGAGCCATAAGGACATAATGAACCATATTGTAATAATTGGGTAGGATGTGGACCCAAGTGCAGACAGCCAGGCAGGAATCAGATGATGAGTTAAACCCAACAACAGGTAGTACGACACAAAGTCATACTGATGTGTCAACGCTGTCGCTGACTGACTGGGGGAAAGGAACATAATACACAAGGGGGTGATGACACAAGGAGAGGGGGAGACAGGGTTAGAGCTGGAGCAGGAAATCACAGCTGCAACGTATTTAACACATGCAAATAAGCCTCGTAATTCACAATACATTCTAATTAGAGGGGCATTGTGTAAATCAAACCCTTTATGTCCTTTTTGCCTATTGTGAAGGCAAGATCTTGTCACATTTGGTTTAATTATGACACTTTATAATGATGATCATTAAAGGGCTTTTTATATATCACCCAAAATATATAAAAAATTATATATATTATTACCCGTGCTATCTATCCATAGTTGGTGTGATTAGCTGAGGTTTGGCGATATCCGCCGTAGAGATGTATGCGTCAGCCCAATACAATGGAGAACAGTTACTCACAATAATCCACAGACCTCACTGTGAGCAGTTTCTTTTGGAACTATTTTCTACCGCAGTGCAGCCCCCATAAAAATAGCTCTCAATGAAGCTGTCCACAACGAGGTCAAAGGGTTATCCATGTGATGATTTCTGGGAAGAGACGTTGTTGTTGTTGAGTTTTTCAAATGTAATTTTTTGGCACTTTAAGCACCACAAAATAAGGCCCATTGAGCTCCATTGTACCGGGCTGATGGTAGACATCCCTAGGGCGTATATCTCTACCTCTGCAAATCACACTGAAACTGTCTTTGTAGGTACATAGCACTCTGGGTAATGGGAAAATATGTTTTTTGCACTCTGGGTAATGGGGAAAATATGTTTTGGGGGAACTGCCCCCTTTTAACAAAGTGCTAGTGCTATAACATACATCTATTTGTTTGTTTTTAGCTCTATTATCGCCAGGCAAGAGAAATAGCTCTGAACTACTGTGTACAGCTTCTAGCTTTACACAAGACCACACAGCGAAAAAGAGCAGGTTGTCAGACAACAGTAGTCAAAGATTGCCACTCCCACCAAACATGCACAAGGAGGAGGGGGGCATACATTTACTTCTGGTTACTCTGTTACCTGGTGAGAGAGAGAGTGGGAAGTTGATTGAGCGAGATGATTCAGGTATCAGGACATTTACATTACCCACCCATCTTCAAAACTGGGTAGAGATTGCTTTGTCACAGCCACATAGTAATAATTAATCAGTTACGCCTCAATCTGGTGAATTGAGTTTAATGTTGTTTTGCTGTGGAATTCCCCTTTAATTAGTGAAGAGAATCGACAAAAAACATGGTAAAAACCAAACAAACAAAAAAACAAAACAACTGACAACAGTACTACCGTACAAAAATACAAAAGTATTAAAGTAAACACAGCAACAATATGTAAAAGTGCAGAATAATAAAAGATGCATGCATATAACTATACAGTCCAGTCACTTATTTGTTGTTGATGCTGAATATCTACCTGGTTAAGGAACAAATTAATTACACAAGGAGAGGGAGGATTCTGAGGTGTCCTCAAATTGTAACTCTGAGCCTCTCGCCATGTTGCAGGACAAACTCCTGGAGGAGATGTGGAAGCAGCAGGACAGTCTGGAGCCCTCCCTCACAGCAGGGAGGCCCGTCTCCCCAGGCCCCAGCACCGGACAGGAGGACAACTCACATGACACCCTGCCTCTCCTGGAGCGTCTCAGGGCCCTGGAGGTAGAGCATAGTCTCCTTGTTTATGTTTATTAAAGGATCCCCATTAGATACACATGAAAGAGCCTTTAGTCTTCCTGGGGTCGTGGACAAAACAAATACAATACAAATGTAAAACTAAAAATATGAATAAAAAATAAAACAAAACACATAAATTTAAAATGAATACAAATATTCAAATTCACAATATAAAAACTAACATTCCAGTCAAAAAATATATATACTTGACAAGTTTGCAAGATATCTCTTTATATATATTTTTTTAAGTAATTTTGTTATTGTGGATAATATGTTTTTCTGGAGCAGGTTCAAACTTTTTGATCTGTTGCCATAGTGATTTAGACAATCGCGCGTCGGGGAACCGACAGGTCTAGCTTATGTCAAGTTATCCTGAAAATTATCCGGCTAACTCAGTTAGCCAGGTACGAGGAACAGGGCCCAGGGCTCCAGAGTACGGTCGCACTGTGCACCCAAAAATCAGTGCAGTGCGACTGAATATTTTCCCTTGTCGCACTGGTGCACCTCACATTCCAGCAGGTCTGTCTGTGTGTATGTGTACGTGCATTCTGCAAAGACCAGCCCCGATCTGCCTCTGATTGGCTCTGATCATCACCCTGACATTCTTATTCACTGAATGACGGGCTAAACAAAACCATGTGCACTGCGTTTGCTATCGGAGCATCAACTTTGCAAATTGAAACGTTAAAAAAGCACAGCATCTAAAAAAAAACACATAATGTGCCATGACAGGTGTGCGGCATAATGCGCCAGACAGCAGCAAACAGAAGAAGCGATGAGGTCGAAATGAAGATACAATTTAACACGGCTTATAATATCGCCAAAGAAGAGCTGCCGTTTACAAAATTCAAGTCGCAGATCACCCTTATGAAGAAAAACTGATTAAACGTCAACCCAACGTACAGCAATGACACTGCCTGTGCCCAATTCATAGGGGTCATTGCAGACACTGAAAAAAAAGATTGCTGAGAACAGCAACATGGCCTTCATGATTGACGGAGATACAGACGTCTCTGCAAAGGAGTGTGAGCTTGTGTACAGCCGCATATTGCGCAACGCCGGGACACAGATCAACATATTGTAGCGATCAGTCATACCGTGACGTCAGGAAGGATGAGGAGAGTTTGTATTCCTTTATGGTGGTTTAAGTCCAGCTCAAACGGTTACATACAGGTTAATACTTTGCTTGTGATGCACACAGCTACCTGCTCAAACGTTTGCTTCACGACAAGGGCTGGGCGATATGGCTAAAAATGATATCACGATATCGATAACGATATCATATCACTCGATATCTATAATTTTCGATATTGTTATAAGTATTAAAAAAATGTTTTAATAAAAATGTCGTTGCCGCCATCTTTAGTGTTACAGCCCCTCACACTCCAGTTCTCAGGCTGCAGCTGGTTTGAAAGTGAAAGTAAACAGGCTTCTCTGCTGGCTGTGGCTCCAGGGGAGTTGAATAGTTCTGGCTCTGCTCGTTTCTTTTCTATCTTTTGTCGCTTTTTTGGTGGACAAACCACCGCACATGTGCACTGTGACTCGTGACTGGAGTCTAGTTCTGCTAGCACACATAGCCTACTGTGTACAGACGGTTTCAAACTGTATTTTAAATTAGAAAGCAAACAAAATAAATGGACAAGAGAAAAATAAATCTGAATTTGGTCAGTATTGTCATTTGGACAAGCAAAGCCATTACTTTAAGTTGCAGGCAAGAAAGACAAGTCTGTCCACCGTCTCTGGTTTTAAAACTGCCCTGTTGCAGGTAAAAAAAAAAAAACGATTTTTCGATTTTTTTTTAATTTCGATATTCGATATCGATTATTAAAATATATCGCGATATTTATCGTTATCGTTATATCGCCCAGCCCTACCTCAATGCATCGCAACAACAGACACATTGTACAACAGGTACATTGGGAAGCAAAAGATCATTCTCTGGATTTCTCACACTTCTAAAGCAAATCACACAATGTAATTGTGTCCAACCTCACATGGGGAAGAATAAAGGGTCACAAAAACATCTCCTTCTACTATGTGGAATCAAAACATTGTCACAAATCCAACTGAATGGAGTCCAATGTTAATCTCTTGCCAACCTTTTACCTTTAACTAATATACTTTTGTACAGTAAAACGGAACTTCATTATCTCCCCTCTCACACAGTATTAAAAAATACCTTTTTTTGTGATATATTATGAACTGGTATGACTGAATATTTGTACATTTAAAAAATGTATGCATCAAAAAAGTGTGTTGCACCGTGACTCGCGGCTGGAGACTAGCTCTGTGTACAGACGGTTTCAAACTGTATTTAAAATTTGCAATCAATGTTAGATTTGATTCAAATGTATTGTCATCATACAGCACACTATAGCTATAGTGGAATAGACTATTAATATTCCATATTATACCGTCTTGCTGCACGCTCCTGGCCACCTGCCTCAGTGCGCGCACACACACACACACACACACACACACACACACACACACACACACACACACACACACACACACACACACACACACACACACACACACACACACGCACGCGCGCAAACTGTATAGCCTACGTGCGTAATGAATGAACAGAGGCATGCGTGTGTGTGTGCGCTGAGGCAGGTGGCCAGGAGCGTGCAACAAAACGGTATAAATATGGAATATTAATACAGTCTATTCCACTAGTGGGATTTAAATGGTAAATGGCTGCTTTTTTATATAGCGCTTTTATCCAAAGCGCTTTACAATTTGTTACTCACATTTTACCCATTCACTCACACATTCACTCACACACCGACGGCGGAGGCAACCATGCAAGGTGCCAACCTGCTCATCAGGTTTAGTTCTTATTTATTTATCCACTGGCATTTGCAGTGTTGGTGTAGTGATTTTATTTATTTTTGGACATCACGATACCTCTTGAAGCATGACTGTAAATGTAAAACCAAATTTTTTATGAGACAAAGATAGTCGTATTTATTATTATTATTTAATTCCGATGACGTGAACGCAATCACCATGATTCCTCACAAATAAAGCCCTTAACACATTGAGTGCCACGCTCCTTTGACCATATATGGCCGTTCCGTGCCAGCGCTGAAGTCAATGGGAGAACGGGGAAATTTGCAAACGCTTAAACTATATCTTAAATGATGGCTATGGGTCTAATACACCCGTCGCTTATCAATGACTTGCTTGCAGTCAACATGTACGAAACTGATTGTTTTTTCATTGGTACATTTCCGCTTTATACCGGTTTGAATACGAGTATAGTTTTGAAGATTTCTAGTGATTCCAGAGAAATCCGCGATAATAGCTCTTTAGTGGAATACACAAAACACGTTGTCATTTTTCGGCTGATTTATGAATCGTTTTCAAATAAACGCTAGATTATCGATAGTATGTGTACTTATGCACGCTAGAGAAGCGGGTTGAAAGATCTATTATCCATGACCTGGTCAGCTTTAACGTCATATACACACACACACACACACACACACACACACACACACACACACACACACACACACACACACACACACACACACACACACACACACACACACACACACACACACACACACACATGGCTGAGAAAAAAACATCTGATTAACCCAATACTGGTAAAATAGAGTTCTTACCTCACATCAGATGTTCTGCAAAAATATTTATTCAATTCCTGATCGCCATTCCAAATATTGATCGCGTTTATTGATCCAACATTATAGTCCGAAACACATAATCGACGCTGCTCTGAGCATCCTCAGTCAATCTGGTAACACGATACTGCTTGCCAGAGATGGGAAAATCTGACTTTTTTTCTGATGCACATGGCCACCCAATCCAATCCAATGATGTGCATTACCATCCGGGAGACGACAAGCGGCGGTATTTGCCCTTTTCGAGCTCAGACCCATTCACAATGATAACTTCAGGCTGTACAAATTGAGCCGGTACTTTTTCAATGTTTTATGAAACATGCTGATAACACAATACGTATTCAGAGATACAGGCCATATTAAGAGAGAATGCAGCCATTTATCTTACAAGGTATAACAACTACTACCCAGAAGTCAATGTAATCAATGTCACACCCTCCTCTCCTCAACAGTTCACACCTGGCCTTTGTTATTCCAATGACTTGTGACCCTGCATCTATCCCCAGGCCATCTACAACAACACCCATTAACTCGGTGCGTCTCCGAAATGCGTCCGGCCACTCGCTTATTGTTGCGGGACTGTATACACACGTCCCTGTGTAGCGATCGCTGCCATAACGCAATAATCGATACGATTTGGCCGTGTATTATGATTATACAAACCGGAAATGGATTTAGGCGATCACCGTCAAATAAGTGGGATGTTTTTGCTCCAGTCTCATCGCCCAACGGTAAGAGGACGCTGACGTTACTTTCAGACTGTTTGTTTATTATTATCCATGCAAACTGCTCTGATCAATATATCACCCATACTACATAAAGCATTTACCGACGATCACGGAATTATAAACGACCCCCTCCCCCCCCGTTCACCCGCGCATGATCAGTCATAACGTTTAGGATCATGTAGTTGACATTTTTAATATAGCGCGTAACGCCAACAAACGGCATTTGATCATCTATATATGCGTTTATGCCTATATCTCACGTTCTAGGAATTACTGCAGAAAACGATAAAAACATATTTATATTCTAGACGGTATTTTCGTATGAACCTGTGAATGAAAAAGTAAAACGTTCCTACATCCTGAACGATAGATAATCGATGTTGAATGGGCCATAGTAATGTCAATTTAGCAATACAATTTAAAAAGTTATAGCCCTGCAAAGAAGGTAAACATCTCCATAGGCTTAGACTGGTGGCAGTCTAAGAGAGAGAGAGAGAGAGAGAGAGAGAGAGAGAGAGAGAGAGAGAGAGAGAGAGAGAGAGAGAGAGAGAGAGAGAGAGAGAGAGAGAGAGAGAGAGGAGAGAGAGAGAGAGATGAAAATTATTGTTTTTATCAGCTGGTCTTAGTTAGAATAATAATTGTATTGTATAGTTAAGCAGTGCTGTTGTGTTATGAGAAATATTAATATAATATAGGCAGGGCTGTACGTTAACTTTTTTTGCACATAGCACTGGTGCTACAGAGGTTGATAGTTTTGTAGCACAGGCCAAAATCTTGTAGCACAAGTATAAAACGTGTTATATTTGTAACAGTCACAAATGTGCCTATTGTATTTGTGTTATTTAGTTGCAGTGCCATGTTTGGCTGTCATTTTCATGCTGACAAGTTGACGTCACACAGCCAGACACGTTACGTATAAGGAATTATGGGATTTGGTGTTGGGTGTATGGACTCTACTAGGGGTGGGAATCACAAGTTTCATCACGATACGATATCCATTCTTTGGACAACGATACGATATTTGCAGATATCTGCCATGATACGATACGATGCAGGTGCTGTTGTGACTTTTTGATAGTAATTGTTCTGAAGGTCCAGATTAACACTGAAAGTCTGCTTTTATTATTTTGTATAACTTGTATATTGTTTATATATATAAGATATATATCTTTACGCCATCCGTTTGCATAATAGTATTCTTCGCTCGCCTCATTGGGTCCCGCCCTTGACATTGGAGGCGCCAGTGACGAGCCCCCCAGACATGGTTCTAGACATGTTCAGACTTGCCCATAGCAGGCGCATTGATTCCGGACAGGTAAATCGGCTGAGCCCTATAGAAATCAGTCTGAGTATATATATGGTGGATGGTGCAAGCAGCCGCGAATCGGCAGTATCAGAACAGGAGAAGCAGCAGAGCGAGAGCGTGATACGTCCGGTACAGTTGTACACAGACCTACAAGCGGTGTATTGTTACAGATAGCTAGTAGCTACTTAGATACGACTATAATATTGTAGAGCCATTATTGGCGCAGTATAGTGACTTGTGTAAGCGAAGTAACGTGGAGAAACGTATAGTTAAACCCAGCGGCGTTTGGATCTAACTACTCATTGAAGACCGTCTGCGGGTTAGCTTCCAGTACAAACGAAGCAAAGCTGAGCAAAGCTACACGGGACCCAGCCTACGGGAAGAACCTGCTTACGTTGCAGAGCAGCTAACCGAGCGACTACAAAGCCTAACGGAGGACGAGGGAGGACAGAAAGCCCACCCACACGAACCCATCTCAGACCAAGAGGAACAGTGCAGCCCCGGTCTCAGTCCCGACACGCTGCGTTATGAACCCCCAACCCGTCCCAGTGGGGAGTTCGAGCAACAGACAGCACCGAGGAATAGTGCCTGGGGGCCCAGCCTCTGGTTCCCGCCGAGCACGAACCAACGACCCCACGTACGGGGACTCCCTATTCTGATGCCCTGGTGGCCCTCGACGCACGTTACGGTCGTACATGGGACTATGTCATTCAGGAGATACGTGAGATTGAACGTCTCCCCCAGCTAAAGACAACCGAGCCCTGGACGACCTATCCGTCAAAGTACAATCCCTGGTAGGGATGCTCGGGTCCCAACGAATGAAGGGGATGCACGAGTTGTACGCCAACTCCAACGTGGAGCGTATATTAGAGAAGCTCCCCCCATTCCGCCAAGAACGTTTTCGGCGGCAAAGAAACCACCGTGACCCCAATGGCCCAGAACAATCACTCCTGGACCTTGCTGACTTCCTAGCCAGGGAGGTTAGCAGCCTAAGAATTGACACCTTTGCATGGGGTGGATCGAACATTAAAGAGGGACCGAGAACGTTTAAAGACCAAAGCAGGCCCATCACCGTGATGCACCAGGCCGAGTCGGTGCCACGACAGAAGAGTCATAACCCCCCCGCCAAGGGAAAATGGAAGATCGCATGTCAATACTGCGACAACGAACACTGGCTGTCAGAGTGCGACGCATTCAAGAAACTGACCGCCGACGACGTAAGTCAGTGGATTAAAGCTAACCGCCGCTGTTTCCGCTGCGCGCGCGGCCACATGACAGCCGAATGCCGCCTTAAGAAGAAGTGTGGCAAGTGTGACGGCGCTCACCTCGAAGCACTGCACGAGAGCAACAAGCGAAAACCCGCCCCACAAAGCAGCTCGAGAGCAGAAGTACTCTACATCGACCCCGCGAAGAGTGGGAGCTCCAGGGTGCTCCTCAAGGTGGTACGAGTAGTCCTCAGTCACGGGGACAAGGTACTCGACACCTACGCCGTCCTCGACGACAGGTCGGAGAAGACCCTCCTCCTCGCCTCCGCCGTGACCCAGTTGGACTTGCGGGGTCCAGAGGAGACCATGACCATCCGTACCATTCGTCGAGACTTAAAGACAATCAAAGGTGAAAACGTCTCATTCACCATAGCAGCGATCGATCAGCCCGAGAAGCGGTACAGCATCAACAAGGCGTTCACAAGCTACGACATAGGTTTGTCACGCTACGATCACCCCATCCCACAGCTGAGGGAGAAGTACGAACACCTACGCCGACTGCCCATACCGCTCATCAACGGCGCTACACCGACCCTACTCATAGGCTCCGACCACGCAGACCTTATTGTCCCCACTGATGCGGTCCACATCGGACCCAGAGGATGCCCAGCCGCGGTTAAGACCCGACTGGGATGGACGCTCCAGGGCCCTCTCTCCGGGCCTTCCAACCGACCAACGTCCACACGCTGCCTTTACACCAAGGTGAGCGACCCAGACAATACCCTCTTACAGCACGTTGAGAGGCTATGGACACTAGACTCACTGCCATTCAAGAACGAACGCAAGATGGTTCGGTCAAAGGAGGACAAGTATGCCATAGTTCTACTCGAGCAGAAGACTACGAGGGTCGAGGTCGACGGAGTGCTAAGATACGCGACCCCACTCTTGAGGCGGGAAGGGATGCCCACTCTGCACGTGCCGAAGGGAGCGACACACCACTACCTACAGAGCACTGAGCGGCGCCTCGCCATAGACCCCCCCCAAGCAACGATATATCGCACCGAGATCGAGAAGCTGATCACGGCTGGCCACATAAAGAAAATCGATGACCACGAGGCAGAAAGGACGACAGAGTCATGGTACGTGCCCCACCACAAGGTCACCCACAACGGAAAGAACCGCATCGTGTTCAATTGCAGTTATCAGATTGGACAGCAGAATCTGAATAACCTGCTCCTGCCCGGCCCGACACTCGGACCCTCCCTCCTCGGCGTACTGATACGCTTTCGTCAGGACAAAGTGGCCTTCAGCGGCGACATCAAGGGAATGTTCCTACAAGTCCGACTGATGGAGGAAGACAAGCCTCTACTGAGGTTTCTGTGGAGAGAGAGGCTCGACGACGAACAACCCTCGATATACCAATGGGAGGTACTCCCATTCGGCACCACCTGCAGCCCGTGCTGCGCCACGTTCGCGTTACAGAAGCACGTGGCCGAAGACCCCGGAGCCGACGATGATGTCCGACACAGCGTGGAAAGAAGTTTCTACGTGGACAACTGCCTACAGAGCGTATCCACGCCAGAAGAAGCAGAGAGCATCCTACTGAAGCTACAAGCTTCATTAGCCAAAGGTGGATTCGACCTCCGACAATGGGCCAGCAGCGACCCTCAAGTTCTCCGAAGCCTCCCCCCAGAGACCAAGGCCGTGAGCAGCGAGACCTGGATGGCGCACACCCCAGGCGAAGCGCAAGAGATGACCCTGGGCCTAGTCTGGCGTTTCAAGACGGACTCACTTCACTACAGACACACACCCCTGAGGACGGATCAGGAGACGTCCACGACTAGACGGACCACTCGGCGGAGTGTGTACCGAACACTCGCCAGCCAGTACGACCCAATGGGATGTATCCTTCCCTACACCACTCGGGCGAAGATGCTGGTGAGAGAACTGTGGGACAAGGAGCAGGGCTGGGACGACCCCATACCCGAGCACCTGGCTACCACATGGAGAGAATGGGAGGATGAACTTGTCTTACTCCGCAAGGTGACCATCCGGCGGAGTTACTTCCCTCCTACAGTGCGGCTGGAGCCATGTCAGATAGACCTGCACGTCTTCAGCGATGCCTCTGAAGTGGCGTACGGATCAGTGGCCTACCTGAGAGCCCGAGAAGAGGGAGAAGAAGTCCACGTAGCCTTCGCCCTGGCCCGCTCGAGGATAGCTCCCCGTAAGCAGCAGTCGATCCCGCGACTAGAGCTCTGCGCAGCTCTGGTAGGCGCGCAACTCGCAAAAATGGTACAAAGTGAACTCACCATACCGGTGCGTAAGATCATCCTATGGTCAGACTCCATGACCGTGCTCACCTGGATCCAGTCCGCCTCCTGTCGGTACAAAGTTTTCGTCGGAGTCCGAGTAACCGAAATCCAAGACCTGGTAGGAGCGGCATGTTGAAGATATGTTGACACCAAGCAGAACCCGGCGGATGTCATCACACGGGGGATGTCCCTAGACGACCTCACATGTCCTAACCCATACAGTGATGGTCCAGAGTTCCTCAAGCTCCCGGAGAAGTGGCCTATCCCCACACCACGGGAGGCGAACCAAGATGAGTCAGAGATAAAGAAGTCTATGTTCTGCGGGCTGAGTCAAGCCCCGGCTCCAACGGACCCGGACCTAGACGACTGTCTAACCCTTGAGAGTGCTCAGAAAAGGACATTCCTATGGCACCACCCGGAACTTCCCCCCACCACAGACCTCGAGGCATCGGCCTACGAGGAAGCAGAACTTCTTCTACTACAGAGAGCACAAAGAGACTCCTTCCCAGAAGAACTAGATTGTCTGGGAAAAGCCAGTCCCCTCAGACAGTCGACTCCTCACCTTAGCCCCAGAGCTCGACGCCCAGCACCTCATCAGGGTGGGTGGTCGATTGAGACGGACTTGGCCGAGGATGTTAAGCATCCCATCGTCCTAAACAGCCGACACAAGATAACAGATCTGATCATCCAGAAGTACGACATGGTGGTGTGCCACGCGGGGGCCGAGCGAGTCTTTGCGGAGATCCGACGGCGCTTCTGGATACTCCAAGGGAGAGAAGCTGTACGTCGATTCCAACGGACTTGCCCGACCTGTCGCAAGTGGAAGGCACAGCCTAGTATTCCGAAGATGGCCGACCTGCCTCCCTGCCGCCTCCGACTCGGCGAGCGGGCCTTCCACTCCACGGGCGTGGACTGCTTCGGCCCATTCAACGTCAAGAAAGGAAGAGGGACAGAGAAGAGGTGGGGCATCGTGTACAAGTGCATGACCACCCGAGCTGTTCACATTGAGCTCCTCCAGACCATGAGTACAGACTCGTTCCTCATGTCATTCCGGAGGTTCCAAGCAAGGAGAGGGACCCCATCAGTGCTATTGTCCGACCAAGGGACAAATTTCCGAGGAGGAGACACGGAACTGAGAGAGCTTCCTGACTATGGGTGAAGAACTCAAGATCCGCCTCGCTCCTGCTCAGGTCACCTTCCAGTTCAACCCCCCGAACGCCCCCCATTTCGGGGGAACGTGGGAGAGAGAGGTCCGATCCATAAAGACTGCTATGTACACCGTACTTGGGGCCCAGACCGTGGGCGATGAAGTCCTGGCTACGGTCCTCACAGAGATTGAGGGCGTTCTGAACTCTAAGCCCCTCGGCTACGTTTCAAGCGACGTAGCTGACATCGACCCCATCACCCCAAACTACCTCTTGATGGTGCGGCTGGACCCTGCCCTTCCTCAGACGGTGTACAGACAGAACGAGATGAACGGCCGGAGGATGTGGAGACACAGCCAAGTACTGGCCGACCAGTTTTGGGCCCGCTTCCTCCTACACTATCTACCATCCCTTCAAGCCCGTCAGAAGTGGGTTAAAGACAGGGACAACCTGACAGTGGATACCGTCGTGATGATAATATACCAGTCACTACCCCGAGCTACGTGGCCGGCCGGCCGTGTGAGCAAAGTGATTACCGGTTCCGATGGGAAGGTCAGAGCGGCAGAAGTCATTGTCCAAGGGCGGACCTACACCAGACCAGTAGCCAAGTTGATAGAGCTGCCTGAGATCCCTGACTCCCCTGACGACGACGATAACCCACTGACATTATAGATTATTTCCAACTCCCCATAGCACATTATGGAGAAGTTGACTTGACCCTTAATATTAATCTGTGCTCCCATTTATTTACTAATTAGGTTCGGACTAATTAGGGTGCGGCTGTTCTGAAGGTCCAGATTAACACTGAAAGTCTGCGTTTATTATTTTGTATAACTTGTATATTGTTTATATATATAAGATATATATATTTACGCCATCCGTTTGCATAATAGTATTCTTCGCTCGCCTCATTGGGTCCCGCCCTTGACATTGGAGGCGCCAGTGACGAGCCCCCCAGACATGGTTCTAGACATGTTCAGACAAGTTCAGACTTGCCCATAGCAGGCGCATTGATTCCGTACAGGTAAATCGGCTGAGCCCTATAGAAATCAGTCTGAGTATATATATGGTGGATGGTGCAAGCAGCCGCGAGTCGGCAGTATCAGAACAGGAGAAGCAGCAGAGCGAGAGCGTGATATGTCCGGTACAGTTGTACACAGACCTACAAGCGGTGTATTGTTACAGATAGCTAGTAGCTACTTAGATACGACTATAATATTGTAGAGCCATTATTGGCGCAGTATAGTGACTTGTGTAAGCGAAGTAACGTGGAGAAACGTATAGTTAAACCCAGCGGCGTTTGGATCTAACTACTCATTGAAGACCGTCTGCGGGTTAGCTTCCAGTACAAACGAAGCTAGCTAGCTACCATCTATGCCAACGGGCTTTTGGATTAATAGCTATTAACCCTGCCATCGGGCGCTAGGATTACAAGGACCGGTTCCGTACGATACCCCTTTTCTTCCAGCGACGACAGGATTATCCGACCAGTCTACAATTCCTCCGGAGCTTGGAGCTCCAGAGGGAAACCATTGTCTCCAGCTACCAGCTTTTCCCCGTATCGCCTCGTTTCTTCTCACTCCCTGCAGAGCTCCGGTCGAGTATCCGTAACCTAGGAACTATTCATTACCGCTGACTTTGATACTCTGACATTCTATTATTAAAGGAGAACCGTGATAATTCAGATGTATGTTGCTATGACTATTAAAATGCTTATAAACCAGGTATCCTTGTCCCCGTGCCGTCAATTGAGTGTCCGCCATTTTGTCTAACTATACTGTCTGGCTATTAATATTCTTTAGTAGTGGTTTAATCTAAACAATCTTTAATACAGTCCGGGTTGTGTAGCCCCTTAGCTACAGTAATATAATTTGAACAGCTTGAAATATATCATTTATTATTGTAGCAAAAGGTGTAATCGAATTGGCATAAATATGTTTTATAATAGCCTAAATGGAGATTCACGTTAAATTGTTTATCTTATTGTTTAGAATTAGATTGCATTATCTAGGCTATAATCTGTAACGCACCATTTTTGCCCCCAGTGGGAAGTCAGCTGCGTGCAGGCCTAGGGCATACACTTCAACGCTAATTAGGGACGCGTGCCACCTGTAAAAGGGTGTGTTTGATCCTTCGGGAGAAGTGACAGAATGTTTGTTAGAATACAAGCTATAATGTTTGTGGAAGAAAAGTCTGCACACCGTCTAGTGTTCCCAAGTTTTAATGTACTTGAACACAACGTTTCGGCCTGTGGCCTTTTTCAAGTGTCAACGACATGTGAAAAGGGGTGGGGTATATACATATACAAATTAAAGGTCAAGGTTGAGCCAGGTCAATCAATTAGCCTATAGGCTACACATTTACAGACCATATTGCAGCTCAAGTGCCTAGAACATATGGTACATAGTAACAATAACAGTAGTACGGTAGTTTAGTAGTTAAATGTGACACACCTTCACATGCCAAAATTGAGAAAATATATAATAAGAAAACTTAAAAAACAGACAAATTAATTAAAAAAACACAAAATCAGGACAGAATGTGTGTATTTACAGGAAGGGTTTAATGTCAAACTCTTCATTCAGTCCAAGAGGGGCCATAGTCTGCAGGGTGTGAATATGGTAGGTCTCTCTCTGCAAAAGTAGTTTGCCATGGTCTCCTCCTCTCGCTGGTCTCTCTACCTTTTCAATGCCTGTGTATCTTAATGTGCTGATATTGTGTCCTGCCTGTCTAAAGTGTACTGCAACCGGGTTATGTTCATCACCACATCTGATGTTGCTGCGGTGTTCGCTGATGCGTATTTTGAGTTGCCGGTTGGTTTTACCTACATAGCACAGGCCACAAGGGCATTTGATTAGGTAGATGACATGAGTGGAGCTACAGGTGATGAAGCCACGGACTCTGAGGGTTTTACCATTACGTGGATGTGTGTAGGTCTTACTCTTAAGAGTATAGCCACACTGTGCACAGTTACCACACTTATAGTTCCCATCCGGGGTGTTATCTAGGAACGTGGGTCTGTGAGCCATGGGTGGGCTATAGGATCTCACTAGTTGGTTTCTCAGGTTGGGGGGGCGTTTGTAAACTACGGCAGGAGGTTCCTTGAAAACAGCTTGGAGTTTGGGATCAGAGTTGATGATGTGCCAATGTTTATGTAGGATCTTTTTTAATTCAAAACCTACAGGAGAGTATGTAGTGCAGCCCCATTGTGAGTGGTATCGGATCTCTGACCACCAACATCTCCACTTTTGTGGACCATAGTCTCAAGCCATGGGTGACCTCCCTTCCCTCATATACACAGGATTCCATTGATCTCATTAACAAACTAAAGGCCACTGTACTACCAGACAAGGCTACTTTTGTCACTTTAGATGTGACTAGTCTGTACACCAACATCCCACATGATGGTGGGATTGAAGCGGCACGTACCTTTCTGAGCCTCAGACCCGACACTGATAAACCCAGTACTACCTGCATATGTGACCTAATTGAAACTGTACTGACCAACAATTACTTTAAGTTCAAATCAGATCACTATCTTCAAACCAAGGGTACGGCCATGGGGAGTACTATGGCCCCCAACTATGCTAATCTGTACATGGGTCAGTTTGAGAATCAATACATATTGGACCCTGTTGTTAACATTTTCTTCCCAGACATATTGTTATATCAGCGCTACATTGATGACATTTTCATTATTTGGACAGGGAGTGAAGAGTCACTGGAGGCATTTCATAAATATCTCAACGCAGCTAACTCCAATTTGAACTTCACCCTGGAGGCCAGCTCTAGCAGCATCAGCTTCTTAGATGTTTTGGTTATCAAGGAGGGGAATACTATACATACTGATTTATTTCGTAAACCTACTGACAGAAACACCTTACTACGGGGTGACAGTTTCCATCCCACCCACCTCATTAAGAGCCTCCCGGTCAGCCAGTTTCACCGAGCCAGGAGAATCTGTAGTCTCGATAGTCTATATCAGAGACAGTCCACAGACCTGAGCAGGAGATTCCAGGAGAGAGGATATCCTACAGAATGGATAGATAAAGCTGCTAACCGCTTTGATGTGGCCACACAGGACGAATGCCTACAACCTAGAATTAGACCCACTAAGGACCAGTCCCCACTGTGCTGCACTACATACTCTCCTGTAGGTTTTGAATTAAAAAAGATCCTACATAAACATTGGCACATCATCAACTCTGATCCCAAACTCCAAGCTGTTTTCAAGGAACCTCCTGCCGTAGTTTACAAACGCCCCCCCAACCTGAGAAACCAACTAGTGAGATCCTATAGCGTATAGCCCACCCACGGCTCACAGACCCACGTTCCTAGATAACACCCCGGATGGGAACTATAAGTGTGGTAACTGTGCACAGTGTGGCTATACTCTTAAGAGCAGTGATGCCGGTAACGCGTTACTAAGTAACGCGTTATTATAATCTGATTACTTTTCCCCGAAAATAGTAATCTAATGCGTTAATCTTTAAAAGCCAGTAATCTGATTGCAGTTACTTGTCCAAGTGGCTGTGCGTTACTATTTCGTTACTATCTCATCATAAATTCATAATGCAGGCGGAATGCAGTATTTTATTTCGTTTTCGACAGTCAAAAATACATTTTGAGCTGTTTTTCTTATTATTATTATGGAGTGACGTGGTGTGGCAGTGAAAGGGTTACACAAGAATGTGTCCCGCGGCGTGACTGGACTCTCTGTCTGTGAGTGACTCTGCTTTGGCCCAATCACATTCCCCATCCACAGTCTGCGAATCAGAGGCAGAGTAGGGCGGGTCTTCACAGCACGTCATGTGACATATGCACCAATCGTGTGACAGCAGGGCTCCGTTGTTATGTTCGTCTGAGAATTCCACCCCAAAAGTAAAACGCTTGTCTAAACGAAGTGAAACCGCAAGAAGACGTTTTGCGGTTTCTGTTCAGACTTCCACTCCAAAACGCTCGTTTAAACGTAGCCTCAGTCAAAATACTGTCTACCGCTAAAAACAGCACATCCAATTGCATTGAAAGCATCTGGAATCACAACACTAGCCGACGCTTCGAATAGGTACAGGAGGACTCGGAGGCCAGCCAAACAGCAAAAGAGAGATTGATTGATTGATTGATTGATTGAAAACTTTATTAACAGATTGCAGAATGGGTACAATACAGTACAGCTCAATACACACAATTGTTAAGGGGATGCAGACCAGAGAAAGATTGTTTCTTTCCCTATTGATTAATGTATATTTGATGGTGGCAGAGCAAAAGCTCTTATTTGCCAGATTTACAGTTAATTTACATGTTAAAGAGAGACTGATTGTATGTTTATAGAGAGACATTTATAAAAACAATTTAATAGTTACAGTTGATATAATTGAATAGTTCAGCCTGCATTTGTTAGATGTGAATAGATACACTGGTTTTGTACAACCACTGGCTGGCTGCTCTAATGCTGTGAGCATCATAGACTGTTGCTTTACCATACTTGATGGTACAGAAGCTGAAGCACTAGTTTAACAATTTACGTTATGTGCAGAGAAACAAGTTAAAAACAATTTATGCACTTTCAATAAAGCGTTTAAAAAAAACTGTTGGGGGAACGACGACGACTTCGTAACCTAGTTACTTTCAAAGTAACTAAGTTACTCTGATAATCAAGTAATCAGTAAAGTAACTTGGATTACTTTTTAAAGGAGTAATCAGTAATCAGTAATCGGATTACTTTTACAAGTAATCTGTGGCATCACTGCTTAAGAGTAAGACCTACACACATCCACGTAATGGTAAAACCCTCAGAGTCCGTGGCTTCATCACCTGTAGCTCCACTCATGTCATCTACCTAATCAAATGCCCTTGTGGCCTGTGCTATGTAGGTAAAACCAACCGGCAACTCAAAATACGCATCAGCGAACACCGCAGCAACATCAGATGTGGTGATGAACATAACCCGGTTGCAGTACACTTTAGACAGGCAGGACACAATATCAGCACATTAAGATACACAGGCATTGAAAAGGTAGAGAGACCAGCGAGAGGAGGAGACCATGGCAAACTACTTTTGCAGAGAGAGACCTACCATATTCACACCCTGCAGACTATGGCCCCTCTTGGACTGAATGAAGAGTTTGACATTAAACCCTTCCTGTAAATACACACATTCTGTCCTGATTTTGTGTTTTTTTAATAAATGTTTCTGTTTTTTTAAGTTTTCTTATTATATATTTTCTCAATTTTGGCATGTGAAGGTGTGTCACATTTAACTTCTAAACTACCGTACTACTGTTATTGTTACTATGTACCATATGTTCTAGGCACTTGAGCTGCAATATGGTCTGTAAATGTGTAGCCTATAGGCTAATTGATTGACCTGGCTCAACCTTGACCTTTAATTTGTATATGTATATATACCCCACCCCTTTTCACATGTCGTTGACACTTGAAAAAGGCCACAGGCCGAAACGTTGTGTTCAAGTACATTAAAACTTGGGAACACTAGACGGTGTGCAGACTTTTCTTCCACAAACATTACAGATCTAATTCGAGTATAGCACCCGTGACTACATTTGGGATGTGCGTGAGTCTTTTCTACTAAGAATACAAGCTATGCCTCGCTGCTGCTCTGCTAGAGAACCTGTAAAGGGAAAAACAAATTAAATGAAATGGAATTGAGAACTACATTTCTGCCTCCTGGTCGTCAATGAAACATGAAGAACAAAAACTGTGAAATATGAATAATCATATGTGTTTAAATAAGAATAGGATTTTGAACAGTTTATTGTGCAAACAAAGTGGTGCCGAAACCAGGGAGAATTTAAGTATATTCTACACGGACGGACTAATTGGATAAAGAAGAAGAATGACTGAACTAACAAGATTGAAGGCTATCCGAGGAGCAATAAGGACGTCTGTAACCAAGTTTCTGAACAAGATAGACGAGCAGATAGGAGCAGAGGCCCCATGTCTGCCCGACTTGGAGGAAAGCAAAGCAATATTAGTCGTCAAGGAGACGACTCTAAATGAACATGATCGGGACATTGTAGCAGCGACGGAGGAGAAGGACCTGGTCGAAGAAGTGACCACGGCTCTGGACTATATGAACCGAATAATCAAAAGGAAAACTCGGATCAACAGGTTGGTGCGTGACTCTCTCATAAAGACAGAAGAGGAGCGACAGAGAAGAGTGAGCGAAGGGAGCTCACACTCATCAAGTAGATCGGATCATATCAGACTTCCGAAATTGATAATTGGAAAATTCAGTGGTGATACAGTATAAGCCGATGGCAAGACTTTTGGAATCAATTTAAAGTGTCGATTCACAATAACACCAGCCTGAGTTCAGCTGACAAGTTCAGCTATTTGAAGTCATTATTGACAGACACGGCCGCAAACGTAGTCGCAGGATTATCCTTATCCGACGAGAACTACGACAATGCAATTGCAATGTTGATGGAAAGATTTGGCCGTAAAGATTTGATCATAAACGCACACATGAACAAGCTCCTTAATCTAACCCCTGTAAAGAGTGCCACGAACATTAACGCACTAAGGAGATTGTATGATGACTGTGAAATACAAGTGAGGAGTTTAGACGCACAGGGCGTTGTATCGGACTCATATGGTAGTCTACTGTGCCCGATTCTCATGAAAATGATTCCCGAAGAGATAACCCTGGAGTTTACGCGTGTCCAGGCTACAGGGTCTGTATTGAAAGTCAAAGACTTAATGACATTCCTGCAAAGGGAACTGGAGAGTCGGGAAAGGACAATGAACTTGACACAGAGAAAGGAGACTCCACTTCCACCCAAAGACAGTGTCTGGGAAAGGAGGAGTCGGCGGCCCCAGAGCGCGGGCGCAGCATCAACATCTACATTTTACGCAGCTAATAATGAAGATGGAAAAGCATGTGTATTCTGTAACAAAAGCAATCACAGATCAAAGGACTGTTCAGAATTCACTGCTGAGATCAGGAAAGAAAAATTAAAGGGACAGGGCAGATGCTACAGATGTCTAGGTGCCAGGCACACTTCTAGTAAATGCAAAGTGCAGGGAATGTACTGCGAGGAGTGTAATAGTGTATGGCATCATAGAACAGTGTGTACCAGACAGAAGGGCACACAGAGTAATGTTAGGGAAACCCCCTCAGATGCTGTAGTGTCAATTGTCCCAACATCAGAAAGAGGCACAGTTCTGCTGCAGACAGCGACTGTATGGATTGAAACACCCACACGCAGCCAGATAGTGCGGTGTGTTATGGATGGGGGTAGCTGTAATATCTTAGATATTAACGGACAACGGAACAGTTGGTTGGTAAACAAGACGCTTTATTACTACCTCAGGTGGTTCCTCAATCCCAACCATCCCTGCCTCTCGCGCCACTCCCACTTACTGTAACTGTCGTAAACATGTCGTAACGTATACTCCTCTTGTAGTCAGTTAACAATACTATGACATCTCCCTTTTTCCTTTTAACAATATCAACACATATCAATAACTTTGATATCTTCTCTTTAACAGTATCAACACATATCAATAACCATGACATCTCCCTTTTTTTTTATATATATATCAACACCCTTCAAAAAAAATTATTATTGAACTCTCCCCTCACAGGTCAAGTCTCTGGACAGGTTTAACAGGTCTACCAGACCTGGTTTGGATCAGTCCATCAGTGTTCCTTGTTGGACCAGGCGAGCCATGGTTTGGGCTCATCTGAATGTCAGGTGTGTCATTCCCGAGATTTGTGTCATCATTCGCTGGAGGCCCCGCTACGGGCACCGCTTGGAGATGTCGACGGTTACGCCTGTACAGAGCACCCTGCTCTGTCTCGATGAGATAAGACCTCTGTGTAACGCTCTCACCTGCCACTACTGTAGGTGTGGACCAGGTCTTTTGATTGTCCAGTCTGGTGAGAACATGGTCTCCTCGCTGCAGTGGTGTGAGCTCTCTCACGCCATGGCGTTTGTTATAGTAGAAGGCCTGTTTGCTCTTCTCCGCAGCATCTCGAGCTCTGACGTGATGTTTGTTCGGCCACCTTGGTTGCAGGTTCTTGGCCAGAGTGGGCAGTGTCGTCCTGATTTTCCTGCCCATTAGGAGCTCTGCCGGACTGACACCCGTACTGCTGTGTGGAGAAGAACGGTAAACCATTAAAGCAAGTAGGGGGTCCTTTTGTCTCAGAATCCCCTTGGCCGTTTGGACTGCACGTTCAGCATAACCGTTTCCTTGTGGGTTGTGGGGACTAGAGGTTGTGTGCTTAAAGTCCATGTCACAGGCAAAGCCTCTGAAGACATCACTGCTGAACTGCGGTCCGTTGTCACTGACAACCTCCTCCGGTATTCCGTGCCGGGCAAACGTGGCTCTCAGCTTCAAGATCACATGTGCACTAGTCGTGGTAGGCATGTGGAGTATCTCCAGGTATCTAGAGTAGTAGTCAGCTATGACTAGGTAACTCTCTCTCTCATGTTCACATAAATCTATGCCAATTCTCTTCCACGGCCTGTCTGGGAGAGGTGTTGACAGGAGAGGCTCCCTGTTCTGTGCTCTCCTCTGCTCACGACAGTACATGCAGTTCTCAACTTTGTGTGTGATCTGTGTGGCTATGCCAGGCCACCACACCGAAGTGTTGGCCCTGTCTCTGCACTTGTTAAGACCTTGATGGCCCTCATGTATGCGTTCTAGTATATCCGACCTCAATCTCCCTGGTATCACTATTCTACTCCCTCTGGTCACTACCCCATCGTGCATAGACAGTTCGTTCCTAACGGGAAAGTACTCCCTAACACAGGTGTTTATATGTGCTAGGTGTTCAGGCCACCCCTCTTGTATGTACCTGATCACTTCTTGGAGCTGCTCGTCCGCCGCCGTCTCCGCGCGGATGCTGTCTATCTTTTTCGGCGATGCTGGAATGTTGCTCATCACAGCTGCTACGTAACACTCCACGTCTGTGTCCCTACTGAGCCCCTTGTCTGCCTGTGGGCTCCTGGACAGTGTGTCTGCCACCACCAGCGTTTTCCCCGGTGCATACTCAGCCTCCGGGTTGAACCTCATCAACCGCATGAGGAGTCGCTGGCAGCGGAGTGGCACATTGTCGAGATCCCTGGAGTTCATCAGTGGGATGAGGGGTTTGTGATCCGTAATCAGTTTGAATGCTGGCAGGCCATAGAGATACATCTGAAACCTCTCACACGCCCACACGCTCGCCAGGCACTCTTTCTCTATCTGAGCGTACCTGGTTTCAGGGTCGCTCAGTCGCCTTGAGCAGTATGCTACTGGTCTCCAGTCCTCGCCATGGAGCTGCAGCAGGACACCGCCTATCCCATAACTGCTTGCGTCTGCTGAGACCACTGTGCTCCTGTTAACATCATAGTACACCAGGGTAGGTGACGTTGTGAGGAGCTCTTTAACTCGCTCAAAGGCTGCTTGTTGCGCCGGACCCCACATCCACACTGAGTCTGCTTTTAACAGTGCATATAGTGGCTGGCCCACTGTGGCGAGGTCTGGAATATATTTCCCCAGGTAATTGATCATGCCGAGTGCTCTCTTTAGTTCCTGCACGTTTTCTGGTGGTTCCAGTTTGCTGACTGCAGACACTTTGGCTGGGTCGGGTCGTACACCATCTTTGTTGATCACCTGACCCAGGAAGTGCAGCTCCTCCTTTCTCAGCACACACTTCTCATCGTTCAGCTTCAGGCCTGCATACTCTAGCCGATCCAGAACCTTCTGCAGCCGCTCATCATGTTCGCTGGTGTTGCTGCCATGGATGATGATGTCGTCCATGTAGACGGCAACGCCGTCCAGCCCTTCCAGCGTCTCCACCATCTTCCTCTGAAATATCTCAGGTGCACTGCTTATCCCAAAGGGAAGACGTTTGAAACAGTACTTTCCGTACGGTGTGATGAAGGTGGTTAACCTCTGGCTGTCTTTGTCCAGTGGGATCTGCCAGAACCCTGACGCTGCGTCAAGTGATGAGAAGACTGTGGAGCCGCTGAGCTGAGCTACCAACTCCTCTGATGTCGGCAAGATGAATCTCTCCCTTTTGACAGCCTTATTAAGCTTCTTTAAGTCCACACAGATGCGTGCTCTTCCAGACTTTTTCGGGACTGGCACCATGGGTGCGCACCACTCTGTTGGGTCAGTCACGGCTTCAATGATGTCGTTGGCTTCCATCCTCTCCAACTCCTCTTTCACTGCACTCAGGAGCGGTATGGGGACCCGGCGTGCTGTGCATACTGCATAGTGCTGGGCATTGTCCTTTAGAGCTATCTTCACAGGCTGTGTTTTCAGTAGGCCAAACTCCTGTTCACTGGTGTTGACCTCGCCCACTCGCTTTACTAACCCCATAGCTACAGCTACTGGCCTGCTGAGTAGGTTATTCACACTCTGCCCCCTAATGACATAGAGCCTGCATGTGTATGTTTTCCCCTTGTAGCTGGTCTGAGTCATAAACTGCCCTAAACAGTTCAATCCACCCCCTGGACCACTCAGCACCTTATTTGGCCTCTGTAGGACCCGTTTTGGCTCCAGTGTTTTGTACACAGTTTCACTTATGATACAACAATCGGCTCCAGTATCTATTTTAAATTCTACAGGTGAGCTGCCAATCTCTAATGTGACTGTCCATTCATTATCATTTTGAGGTATGCTATTAACTGAGCCCAGATAATAATACTGTCCATCTTCTGATCCCTCACCCTCAGTCACTTCCCTCACCTGCTTGCTTTTGCACACTTTTCCCCAGTGTCCACTCTTCCCACAATTATTGCAGTTAGACCTCCTTGCTGGGCAGTCATCCTGCTGACTGTGTGGCATTTTGCCGCACCGCCAGCACTTCCTGTGGTCATTCTCACTCTCTCTCTCCTGGCGCCTCTCTCTCTGTGGGTGTCGCCACTTCTGTGTTGCACCTCTGTTATGCCGTTGTGCTACTTCTTGCACAGCGTAAGCCTGCTCCCCCTGCTGGTTAACTTGAGCTTTTACCTCCTCTGATTGACACGTCTCTTGTACAGTCATCTCCAGAGTGAGGTTAGGGATCAGCTGTAGCCTCTGAGACAGACCCTTATCTAGAATCCCCACCACGATTCTGTCTCTTATGTTTTCCTCACGAGCCGTTCCGAAGTTGCAATGTTCCGACAGCTCATATAGTGCGCGGATGAATGTCTCTGCGCGCTCTCCCGCACGCTGCACTCTCTGGTTGAAACACGCCCGTTCATGTATAACGTTGCGTCTCGGGATGAAATATGCATCAAATTTCGCCAGTATAACATCATACTGCGAGTCATCTTCCTCTTCCCCGTAGGTAAAAGAGCTGAGAATGTTCTCTGCTTCCTTCCCGAGCGCATACACCAGCGTGCTTACTTGAACTGGACCTTCTTCTTTGTCCAACTTAGTAGCTGTCCTGTACTGTGTAAACCGTTTCTTCCAGTCTGACCATTCGGCGGGTTTCTCGAAACAAAAACTCTCTGGTGGTTGAAACTTTGCCATCCTCGACCACTTCTGACACCATGTAATATCTTAGATATTAACGGACAACGGAACAGTTGGTTGGTAAACAAGACGCTTTATTACTACCTCAGGTGGTTCCTCAATCCCAACCATCCCTGCCTCTCGCGCCACTCCCACTTACTGTAACTGTCGTAAACATGTCGTAACGTATACTCCTCTTGTAGTCAGTTAACAATACTATGACAGTAGCCAACGCAGTTTTATAAGAGAAGATATCTCAAAGGCTCTAAATCTACCAGTAGTAGGGGAGGAGGTATTGAACCTGCACACATTTGGCTCGCTAGTACCCAAACGAATAACCTGTAGGAAGGTTAGAGTGTATCTGAGAAATATTCGAACCAACCAAGCAGTGGAACTAGAACTGCTGGAGACGCCACTGGTGAGCACGTCATCAAACCTGACAACAGCCAGTGAGAAACTGAGAGGAATGCTGCACAAAAGAGGAATGCAACTTGCTGATACCCGAGTGAGGGGAATGGATTCAGAAAAGCTTGGAATCCTGATCGGAGGTGATCACTACTGGGAAATCGTCACTGGACGAATGGAGAGACTGGATGACGCACTAGTTGCGCTCGAAAGCAAGTTTGAATGGTTAGTGCAAGGAACTGTCGCAACCAGTGATGCCGGTAACGCGTTACTAAGTAACGCGTTATTGTAATCTGATTACTTTTCCCCGAAAATAGTAATCTAACGCGTTAATCTTTAAAAGCCAGTAATCTGATTGCAGTTACTTGTCCAAGTGGCTGTGCGTTACTATTTCGTTACTATCTCATCATAAATTCATAATGCAGGCGGAATGCAGTATTTTATTTCGTTTTCGACAGTCAAAAATACATTTTGAGCTGTTTTTCTTATTATTATTATGGAGTGACGTGGTGTGGCAGTGAAAGGGTTACACAAGAATGTGTCCCGCGGCGTGACTGGACTCTCTGTCTGTGAGTGACTCTGCTTTGGCCCAATCACATTCCCCATCCACAGTCTGCGAATCAGAGGCAGAGTAGGGCGGGTCTTCACAGCACGTCATGTGACATATGCGCCAATCGTGTGACAGCAGGGCTCCGTTGTTATGTTCGTCTGAGAATTCCACCCCAAAAGTAAAACGCTTGTCTAAACGAAGTGAAACCGCAAGAAGACGTTTTGCGGTTTCTGTTCAGACTTCCACTCCAAAACGCTCGTTTAAACGTAGCCTCAGTCAAAATACTGTCTACCGCTAAAAACAGCACATCCAATTGCATTGAAAGCATCTGGAATCACAACACTAGCCGACGCTTCGAATAGGTACAGGAGGACTCGGAGGCCAGCCAAACAGCAAAAGAGAGATTGATTGATTGATTGATTGATTGATTGATTGATTGAAAACTTTATTAACAGATTGCAGAATGGGTACAATACAGTACAGCTCAATACACACAATTGTTAAGGGGATGCAGACCAGAGAAAGATTGTTTCTTTCCCTATTGATTAATGTATATTTGATGGTGGCAGAGCAAAAGCTCTTATTTGCCAGATTTACAGTTAATTTACGTGTTAAAGAGAGACTGATTGTATGTTTATAGAGAGACATTTATAAAAACAATTTAATAGTTACAGTTGATATAATTGAATAGTTCAGCCTGCATTTGTTAGATGTGAATAGATACACTGGTTTTGTACAACCACTGGCTGGCTGCTCTAATGCTGTGAGCATCATAGACTGTTGCTTTACCATACTTGATGGTACAGAAGCTGAAGCACTAGTTTAACAATTTACGTTGTGTGCAGAGAAACAAGTTAAAAACAATTTATGCACTTTCAATAAAGCGTTTAAAAAAACTGTTGGGGGAACGACGACGACTTCGTAACCTAGTTACTTTCTTTTTTGTATTTTATTTTTTTATTCTTTTTTAAACAAACATATAAACAAACATGACAACACACGATAAGATATACAAGCATTAATTGTCAGGGCACATCCAATGAGATCACCTTTTGGTTAGTTGTTTTATATAAGATATACCCATAATACCTGTTATCTAAAAAAAAAACCTACACACATATGCTCAGCTCGAACCCCCCCCTCCCGGACCCCACCTTGAGAAGTACCTCCACTATCCCTCGCACCTAACCAGACACTACCATTATAAGCTAGCTTTTATTCTCTCCACCACTTCTAACCACATTGACATTTTGGATTCATTGAGACCCAGAATTCTTGCTGTAGATATTTCATGGTAAATTACATCGAGATATGTAAGAAACCAAACTTTACGGCACATTTTTTCCGGTTGAAACCAGCGTGATGCGATCAGCTTTTTGGCTACTGTGATACCCGATAAAACCAATCTCTTTAGCTGTGGATTCACTGCAAACTCAAAAACATCATTCAACAGCAATACCGAGGGGTGTACAGGTATATTCCAAGATACGAGTTTTGATATTTGTTGGGTCACATCTTTCCAGAATGCCTTAACTGGTGAGCAGTCCCAATACATGTGCATAAATGTCCCTTCGTCCCCATTTGTACATTGGGTGCATTTGGAATCTTGTTTGAGCCCCATTCGGCACAGTCTTATAGGAGTCAAGTATGTCCTGTGAATATAGTTAAGATTGATTTGTTGATGATCCGGGTTCCTTGATGTAAGTCGGACATTTGCCCAGGCTCCTTGCCAATCAAAGTCATTTTCCAGGTCTGGTATATCCCTCCTCCAGACAGAGTCAAGTTGGAGGGTTTCATACGAGGACGTTAGTAATTGATGATAAAATTCTGAAACAAAACCTCTCGATGTCTCTCTTGAGTAGAAGAATTTGTGGTATCTGTGGTGTTCAATTGGTCTGTCTAATGGAACACCGTGAGACTTCAAACATAGCTCTAACTGTTTGTGAAAAAGCCATGTGGACTTGGTGAGATTAAATTTTTTGCGTATTTCTTTATCACTACAAAAACCCTGTTTGTTAAAAACATCCCCTAATGAGTGTATGCCTTGCTCTTCCCATATAGGGAATCTTATAGGTCGTTTTCCAATTAAGAGAGCATTGTTATTGAATAAGGGAGTATGATTGTGCCATTCTTGTGGGTTAGGATTTTTTTTTGTGATTCACGCCATATCCGGATCGCATGAGTAATTATGGGGCCAAATTTTCGTTCACAGTGCTTGATTGGTAGTTTAGTGTATGCTATGTCCTTCAGTCTATGTGGGGCTACTATGTTTTCTTCTATTTTTCTCCAAGATGCTAATGCTTGGGAGTCAAACCATGTTGTCAATGGACTTAATGAGTACGCCTTAAAATATAGGAAAAAATCTGGAAATGCCATGCCACCATCTGCTTTATTTCTCTGTGCGGTGGATCTTTTTATACGTGGTGGTTTGTTATTCCAAATAAATTTTTATGTGGAGGAGTGTAATCTTTTCCAGTAACCCTCTGGAGGGGGTAACGGTAGCATTGAACAGAAGAAGTTGATTTTAGGTAGTACATCCATCTTAACTATTGATATCCGTGCTTGTACTGTGTTCTTACGTTTTGCCCATCTATCAAGGTCGTCTTTGATTTTGTTTTGGATTTTTGTGTAGTTGTGCTTCACCGTTTGTCTTATGGTAGGGAATATTTCCACTCCCAAGCATCTGAAATGTTTTACCATCGGTATCTGTCCTGGGAGGGTTGTATCTTTTTTTGCAGGGGTGTTAAGTGGAAGGAAAGCCGACTTCGGCCAATTTATCTTAAATCCCGATAAATCACCAAAGTCCTCAATCAACTTGAGCAGATGAGGCAATGTGGTGTTGGGGTTTTTCATGAACAATATTACATCGTCCGCATATAAACAAATTTTTTGTTGTGTGCCCTTGATTACGATAGGTTCTATGGATTGGGATTGTCTTATATATTGTGCTAAAGGCTCTAATGATAGATTGAACAGTCCGGGACTAAGAGGACACCCCTGTCTGGCAGAGCGTGATACCGGAAATATTTCAGAGATGATTGTGCCTGTTGTAATCATGGCCGATGGGTCTTTGTATAATACTTTAATCATATCGATGAATCCTTTTCCTAACCCCATCCTTTCTAGCACTGCCCACAGATACGACCATTCCAGCCTGTCAAAGGCCTTCATAGCATCCAGGGACAGCATTGCCTTAGGTATGGTGTCCTCCTTGTCGGCATCAAGTACGTGCAGTATACGTCTTATGTTCTCAGTGATCAGGCGGCCTCCTATGAAGCCAGTTTGGTCCGGGTGAACTAAAGACGTCATATGCTTTTGTAATCTGATGGCTAATACCTTAGAGTACAGTTTGATATCTGTTCCGAGGAGGCTTACAGGTCTATAACTACCGCACTCGTTGGGGTCTTTGTCTTTTTTAAGGAGGACTGTTATGAGTGCAATATTGTCAATTTTATGGAAGTTCCCCTCCTTGACTGAGTATAAGATCATATTTAGTAATAAGGGGCCAATTATGTCCCAACAAGAAAGGTACATTTCTGATGGGAAACCGTCTCTTCCTGGAGCCTTACCACTTTTCATTGCGGTTATGGCCTTCTTGAGTTCCTCTAGTGTGATCGGTATTTCTAACTGTTTAGCGTCATCCTCTGAAAGTTTAGGGAGAATAATTTGATTAAGAAATGTGTCCATTTTGTTTTGATCGAAGGTCATTTCTGATTTATATAAATCGGAGTAGAATACTTTGAATGTATCGTTTATTTTTACAGGATCTGTTACAAGTACTTGTTGTGCTCTAATGGTAGTTATATCTGCAAATGTTGCATTGATTCTTAATCGCATGGCTAATAGGTGGCTGGGTTTGGAACCATGGGAGTACTGCTGTTGTCTTGTGCTGCGTATTTGTATTTCCGATTGTTGTCTGTATATGTCATTGATCTCTATTTTTAGTACGTTAACTTGATTTTCTAGTCGAGTTGAGTTGTTGTATTTCAGAGAATTAAATAACGTTGAGTAAAGCGTTTCCAGCTCATCCAGTTTTGTGCTTTGATTCTTGCGCATTTTGGAGGAAAAGCTATCCGTGAAGTCTTTGATCATTCCCTTTACCGACATCCATATTATTCTGGGGTCTTGCACCGAGTTTGCATTCTCCCGTTGGAATACTATAAGAGCTTCTTTGAGTTGTGTAATGAATTCCTTGTTGTTAAGCAGCAACGAGTTAAATCGCCATCTTGGGGCTCGGGAGGATAGTATACCAAATGTACCTTTAAGGAGTAAATAACAGTGATCTGATAGTGCGTTGGGTATCATTTCCACTTCATAATTATCAAATAGTCTCTGTGATGCAAAGACATAATCTATTCTGGATAGTGTCTTATGTCTCGCAGATCGACAAGAGTACTTTCGGGTCGTGGGATTAAGTAACCGCCATAAGTCCTTTACACCTGTAATCTTTGACCAATCCTTTAATGCCTTCGATGAATTCTTTTGTTCGCTGGAAAAGGCGAGGTAAGATTTGTCTATCCTTGGGTTCCAGATGGCATTAAAATCCGCTCCTATTATAAATGAGTAATCGGGAATGTCTAACATTGCATTGGTTAGTGTAGTGAAGAAATCTTCTTCGTACAAATTTGGGGCGTATACCGCTATCAACGCTATTTTCCTGTTCTTATGTTCAATCTTAGCTATAGTTATCCGACCTTCTACATCAGACCATACTCCCTTTAGTACAATATTCAACTTACGTTTAACGACTATTGCTACACCCCGAGTTCTCGTACCAATAGAGGAGTGACTGATATTATGGTATATGTTGTCCGCTAATTTACCTATGTCTTTCCCTAGAATGTGTGTTTCGCTTAGCAGAGCAATGTCCACATGTTCTTTTTTCATCAGTGTGAGCACGCTTTTGCGTTTGAGTTGGTTATTTATTCCCCCGGTGTTCCATATCATTATATTCAAACTAGCCATAGTCTATACATGTTGCATTGTAATTTTTGGTAATGCTTCTAGAGTGCGAGGCAATAATAGATATACATCCCACTAGTGAGGTCCCGTTGAGAGCCGAGCTTAAAAACATACATATATACAAATAAAAATCCCCTACCCTTCCCTCCCACCGAGAGTCGTACAGGATTGTGTTCCATGAACACAACCTTTGCGTATGACTCTCTCCCTTGCACCACCGGATATCCCAGAATGATCCAATTATCCTTAACATTCCTATGTATACCATAGGATCTAACACTCTAAATTCTACCATAAGTAGAATGTCGACTGTGGCTTGGCCACTTACCCCGTAAAAAATAAATAAATAAAAATGTAAATGAGATAAACTAAAAATAAAGACCAAAAATAAGCTTCAATTGTCATGCCTTAATCACTTACATTTTATATGAACTTGTAATTTATAGTAATTTATAGTAACCCATGAATAATATGAAGGTATTGAACTGAAGAGAGAGCCTCAATAAATCAGAGAGAGCGGATGAAAAAAAAAAAAAAAAGAAAAAAAAAAAAAAAAAAAAAAGTAAAAGGAAGAGAACATTAACTTAGATCTTAAAAGAGCATTGCTATGCTTAAACATCTAAAGTATTAATTGGAGAAGTAGTGAAATTATTTCCCATTAATAAAAAACAATTTTTAAATACGTATATGCAGCATTTCCCCCGACCGGGGTGGGCGATGATCGTTGTGTAGAGTGATCTTTCAGCCAGCCGGCTATGATGGCTCTGTGGTTCTGCATCTAGATAGCTGTTGATTATTCCCCCGAGGGGCTTCTGGTAGAATGAATGACCATGTATTGCTGATATTCCAGAATGCTCCATATATCAAAGAATGCTTCGATGTTCTAGATTATTCCAATATGTCATTTTTACATTGTCTGAATGTTCCAGTATGTTCTGGAGTGTTCCAATCTTAAATCCAATATGTCCGCAATAATATACACGTCGGGGAAAGCATTCAAAAACTCTGAGCACGTAGGTCTCTCTGTCCCAAATCCTCGGTTATTAAAGGTTGTACTATATGGTGACCTTGCATAACTGAGATTTAAAAGGCCATTTATACACTATTCTGCTCCTGTTCAGACAGGAATTTGGCTGCATCTTCAGGCGAGTTGAGGAGAACCTTTGCTCCTTGTTTGTCGACGACGCGAAGTATTGCAGGGTATATTAGTAGGGGTCTGTATTTCCCCAGGTATAGTTGAGACATCACCGTCTTGAACTTGGCACGCAGTTCCACTACATCACGACAATAATCTTCAAAGCAGTGTATTGGTACCTCCATGTGTTTCAGATTGCCTTTCATCCTGCGAGTTTCACGCATAATCATTTCTTTTATTCTGACTTGGCGCAGTATAACTAATATCACTCTGGGTTTAGCGTTATTGCCAATGGAGCGGGGACCCAATCTGAAGCACTCATCCACCTCCGGTATTTTAGGAAGGATTCCTGTTCCCAAGATTTTCTGTAATTCTGTGGCAAACTCTTCAGGGTTTTCACATCTCACTGATTCGTCCAGACCGACAATACGAATATTCAGCCTGCGTTTTTGATATTCCATCTCGAATATTTTGGCTTTCTGTTCTTTATTGATTCGCGTGAGCTCCAACGTTATTTCGCTGAGCTCCGTCTTGATTTCATTGTAGTTCCCCTTCATCTCAGCAGTTAGGTTAACTGTGTTAGCCTCTACTTCCGTGTAGATGCGAGTGAAATTGATTTCGTGGGCTTCCACTACTTTCTCCAGAGCCTCGGTGCGTTTATTCTGTGCGTCGGCGTCCGCTCTCAGCGCATCAATTTTGCCTTCAATAGATTCTTTAATAGCATCTACTTTTTGAGTTATTATCTTCTCCGACAGTTGTGATTGGAGGATCATTTCCTCCATTCTCTTCTCCATTGTCTTCCCCATTTCCTCCATTTTCCGGATGATATGTTCGGTATCTGCGGAGGTCTTTGATGGGGTTGAACTTGAAGCGGCCTCTGTCAAGTCAATATTTTCTGCTGTCCGCTGTACGAATCCTGGGTCCCGCGGCGGGACCTCTTCGACTGGTTTTGGGTCTTTCTTTGGGTCTTTCTTTGGTGACATCTCGATTATTTTGGTCAATATAGTTAGTTGATAGTCTCAGTTGATATATGCGTCAAGTTTTAAACGCATTAATGGTATATAAATATGTTTTTAAAACGAAAAAAAATAAAATAACGGGTGAGCAGCTGTGTCACATGCGACCTACTCCATTCTAAAGCTAAACCGGAATCTCTTTCAAAGTAACTAAGTTACTCTGATAATCAAGTAATCAGTAAAGTAACTTGGATTACTTTTTAAAGGAGTAATCAGTAATCAGTAATCGGATTACTTTTACAAGTAATCTGTGGCATCACTGGTCGCAACGGCAATGCTGTGTGTCACAGAGACGCCAGACGTGGACGTGCTGCTCGTGAGTCTGGGAGAGGAACAATCGCTTTCAAAACAGTTGCGCAGCTTCTGGGAAACTGAGTCCTTCGGAATTGACATGTCAAAAGAAGGCCGCGCTGAGAGCGCAGACGCTGCAGACGCGCTACTGAAATTCGAGGAGTCAATCAAATACACGAACGGGAGATATGAGGTTCGGTTGCCATGGAGAGAGGAACAGGTGATCATCGCTGATAACTACGCCACAGCTGAGAGTAGATTTGCTCACCTGGTAAGAAGATTCCATAGCAACCCCGTACTGTACCATAAATATAATGACGTCATCCAAGAGTATCTAGCCGAGGGAATAGTAGAAATAGTAGAACAGGTGCAGTCCAAACAATCAGAGAACCCTATTTACTATTTACCCCATCATGCTGTAATTAGAGATCAAAGAGAAACTACAAAATTAAGAGTAGTATTTGATGCGTCTTCACATGGAAGAGATTGTCGGTCTCTTAACGAGTGTCTCCAAACCGGGCCCAATTTAAATCCAGACCTGTTAGGCATTCTAGTCAGATTTAGACAGTATAAAGTGGCCCTCATGTCAGACATTATGAAGGCCTTCCTTCAGATCTCTCTAAACGAACAGGACAGAGATGCACTGAGATTTCTCTGGACCACCGGAGAAACATTGTCAATGGACCAGATCAGCATTCTGAGAATGACACGAGTTCCATTCGGAGTGTCCTCCAGTCCATTTCTATTAGCAGCCACAATTCGTCATCATCTAAAGAAATACGAGAATAAATATCCAGAGGTCGCAAAAACCCTAGATGAGTGTCTCTACGTAGATGACTATATCTGCGGTGCTCACACAGTAGAGGCGGCTTTAAAAATCACTCAAACAGCCAAGGAGATCATGTCTGAAGCTGGAATGGATTTGTGCAAGTGGAAAACGAATTCAAATGAGCTGCAAAGAGAATGGACACAACAAGTGAAAAATGAACAGGTGGAAGTCAAAAGCCAAACGCCAATGAAAGTTTTAGGGCTGACATGGAGAACAGAAACAGACGACTTTGTGTTTGAAATTAAGGATTTTATTGAACATTTAAAAGACAAAAAAAACACAAAGAGAGGAGTTCTCCAATCCGCAGCACGAATCTTTGACCCAATAGGTTTTTTATCCCCATTTAGCATTAGGGTAAAATGCCTGTTCCAAAAGATGTGGGAACGGGGTTTCGACTGGGACGCACAGCTCCCAGATGACCTCTCCGAAAAATGGAACCAGTGGTGCGCTGAAATCCCTGATTTAGGCTCTATAGCCATAAGCAGAAGTTACACTTCAGAACTGCAGAATAGTGACGACACGCTTTTAGATAAAGAGATCCACATATTCTGTGATGCGAGTGAAAAGGCTTATTGTGCAGTAGCCTATTTGCGCACGACAGATATAGATGGAAAATGCGCCACTAGTCTAATAACGGCCAAAACTAAAGTTGCTCCATTAAAGAAAATCACCCTACCTCGACTGGAACTGATGGGAGCTTTGATAGGGTCTATACTAGGAAAGTTTGTATGTGAAAATTTTAAAATGCCTGAAATCAAGACACACTATTGGACAGACTCAATGATCGCTCTCCATTGGATCAAAGGCACGGCTAAACAATGGAAGCCGTTCGTTCAGAACCGAGTGATCGAAATTCAGAACCTGACCCTCCCAGAGAACTGGGGGCACTGCCATGGAGAACCCGGCCGATCGCGGCACACGGGACTCCAGCGTAAAGACACTAAAGGATGACTCTCTGTGGTGGCATGGGCCACAGTGGTTAAGAGAGCCAACCGGAAAAAGTACGTCAAAAGAAGATATTGATGAAGGAGTGAATTTGGAGGAGTGTGTGGTGCAAAGCCAGATATTGAACGAGGAGAAAACAAGTATGTGTTTGGGCCCGCTATTTGACCTGGGAAAACACAGCAAACTCAACCGAGTCCTGCGCGTCACGGCGTGGATGCTGCGTTTTACAAACAATACACAGAAGAAAAAAAAGAGAACTGGACCGCTGTGCGCAGAGGAAATCAGAGAGGCGGAGAAATACTGGACAAAACTCTCCCAAACAGAAAGCTTCCCAAAAGAACAAACAGACTTGTTAAATGGAAGAGAATTGCATAGAGGCTCAAAGTTAATGAGCCTAAAACCGTTCATGGATAATGAAGGGCTTCTGCGCGTCGGAGGACGGCTTCAGGAAACCAACTGGGATTACGCACAAAAACACCCTCTCATACTTTCCGGGACTAACCCCTTCTCACTGCTGGCCATAAAGAGAGCGCACAATGATGTATTCCACTCTGGTTTACAAGACACCTTGACACAGGTGAGAGAACAGTTTTGGATAATAAGAGGACGCCAGTTGGTGAAGAAAATGGTAAAACAGTGTCTCGTCTGTCGAAAAAGTTAATTAAAAGCAGGCCAACAATGTACTGCGCCCTTGCCCAAAGATAGGGTGACAGAGGCCCAGCCGTTCGAAGTAACAGGTGTAGATTTCGCAGGGCCATTATATGTAAAGCCCCAGAATAAAAAGGCATATGTAGCTTTATTTACTTGTGCAGTGACAAGAGCTGTGCATTTAGAAATAGTATCAGACCTCAGCACATTCATTTCTTTTGGCCTTTAGACGATTTGTGGCCCGACGAGGAATCTGTACCACGATATATTCAGACAACGCAAACACATTCAAGCGTGCAGACAAAGATCTGAGAGCTATGTATAATTTGATAAAAGATAAGAAGATACAGGAGTTCTTTGCAGGGAAAATGATCACCTGGAAATACATAGTAGAACGGGCAGCTTGGTGGGGTGGGATGTGGGAACGCATGGTGAGGTCAGTGAAGGTGTGCTTAAGAAAAGTGTTAGGAAAAGCGTTTTTGACATTTGAAGAGCTTCAAACGTTGCTTACTGAAGTGGAGGCTGTTGTCAACTCAAGACCCCTCACCTTCACACACGCAGCGTGCGGAAAGCCTGCTCCGCTAACCCCATATCCTCCTCACTCCAACAGACGTGCGGGGTGCCGCAAGGAAGTATTTTAGGACCACTTTTATTTCTTTTATATATCAATGACATGAAAACTGCATGTGATTGTAAACTGTTTTTATTTGCGGACGATGCTGCACTCATGGTCTCCCATCAGGACAAAAGAGAAGTAGAGAGGTCACTCAGTCTAGAGCTTGTCAAGATCAGTCATTGGCTGGTCGAAAACAGGTTATCCCTACACCTGGGTAAAACCGAAGCTATCCTTTTTGGCTCGGCCATACGACTTAAGAGGTCTCCTGGGTTCAAGGTAGTGGTAGGAGATATCGAGTTAACAGCAAAGGAGGAAGACACATACTTAGGATGTATTTTGGACAACACCTTATCAGGGGTGAGCATGGCACAAAAGGTGGTCACAAAGATCAATCAGAGAATAAAATTTCTCGGTAGAGTGTCCACCTATATTAACAGGTCAGCAATGGAAGTCCTGGCAGGGGCACTGATCCAATGTCATTATGACTATTGTAACTGAGGGGTACAATTCCCTGACTGTATTGATAAGTATGGTATCATTAAACCACTACCGCTTTATCTACTTTAACTACTGGCCATACAGTACACGATATCTAAATATGATGAACACTTTCCACAATGAAATCGGTTCCAGACAAAGGTAATAATCAAATATTTAATATAGCAAAAGGTACATATGATATTTACTATTACATTTATGATTTGAATGCACTTGTAAGGCAAATGAGTACTCGTAGGCAAATCAACACTGAATGTCCAATCTCTGGTTACGCAGGAAGCAAGTATACAACCTGGCTCTTAGGGAATTAGATCTATGGTACACTTAATGATATAGCGGGATATTCTGGAAGGGGTCCTCCCGGTTGTAAGCCGGTAAGGGGGGTAGGAGAGCCGTCGGTAGTAGACCGTCTGGTCAACGATATCTAGGGAGACTTCAAGTACAGAAGACAGTGCGATAGACTCTTGATCCGCAGATGAATACACCTTGGTTCTCTTGTAGGCTGTAGCTCCACAATGAAGAAGAAGCTAGGCGACCTCAGTCTCTCTGAGCGCCGACTCAACTTGACTCCTCTCGGGGGTAAATCCAACACTCACAGGCGTCGGCGATTATCCGCTCCACAAATCACAGTACCAAAGCAAATATATATTCCAGCCGCATAGGGCTCAGCAGTCGTCGGGTAGGTAATCCAGTGTACATGTCCCTCGGTCCTCGCCTAGATCTCCTCGGATGAAAGCGCCATGTGGTCAGCCCAGCCTGGATAAGACTCTAGATAACACGAGGAAGCGTTGGAGATGCTGGTCACTTTAGAACTCTAACCACACGATGCACCATACACGATAGACTATTATTACTTAATAGAAATACGTCGCACTCGACGGTACAGTGCCAAACTCTGACAATTCAGTTATTAATTCGCACGAGGTCTCAATGCTATTCTAAGGCCAAACAGGCCATACTTCACCGCACGTCGTATCGTGGGTGAGGCTTCACGTTCTGTTACTAAGTTGGGAATAAGGGTAAGGGACTAAGGGATTTCTACATTTACTTGCGCCATATTTATATGCACAGTGAACAAATAGTGCCACTCTCATTTCGGTAGCCGTATCCCTGAGCGGAGCCGGGGCTAGTACGGACATGTCTCGTCGGTACCTTTGAACTTGACGCCAGGGGCTGGTCCCCTGGCGCCTGGTCCTTTTGAGAATGAACTATTATGGGCTATAGTAGGCTAAAGGGATATTCCGTGTATATGTACAAGGAATATACAAGGGATATCAAACGATATACAAATACTATTCAATATATATCAATAAATAAATATATATATTCGGTTTAATCTGATCCTTCGTAACAGCCGCCCCCTAATTAGTCCCACCTAATTAGCTAAGCAGAGACAGATTAACCGCAATGTCCACTACTCAATGTCCGCTGTGAGGGTCAGTCAGTTCACAAAGTCATGGGGTCATGGTCGTCATCGATAGTATCGGGGAGCCTTGGCAGTTCTATTAGCCTCGCCACGGGTCGGGTGTAAGTCCGCCCTTGGACGAGCACTTCAGCTGCTCGGACCTTTCCATCGGCACCGGTGATCACTTTGCTTACGCGGCCAGCCGGCCACATAGCTCGGGGTAGTGACTGGTCGATAATCATGATGACTGTTCCTTCTGTCAAATTGTCTCTCTCTTTCACCCATTTCTGGCGGGTCTGTAGAGACGGTAGGTAGTGGAGTAGGAAGCTGTTCCAAAACTTGTCAGCCAATACTTGACTGTACCTCCACATCCTTCGGCCGTTCGCTTCTTCAGGCCTGTACATTGTCTGGGGTAGCGCGGGGTCCAGCCGCCCCATCAAGAGTGTGTTGGGGGTGACTGGGTCGACATCTGCTACATCACTTGAGACGTAACCGAGGGGCTTTGAGTTCAATACTCCCTCGATCTCCGTGAGGACTGTCATTAAGACTTCTTCCGCCACGGTCTGGGCCCCAAGCACGGCGTACAGGGCTGTCTTTATAGAACGTACTTCTCGTTCCCAAGTTCCACCGAAGTGAGGTGCGTTCGGGGGATTAAACTGGAAGTCAATCTGGGATGGAGCGAGGTGGGTCTTACGTTCTGGGCCCATAGCTTGGAAGCTCTCTCTCAGCTCTCTTTCTCCGCCTTTGAAGTTTGTCCCGTGATCAGACAATAATGTAGACGGTTTTCCTTTCCGTGATGTGAATCTTCGGAAGGCCATAAGGAATGAGTCTGTGCTCATGGTTGGAAGGAGTTCAATATGTATCGCTCTGGTGGTCATGCATTTGAATACAATACCCCACCGCTTCTCGGTTCCTCTTCCTTTCTTTATATACAGCGGGCCGAAACAGTCCATACCGGTGGAGTGAAAGGGCTTGTCGCCGAGTCGGAGGCGACAGGGAGGCAGGTCAGCCATCCGGGGTATACTGGGCTGGGCTCGCCATTTCCGACAGTCTAGACAGGTTCGCTGGAAGCGCCGCACTGCTTCTCTCCCTTGCAGTATCCAATAACGACGTCTGATCTCCGCGAAGACTCTCTCTGCCCCTGCGTGGTGCACATCCTCGTCGTATTTCTTTATGATCAGCTCTGTGACCTTGTGTCGGCTGTTCAAGACTATCGGGTACTTGACGTCATCCGGTAAGTCTGGGGCTCTCCGCAGACGACCACCCACTCTGATGAGATTATGGGCGTCGCTCTCGGGGGCTAGGTGGAGCAGTCTGCTGTCTGATGGGACGGGCTTTGCTCCCTGTAGATAGTCTAGCTCATCGGGGAATGAGTCTCTCTGGGCTCGTTGTAGTAGAAGAAGTTCTGCTTCTTCGTAGTCAGCTGCTGAAATGTCAGTCGTGGGCTGAACCTCTGGGTGGTGCCACAGAAATGTCTTTAGCTGCGCACTCTGTAGGGTGAGGCAATCGTCTATGTCGGGGTCTGTGGAGACGAGTGTGTTCAATCCACAGAACATAGGTTTCTTGTTTTCGGCCTCCTCTTTACTCGCCTCCCGTGGGGTGGGTGTAGGCCACTCTTCTTCGGGGAGCTTGAGAAACTCTGGTCCGTAACTGTAGAGGTTGTGACGGGTGAGGTCATCCAGGGACATTCCCCGGGTGATGACGTCAGCTGGGTTGTGTTTGGTGTCCACATACCTCCAGCTCGCTACTTCTGTTAACTCTTGAATCTCGGTGACTCTGACTCCCACGAAGACCTTGTATCTGCACGAATCAGACCGGATCCATGTGAGTACTGTCGTGGAGTCTGACCACAAGATTGTTCTTTGCACCGGGATGGTGAGTTCACGTTGGATTAACGTGGCGAGCTGCGCTCCTGCTAGGGCTGCGCAGAGCTCTAGACGTGGGATAGATTGTTGCTTTCGTGGGGCTATTCTTGAGCGAGCCAGGATGAAAGCAGTATGTATTTCTCCTCCCTCCTCTCGGGCACGCAAGTAGGCCACCGAACCGTAGGCTACTTCGGAGGCGTCGCTGAATACGTGCAGGTCCATCTTGCATGTCTCTGGCCTCACTGTGGGTGGGAAGTAGCTGCGGCGTATATTAACACCTGGGAGTGAGCGGAGTTCCGTCTCCCACTCTCTCCATGTGGATGCAAGGTGTTCGGGTATGGGATCGTCCCAGCCCTGGTCCTTGTCCCATAGCGCTCTTACAATCATCTTTGCCCTGGTGGTGTAAGGTAGAATACATCCCAACGGGTCATATTGTCTGGCGAGTGTTCTGTATACACTCCGTCTGGTGGTCGGTATTGCCGTCGACCTTCCCTGCTCCTTGGTCAGGGGTTTGTGTCTATAATGGAGCGAGTCTGTTTTGAAGCGCCAGACTAGTCCTAGTGTCATTTCTTGGGCTTCTCCTGGGATGGTCGCCATCCAGGTGTCGCTGCTCGCTGCCTTGTCCTCGGGGGAGAGGCTGCGCAGTACTTGCGGGTCGCTGCTGGCCCACTGCCTGAGATCAAAGCCGCCTTTGATCAGGGAGGCGCGGAGCTTGAGTAGAAGAGCCTCGGCTTCTTCTGGCGTCGAGACGCTTTGTAAACAGTTGTCCATGTAGAAACTATTTGTCACACTTTGTCGGACCTCTTCATCTGCTGCTGGGTCCTCTGCGACGTGTTTTTGTAGTGCAAACGTAGCACAGCATGGGCTGCATGTGGTTCCGAAAGGGAGGACTTCCCATTGATAGATGGCTGGGTGCTCATCTCCGATCCTCTCTCTCCATAGGAACCGCAGCAGGGGCTTGTCCTCCTCCACTAGTCTCACCTGCAGGAACATCCCTTTGATGTCGCCGCTGATAGCCACCTTGTCCTGGCGGAAGCGTAGTAGCACGCCTAGTAGAGAGGGGCCGAGTGTTGGGCCGGGCAAGAGCTCTTTATTCAGATTTTGTGATCCGATCTGGTAGCTGCAGTTAAACACAATACGATCCTTGCCGTTGTGGTGGACCTTGTGGTGCGGCACGTACCATGATTCGGTCGTCTGATCGGCCTCTTTAATGTCAATTTTCTTTATGTGTCCCGCGGTGATTAGCTTGTTAATCTCAGCGCGGTACACAGCCTCTTGAGCGGGGTCTTTGGCTAGGCGCCGCTCTGTGTTCAATAGATACCGCTCCGTCGCCTCTTTTGTGGCGTGAAAGGTGGGCATTCCCTCTCGCCTCAGGAGTGGAGTTGCGTATCTCATCACTCCGTTGACTGTGACTCTCTTTGTCCCTTGCTCGAGGAGGGCTATAGCGTAGATATCTTCCTTAGAACGAATGTCTTTCTTTTCGTTCTTAAAGGGCATTGTCTCTAGTGTCCATAGCCTCTCGACATGCTGCAGGAGAGTGGCGTCTTCTTCTGTCACTCTGGAGTGGAGGCAGCTAGTGGCTGCTGTTCGGTTAAGAGACTTGGCGAGGGGGCCTTGTAATGTCCATCCTAGGCGGGTCTCGACTGCTGCAGGACAACCTCTGGGTCCTGTATGGACCCGGTCTATCGGGACTATGAGGTCTGCATGGTCGGAGCCTATCAGCAGGGTCGGGGTGGCACCGTCTATGAGCGGGATAGGTAGTTGACGCAGGTGCACATATTTATCCATCAGCTTGGCGATGGGGTAGGTGTACTGCGACAGGCCTATTTCTTGGCTGGTGAAAGCATTAGTAATCCTATACCGTCTCTCTGGCTGCCCGCTTGCTGCGATAGTGAAGGAGACATTCTCGCCCTTTATCGTCTTTAGATCTCTTCTTATTGTCCGAATCGTCATCTGGTTTTCGCTCCCCCGCAGCCCTAACTGGGCCACAGCGGACGCGAGGAGAAGGGTCTTCTCTGACCCGTCATCAAGGACGGCGTAAGTGTCCATGACCTTATCTTGGTAACTCAGTGTTACGCGGACCACCTTTAAGAGCACCTGGGCGCCCCCGCTGCTAGCGGGGTCAATGTACATAACACTTGCCTTTGTGCTGCTGGATGGTGCAGGCTTTCTTCTGTTACTGTCGTGTAGGACATCTAGGTGGGCTCCGTCACACCGACTACACCTCTTCTTGAGGCGGCACTCGGCTGCCATGTGACTGCGCGCACATCGGTAACAGCGTCGGTTGGACTTTATCCATTGACTCACTTCTTCAGCGGTCATCTTCTTGAACAGGTCACATTGTGACAACCAGTGTTCCTTTTCGCAGTACGGGCACACCATCTTCCACTTCTCTTTCATCGAGGGGGTACTGTGGTTCTTGCTGCTCGGTACTGATTCTGATTGGTGCATGACAGTCACCGATCTTCGGCCATCGTTTGCTCTCCTAGGTCCCTCTCTGGAGCTTGGTGTGCTCCGCACGAACGTATCCAACCGTAGGCTGCTGACTTCTCTCGCCAGGAAGTCGGCTAGGTCTAGGAGGGATGGCTCGGGACCGTTAGGATCACGGTGGTCTCTTTGCCGCCTGAAGCGCTCCTGTCGGGCGGGCGGCAGCTTCTCTAAAATCCTCTCGACATTCGAGTTTGCGTATAGTTCATGCATACCCTTTTCTCGTTGCGCCCCCAGCATCCCTACCAGGGATTGTACTTTGATAGACAGGTCGTCTAGTGAGCGATTGTCTGTTGCTGGGGGTAGGCGGTCAATATGCCTTATCTCTTGTATTACGTAATCCCATATACGTCCATATCTTTGGTCTAGTGCTGCTAGAGCCGCGGTGTATGGGGTCGTAGAGGTGGCATAAGCTAGCGCTATGTTGTGCGCTCTGGGCACTTTCAGGTGCTTCAATAGGATAGCATACTTGTGGCGTTCATCAGCTACATCCACCATCATTGTCTCTAAGCACATCCGTAGCTCTGTGTACTGTGCTCGGTTCTCATGGGTGAAGTCTGGAAACGTCGGTGTGCCAATGTATGACGCCGTGGATGGCTGGCACATCGGTGAGCGTTGGAAGAGAGGCCTCCTAGGCGAGTCTCCTCTTACGCCTCTCGGTGGGCTGGTACCGGCAGGGTACCATGGCCCGCTGGTCCAGGTGCTATTCCTCGGGACTGGTCGTGCGTCATGCTCACCCGTGAATAGAGTCGGGGGTCTGTAGCGCAGAGCCGCGGGGGTATAGCCTGGGCTGTACTGGACCTCCTGGTCCTGTGGAGTAATGTGCTGCTGTCGGGCTTGACTCTCCTCCTCTCCCTCTTCTTCCTCTGTCAGGTCATCTAGATCCTGTAGTCGTCTATTTAGCCTCTCCGTGGTGTACGCCGTTCCTTCCTTGTAGCTGGGTCTCACTGGGACCAGTCGGGGAAGGAGTTCGGAGGGGGGTATAGGCTCTCTCTGGTGGTCGGGCTCAGGGTCGCTTAATCGGTTAGGGGAGGGTGCCCTTGACCCGTGTCTTGACGAGGCCCTGGAACCCCTTGTGGAGGGAGGGGGTGTTGCCCTGGCGATCAGCTGCTCCATTAGCTGCGCTTGTAGTCTGTCGCGCTCGGCTTCACGCTTGGTGAGATCTGCTTCTCTTTGGGCACCGGCAGCGGCACGCTGGGTGTCGGCCCGGTCTCTTGCCATATTCTCTTCCGTCTGAAGGCGTCTCATCTCCAGGCGTATGCGCTATTCGTCGCTCCGTTGCTGCGCTTGGAGGCGTTCTCTTTCAATGGTAGAATGTTCGCGCTCGCTAAGCATCTGTGCTTGGAGTTGTTCGCGCTCGCTAAGCGTCTGTGCTTGGAGTCGATCGCGCTCCGTAGAGGCTGCTAGGCTGGCGAGGAACGCCTGTGCCAGCATCTTGTCCGCCTCGCTGGGGGAAGACGCTGGTTGAGGTGATCCGCTCCTGGCAGTACTCGTTGGGGATGCGTTCCCCTGCGGGGAGTCCTGGAGCTCTATCTCCTCGGCGCTCTCCTCATCTTGTTCCGTGCAGAGTTCCATCGCTGGAGGGTTGTCTTCCTCCCGGAGCTCTTCGGGGACTACTTCTTCGGTCTTGGCGGGGGGTAAAGTCGTGTCAGTTCCCTCCTGGTCCCCACCGTGAGCTTGGTCAGTTACATTAGAACCCACTAGGGCCTCTGTGGTCGGGTTATCCTGGTTGATAGGGTCGGACATAATTTTACTTTCTACTTTTACCGCGTTTACCGTTTGTAGAAGGCTAGGTAGTATACTGGCAGCGTAATCCTCTAAGTACTGAGGTGGCTGCCGTCTACGTTGCGGGCGTTCTACTTTAGGAGGACCGTTTCGTGGAGTGTTCATCATAGGCCATTTCAATATTAATACCACTATATTAATATTACACTAATTACCATCCGGCTCGAAGGACCAATTGTAACTGAGGGGTACAATTCCCTGACTGTATTGATAAGTATGGTATCATTAAACCACTACCGCTTTATGTACTTTAACTACTGGCCATACAGTACACGATATCTAAATATGATGAACACTTTCCACAATGAAATCGGTTCCAGACAAAGGTAATAATCAAATATTTAATATAGCAAAAGGTACATATGATATTTACTATTACATTTATGATTTGAATGCACTTGTAAGGCAAATGAGTACTCGTAGGCAAATCAACACTGAATGTCCAATCTCTGGTTACGCAGGAAGCAAGTATACAACCTGACTCTTAGGGAATTAGATCTATGGTACACTTAATGATATAGCGGGATATTCTGGAAGGGGTCCTCCCGGTTGTAAGCCGGTAAGGGGGGTAGGAGAGCCTCTCCTCTGACATACTGTCCGCTCTACCTTTGAGTGACACCTTCTCTGCTCTCTCCACAGAGATGGCAACCTCCACCCTCCTTTCAGCCCTTGCAACCTCCTTCGACAAGCTCTGTCCCCTCGTTGAGAAACCTGCCCGCCGTTCCCCACCCAGTCCATGGCTGACAGATCCAGTGAGAGAACAAAGACAGGTCCTGAGAGCAGCTGAAAGGAAGTATAGAAAGTCACGCCTCACTGCTGACATCGACACATATCACAACCTCTTGTTAACATTCTCCAAAACCATCACTAATGCCAAAGCTTCTTTCTTCCACCATAGGATCGAGGCCTCTGCCAAGAATCTTTGCAAACTGCATGCTACCATGTCCTCCCTCCTCACTCCCCCCCCACCCCCCCTCCCTCATCTTTCTCTGCCGAAGACTTTGCGATCTTCTTTGAGGAAAAAGTGGAGAACATCCGCAGCTCCTTCTCCCAACCCCCACCCATTCCAAATGCTGAATCGAGAACCTCATCCTTCACTCTGTCATCTTTCTCTCCCATTACAGAAGCAGAGACCCTGACACTGGTAACGTCAAACCGTCCGACTACTTGCCAGCTGGACCAGCTACCCTCCCCACTCCTCCAGACCATAGCACCAGACATCCTCCCATTCCTAACTGCAACCATCAACTCCTCACTCAACTCGGGGGTGGTCCCCACCTCCCTAAAACAAGCCAGAGTCACGCCGCTCATAAAAAAACCAACCCTGAACCCTACCGTCATAGGCAACTACCGTCCTGTCTCTCTTCTCTCCTTCCTTTCTAAAACACTTGAACGTGCTGTATCCAACCAACTTACTGCTTATCTCTTACAGAATGACCTCCTAGACCCTAATCAGTCAGGCTTCAGGACTGGTCACTCCACAGAGACAGCCCTCATTGCGGTCACAGAGGCACTTCACTTAGCAAAAGCGAAAGGCCTCTCCTCTGTCCTGATTCTCCTAGATCTATCTGCAGCCTTCGACACAGTCAACCACCAGATCCTCCTTGCGGCCCTCGCAGGAATGGGAGTGGCTGGCTCTGCGCTGACATGGCTGTCATCATACCTCAATGACCGCTCCTACCAAGTGTCATGGAGAGGGACCCTGTCGGCCACCCGCCCCCTGCGGACGGGTGTCCCCCAGGGCTCGGTTTTAGGACCCCTTCTCTTCTCCCTCTACACTAAATCACTGGGTAACGTTATCACGTCTCATGGCTTCTCCTACCATTGTTATGCCGACGATACTCAACTCTTCCTCTCCTTCCCTCCCTCAGATATCCACGTCTCTGAGCGGATCTCGGCCTGTCTGTCCGACATCTCAGCCTGGATGACGTCCAACCACCTCAAACTGAACCTAAGCAAAACAGAATTGCTCCACCTGCCGGCCAAATCCTCCCCCCTAACCGACCTTTCAATCACAGTCGAGAATACAGCTGTGACTGCGTCCCCGACCGCCAAGAACCTTGGTGTTGTCCTCGACGACCAGTTGAACTTCTCTGCTCACATCGCAGCGACGACCAGAACCTGCCGATTCCTCCTGAGCAACGTCAGAAGGATACGCCCCTTCCTGACAAAAGAAGCCACCCAACTCCTCGTCCAATCAACAGTCATCTCCCGCCTCGACTACTGCAATGCACTGCTCGCTGGCCTCCCGGCCACTGCCACTAAGCCTCTTCAACTCATTCAGAACGCAGCGGCCCGCCTGATCTCAAACCTACCGAAGTCGGCCCATGTCACCCCACTTCTTAGGGACCTGCACTGGCTCCCCATTGCTGCACGAATCCGCTTCAAGGCCCTCGACCTAGCATACCGTGCGGCAAAGGGAACCGCTCCCGCCTACCTCCGGTCAATGGTCTCTAACTACACACCCTCAAGACCCCTACGCTCTGCATCTTCTGGCCGCCTCAGACCTACTCCTATCCAAGCTCCGGGAGGGTCATCAAAGAGAAGTCGCCTATTCTCAGTCCTTGCCCCACAATGGTGGAATGAACTACCCACCCCAGTTAGGACAGCCGAATCACGTCCAATCTTTCGCCGTCGACTAAAGACGTACTTCTTCAACCATTATCTGAATTAAAAAAAAAAATAAAATAAAAAAAAAAAAAATCTAACCCTAACTAACCGTACTGTCATGCACTTGTCCTAATAAACTAACCTACACTGTAGCACTCAACACTTTGATAAACATTGTTGCTCAGCTGATAGAGTTGTGCTCTTCCTGATGGCTTGTCGTACAGAACTTGTAAGTCGCTTTGGATAAAAGCGTCAGCTAAATGACTAAATGTAATGTAGTAGACCGTCTGGTCAACGATATCTAGGGAGACTTCAAGTACAGAAGACAGTGCAATAGACTCTTGATCCGCAGATGAATACACCTTGGTTCTCTTGTAGGCTGTAGCTCCACAATGAAGAAGAAGCTAGGCGACCTCAGTCTCTCTGAGCGCCGACTCAACTTGACTCCTCTCGGGGGTAAATCCAACACTCACAGGCGTCGGCGATTATCCGCTCCACAAATCACAGTACCAAAGCAAATATATATTCCAGCCGCATAGGGCTCAGCAGTCGTCGGGTAGGTAATCCAGTGTACATGTCCCTCGGTCCTCGCCTAGATCTCCTCGGATGAAAGCGCCATGTGGTCGGCCCAGCCTGGATAAGACTCTAGATAACACGAGGAAGCGTTGGAGATGCTGGTCACTTTAGAACTCTAACCGCACGATGCACCATACACGATAGACTATTATTACTTAATAGAAATACGTCGCACTCGACGGTACAGTGCCAAACTCTGACAATTCAGTTATTAATTCGCACGAGGTCTCAATGCTATTCTAAGGCCAAACAGGCCATACTTCACCGCACGTCGTATCGTGGGTGAGGCTTCACGTTCTGTTACTAAGTTGGGAATAAGGGTAAGGGACTAAGGGATTTCTACATTTACTTGCGCCATATTTATATGCACGGTGAACAAATAGTGCCACTCTCATTTCGGTAGCCGTATCCCTGAGCGGAGCCGGGGCTAGTACGGACATGTCTCGTCGGTACCTTTGAACTTGACGCCAGGGGCTGGTCCCCTGGCGCCTGGTCCTTTTGTCCAATAAGAGAATGAACTATTATGGGCTATAGTAGGCTAAAGGGATATTCCGTGTATATGTACAAGGAATATACAAGGGATATCAAACGATATACAAATACTATTCAATATATATCAATAAATAAATATATATATTCGGTTTAATCTGATCCTTCGTAACAACTATGCATGCTCCTCCTGGTACACTGGCATCACAGTAGCACTGAAAGGTAGGCTACAGACAGCTCAGAACAAATTAGTTAGAATGATTTTAAAACTCCATCCCAGGACTCACCTTACACAGACACATTTTAACAGCCTCAAATGGCTCAGGGTTGAGGAGAGGGTCTCTCAAATAAAACTCAACATAACACATAGGATACTCGGGAATACTGTCCCTCAGTACCTCAGTGGATATTTTAACATGGTAAGGGATGTACACGGACACGCCACCAGGGGGAGCCCTACAGACATCGTCCCAGTGAGATGCAATAGGAAAATTGGCCAAAACGCATTCCTATATTCAGCAGCAGTACAATGGAATAGCCTACCAATGGAGTTGAAGACCATAAGCCCCTTCTCCACTTTTAAATTAGCTATAAAGAGGTGGATCATAAGTAGCAGAAGCTGGGAGTAGTGAACAAAGGGTTTTAATATGTGTTGTTCCTTTTTTATTCTTTTATTGTCTATAAAATGGAATATTATTGTATGTATTTTTTTTTGTTTTTATACCACACATCCTGACATACAGACACTACAAACACCCACGTCCACACACCAGTACATAAATCCACTGACACCAATGATGAAGGACCACAATGGAAACAAGCCTATGGCTTTATTGTGTTTTTATGAAATCCTATTGGTAAATGGAGAAAATGTATACCTGTTTTCATATTGTGATCCAATGTATATGTGTGATTTTCCATTCTAAACCAATAAACTATTCAATCAATCAATCAAAGCCCACTTCTTGGTGGGACAGAGACTCACGACCCTACCTCCACTGCCCACTCCCCCCAATTACCCCGCTAATGCTGACGCAGCTAAGCTTAACAAACGGTTACAGTACCGTCAGAGACTGATCAACGGATACTGGATTCGCTGGAAGAAGGATTATTTAATGGAGCTGAGATCAGCACACACAGCATCTGCAACCAGCAGCACATTCAAGGTGGGCGACCTGGCTTTGCTGCACGAAGACAAGCAACCAAAGCATATGTGGAAAATGGGTCGCATTGAACAGGTGTTCGTAGGACGGGACGGAAAGGTTCGTTCATGTTCGTTAAGACTCCCCAAGAATCTGGTCCTGAAGAGACCGGTACAGCTGCTGTACCCTTTGGAACTAGGAGAATGATGACGCTTGGGAGCTCATCGGGGGGGAGTTTGTTGTGACTTTTTGATAGTAATATAATTTGAACAGCTTGAAATATATCATTTATTATTGTAGCAAAAGGTGTAATCGAATTGGCATAAATATGTTTTATAATAGCCTAAATGGAGATTCACGTTAAATTGTTTATCATATTGTTTAGAATTAGATTGCATTATCTAGGCTATAATCTGTAACGCACCATTTTTGCCCCCAGTGGGAAGTCAGCTGCGCGCAGGCCTAGGCCATACGCTTCAACGCTAATTAGGGACGCGTGCCACCTGTAAAAGGGTGTGTTTGATCCTTCGGGAGAAGTGACAGAATGTTTGTTAGAATACAAGCTATGCCTCGCTGCTGCTCTGCTAGAGAACCTGTAAAGGGAAAAACAAATTAAATGAAATGGAATTGAGAACTACATTTCTGCCTCCTGGTCGTCAATGAAACATGAAGAACAAAAACTGTGAAATATGAATAATCATATGTGTTTAAATAAGAAGAGGATTTTGAACAGTTTATTGTGCAAACAGGTGCCTGCAATCGATATGAGACGATATCATAAGCCCATTTAACACAATCAGTAACATTTAGATCAACTCAAAAAAGGTAACAAAAAAATAATATGAAAAAATTTTATTTAGCTCTTCCAGACATCTAAAAATGAAAAACAATCTATTGTTTTTAATACAAATAGACCTCCTGTTCACTATAAAGTGCCACGTTTTGATATATTGAGCTTTAAAAAAAATGTGGAACTCACAACACGCAACCTTAAACCCCTTCCTCTCCCAAACCGTTCCTGCAATTGTTTTATGTTGCATGATGATCATGAATACATTTATTATGTATTGTATTTTGTGTTTAAATATCAACATTATCTGTCCACCCTCAGTACATTTACTATCAATATAATATACTCGTCTGGCGCACACACACACACACACACACACACACACACACACACACACACACACACACACACACACACACACACACACACACACACACACACACACACACACACACACACACACACACACACAGAGAAGGGAGAATGCCTCCTCCCCCCCCCCCCCCCCCACCCCCCTCCTTCCCAGTCCCTACTCTGCTGTTCTCTCTCTGGCTCTGATCAAGGTTAGCTTGTTGTTAGCTTACGCTAACGTAACGTTAATTTGGGTCTTTAACACGACGTGGTCATAAAGGAATGGCGAGGATTGCAAAGCATGTTAGATGCATTTGACAGCAGGGATTTGTTTTGGGTCACGAAATAGGCACACTAGCCTTGCTATGTTGCAATGTGCGTGCTCCAGACGCTACTGCTACTACTGAGACGAGTACTGCTGTGTGCTGTGGAGCCGAGCAGATACGACACTACGGGATTTTCAAAATAAGAGTATCGATAAGAACCGAACGTTGCTAGCTGCCGGAGCCATATATATTATGGCGGGAGATGCGCTTGGGCGGAAATGAGAGTTGCCACAGGATTTTCAAAATAAGAGTATCGATATGAACCGAATGCCTATCGCAAGTGCTACTGAAGTAAATCCCTTCATCGCACAGACCGATGTTGCTGTAGCACGTGCGACATATATCTCACACTGTACAGCCCTGATATAGGTAAGGGAGGTAAGGGATATGTACAGATATAGATATACAGTAGTAACTAGTAAGACTAGGCTAGGGATATGTACAGATATACAGTAGATATAGTGACTAGTAAGAGTAGGTAAGGGATATGTACAGATATAGTAACTAGTAGGAGTAGGTAAGGGATATGTACAGATATAGTAACTAGTAAGAGTAGGTAAGGGATATGTATAGATATAGTAGTATAGTAACTAGTAAGAGTAGCTGTGATGTCTTGGGCTTTATCACGTTAGCCTAGCTTAGCACAATGAATGGAAGCGGATAGTGCCGGTTAGCTAGGCTAATAACGTGCAACCAGATAGCTTTCTACTGAATGCACACACACACACACACACACACACACACACACACACACACACACACACACACACACACACACACACACACACACACACACACACACACACACACACACACACACACACACACACACACACACACACACACACACACACACACACACACACACACACACACACACAGCCAACATGTAGGCATTATTTATTTCTAGCGTGATTCATTCATTGACTCGTTCTGTAGAAAGCTATCTGGCTGAGGGAGCATGTCTATGTTCCCCGGGTCCTATGTTCCCCGGGTCCTATGTTCCCCGCTTGATTGATTGAACATTTTAGACCACCAGCCCTGATTCCAAACTCTAACCTTAACCAACTTCGAAAGAGGGCCTAAGCTTAACCAGTTCGAAACAAGGCGGACATTAATAATTAATAAAATAATACAAATTAATAAAATGTTCAATCTATTAATCAATCAAGCGGGGAACATAGGACCCGGGGAACATAGGACCCGGGGAACATAGACATGCTCTCCTCTCATCTCCAAAACAGGGAAAGAAAAGGAGAGACAACACCGTCTCCAAAATATGTTATCGCGTAAACATATTAACGTAAGGTTATGTATATAACCAAGTTCTATGAATTATGGTGACGCTCAGCATCAGTTGCATATATCTCGCTTCAGTGGATATGCACTGAATAAATTTCAAAATGTACCTTTACATACCAACATCCGTCTGACCACACCCCCATCTGCTGCCTACATAAGCAGGGGTGGGGCCACACACTCATCTCCTTCCCAACAAATTTCACCACAATGAAAGATCAAGGGCCGCAGCGGCGTCCTGATGCTGAGCGTCACCATAATTCATAGAACTTGGTTATATACATAACCTTACGTTCTATTTCATTATGGCTCCACTCAGCATCAGTTGCATAACAGGAGCTGAGCGGGAGCCAAAGCTCGACAAATGTACCCCGCTGAGGCCCCTCACAACCATCAGACCGGGGAGGACCGAGCCGCCCGACCCTCCCTAATGGAGGATACCCTCCCTATTGGAGGCTTACGGGAGGGAGACGGATCCGACCGTGCGAAGAGGAACTCAAGCAACTCAACGCACAGGGTGAGCAGACCGTGGCTTGACCCCACGACTACGCACACGCACAACCCGCATGCCACCAGGGAACGAACGGAAGGAACCACCGTCGCTACTGCCCCCAAAAATCACGGGGTCAAGAGTAAACTCAACCCCGTGGCAAGGCCGTAGCAGCGGAGCGCGAAGGAAGACCCAGACCCAATGAAGGTACTGGATCCCCTGGAAAAAGGGGGCCCGGAGAGGTCAATGACGCCAGGCATCAAGACCCCACCAGGTGGTCACTTAGTGACACCGCCCCCCACATCGCCAGCGTATTCGGATAGGGCCCCTCCAAGAGCGGGCCCTTTCCCCCCAATAGTACACCGCCTGGCACACTGACCCTGCAGAACAGGCAGTCAGCATGGCCGTAAGCACTCAAAAAGTTCAACCAATGGAAGCAGGCAGCGCACCGGGGAAACCAGGCAGCAGGCTGTAGACCTGAGCCTGGAGCACTGCAGACGAGACAGGCGCCAAAGGAGTCAACTGAAAACAGCCCCCCCGGCGGAAGGGGCATATGCTGGCGTTGTTGAGCACCATGACAAAGCCTCCATTAAAAAAAACCCACCCAGAGGGGTCGAGGCAGAGAAGGCTGACACGATTGGCAGACGTCATGAACGTGCAGGGGCACACTCAACCGGGTAACCCGGGAGTTGACTCTGCTCCAACACACCAGGGAATCAACCACCCTCTCGGTACACAGACGGTGGTTGTTCCCATAACCCCTCAAGAAAAAACTCCAAAACACACCTGCGGGTATACACTGGCTATACCGGAGTACAAGTGTTTCAGTTTTCAAAAAAGGGTTATTCCAGGCCTACGGGTCGACGAAACATTACTTCGGACTGGGCCCGGCGGCTCGGGAAGCACAGGGTTACCAGAGGAGGTCCAAAGACCACCCCAACAGCCCCCTCTTCGCCACGAGTGAGAAAGGAGCGAAAAGAATGGAGAACCAGCCCTAAGCTCACCGCACTTGGTATTCCCAGGTGGTCTCCCAACCAAGTACTAACCAGGACCGAACCTGCCTAGCTTCCGAGATCGGACGAGATCGGGCGTGTACAGGTTGGTATGGCCGTAAGCCATTACGATAGTGCAGAGTACAACATGTACCCAACAAAGGGTCTCCATAACGCCTAACCCTGTGACACCCGGGCCGACCCGGCATTTTCCCCCCCGAAAAAAGTCCCTCAGGGTACCAGAACAGCAGATCTGCATCCCCGGCGGACAACGGGTTAACTGACCTGGACCAGCGCGACCAGACCAGTCCCGTGCCCTAACCACGCCGACATGCCCATTCCAGTAGAGGGGGTAGGTATGCGTGTGTAGCACTTGTGTTAAATAAGAGAGCTGGCTGTCTTCTTCTTCTTGTGAATTTCCGGCAGGCTGTTTTTATAGGAAACCAAGATGTTCCGGAACGTTCTATATGACATCATAGGATGACATCACAAAGGTTCCAGAACCTTCTATCATGACATCATACGCTGGTTCTAGACTGTTTTACGTTCTATATACAGGAAGTGGGACCTCACAGATAAACAGGAACTATTTATGTTCCTATGATAATTATGAATCTGAACCCTGGGTTACATTCTCCCCTTCTATCCTAATGCATGTCCCTGTGCATATTATCCCAGGACTACATTATCACAATCCTATGGGGTTCTGGGGAGTCTGGTCCTAGAATGTTTTACTTTCTAGAAAGTTCTTACCTACTAACATTAACTATTTATGTTCCTATGCTAGTTATGAATCTGGACCCTGGGTTACATTCTCCCCTTCTATCCTAATGCACGTCCCTGTGCATATTATCCCAGGACTACATTATCACAATCCTATGGGGTTCTGGGGAGTCAGAGTCACCTAACGAGTCTGCGATTACTGAGCTTAGACTCTGTAATATTGAATATCGTCACTAGTGGGTTTCCTAGTCGGTGATAAGTCAGGGTTTTTGGAGGTCCCCTATGTCTTGTCGACCTTCTTGGCTGTTCATCTATGACCTCTCTTTCGGTTTCTCTTTCCACATCGTTGTGGACATTCTCCGGTCCATTCTCCTCTGAACTCATAACTGGTAAGGTCTTGTCGGGTAGGTTGTCCTCTTCCGGATCCATGTCAGGTAAGTGATTTTCCCGATCCGCTGTATCTGGAGCTCCCTCAGGAATAATGACTCCGTCTGAGGGGTCTTGCTCGACAGTGGACACTGGAAAGAGTTGTGTTTCCACCACTAGACCTCCCTGGTCATAGTGATAAGGGAGATCAAGATAGTCATCATCTGGGTCTTCTCCCTCCGATTCATTCAAGCTTTCTTCTCTTGGGCTCTGTCGAGTTCTTGGTCGCTTAGCTTTGTCCTTTACAGTAGGTCCATCTTCCACAGGGGTAGTAGGAAGGAAGCCGCAAGGTAGCAGTAGGTCTCGGTGGAGCGTTCGTAGTGGACCCTCTCTGGTTTCAGGTCACACTACATAGACTGGGACATTTCCAGTGTGTTTCACTACAATATAGATATCTGCTTCCCACCGGTCTGCTAGCTTGTGCTTTCCTCTGAGGCGGACGTTCTTGACAAGAACCCTGTCACCTTCCTGCAGGGTAGACTCAACAACTCGTTTGTTGAATCTGGCTTTGTTGCGGTCCGCCGTCTTCTGTGCATTTTCTGTAGCTACTCTGTAACTTGCTTCAAGGTGCGATCTCAGACTGCGGACGTACTGCGAGTGTGAGCCTGGCTTGTAGTTGACAGGTAAGTTGAAGGCTATGTCCACAGGCAATCTTGGCTATCGCCCGAACATCAGTTCATACGGGGTGAATCCAGTAGTGTCGTTCTTAGTACAGTTGTAGGCGTGTACTAGGGGTTTGACGTAGTCTCGCCAATGGCTCTTCTTCTGATTCTCCAGGGTGCCCAGCATATTAAGCAGGGTCCTCTTGAAGCGTTCTACTGGGTTTCCCCTTGGATGGTACGGGGTAGTTCGTATCTTTTTGATGCCGGCTAGCTCACACAGCTCTCTAATTGTGCGGGATTGGAAATCCGCACCTTGGTCGCTGTGGAGCTTCTCCAGGATACCATAGTGGACAATGAAGTTGTCCCACAGGCATTTAGCGACTGTCCGCGCTTTTTGATTTGCGGTAGGGATCGCTACTGCGTATTTCGTAAAGTGGTCCGTAATGACCAAGATGTCCTTTGTGTTACTGGAGTCTGGTTCCAGGCTGAGAAAGTCCATGCACAGCAACTCTAGTGGTCGTGTGGCTGTGATGTTCACCAACGGGGCAGCTCTCTCTTGTGGAACCTTACGCCGTACACATCGGTTGCAGGTCCTGATCTTTGTCTCTACTTCAGCTGACATTTTGGGCCAATAGAATCGCTTTCGGACGAGGTCTAGGGTTCGGTCCACGCCCATGTGGCCCATGTCATCGTGAAGGCTTTTTAAGACCATAGGTCTCAGGTCTTACGGCAGCACAAGTTGATGGTGGGTCTGTGCGCCTTCTTGTCTCTTCCTGTACAGGACTCCGTCCAATACTTCTAACCGATTCCACTCTCTTAGTAGAAGATAAAGTTCGGGGATTTCCTTTCTGAGTGTCGGTGGAGGTTTCTCCCCTGCCTCCACTAGCTGTAGTACTTGACTGATACAGGTGTCGGCTCTTTGCTTTTCTCTCATTTCGGCAGGAGTTATCAGCGGAACGACGGGTAGGCCACCCAGCTGATCTTCTCCTTGGAAGCTGTCTGGGATTGCACTTGGGTGGAGGGCAAGTGATACCACCGATGCACGGCTGGATGGTGTCTCTGTAGAGCCATTGTCGATCGATTCGCGAACTAAGTGTCTGTCGCAGATGGCTCTAATGATGTCTTCACTCATGTTTGTGTGCTCTGGTTCCTGGAGGTGTCTTTTCGCAAACTGTTGTATTCTTTCCATCTCTTTTAACGATTTTGCGTCATCCGCTGGTCTGCTGTGTGGTCGCCGGGACAGCCCATCACTGTCTTGATTCTGGTTCCCAGCTCTGTATTGCAGCTGGAAGTCGAAGGTAGATAGATCGGATAACCATCTGTAGCTGGCGGCATCAAGCTTAGCAGTGGTAAGGACATATGTCAGTGGGTTGCTATCAGTGACAGCGAGAAATGATCATCCGTAAAGGTAATCCTGGAACTTCTCAGTTACCGACCATTTTAAGGCAAGGAACTCCAATTTATGGGCAGGATACCTGGTTTCACATCTTGACAATCCGCGGCTTGCATAAGCGATGACACGCTTCTGTCCTTGCTGCTCCTGGTAAAGGGCGGCGCCGAGACCTAGTGCGCTTGCATCTGTGTGCAATATGTAGGGCTGTTCGGGGTCGGCGAAACCGAGAACAGGGGTAGTTGTCAGCTTTTCTATGATAGCGTCGAAAGCTGTCTGGCAAGCGGGGTCCATCTGTCATTGAAGGGAGCTTTAGGGTCGTAATACTTCTCGGTGGTCACTGTAGCTTTTCCATGCTTCTTCATTGGAGGGTATCCGGCAGTAAGTGCGTTGAGGGGTTTCACTATCTTGGAATAGTCTTTGACGAATTTACGGTAGTAACCGCAGAATCCTAGAAATGCTCTCAGTTCTTTCAGCTTGGTTGGCTTTGGCCAGGTGGTGAGTGCGGTTGTCTTTTCTGGGTCCGTTTCGACTCCTTTCTCAGACACTATGTGGCCTAGATACCTTACGGAGGTCTGGAAGAATTTGCACTTTTCGGGTGATAGTTTTAGCCCATACTCTTTCAGCTTGCTCAGGACTCGCATGAGTCTCGCCTCGTGTTCCTCTAGCGTTGAAGAGAAAACGATCAGATCGTCCAGGAAGACGAGGGTTTGCTTCAAGTTCAACTCTCCCACGCACCGCTCCATAAGCCGCTGGAACGTGCCTGGAGCATTTGTTATTCCTTGAGGCATTCTATTGAACTCAAAGAATCCCAGCGGGCAGACAAATGCTGTCTTGTGCTTGTCCTTTTCTTCCATTTCAATCTGGTAATAACCAGATTTGAGATCTATCACTGAGAACCATTCGGACCCAGTCAGTGCTGAAAAGGAATCCTCCAGGTTGGGCAGGGCGTATGAGTCCTTTACTGTTTGGAGGTTCAGTTTCCTGTAGTCTATGCATAGCCTGACATCGCCGTTCTTCTTCCTGAAGACTACAATTGGCGACGAGAAGGGTGATTCAGATTCTCGGATGACTCCAGTGTCGAGGAGCTGTTGAATGTGGGCGCGCACAGCTTCTATATCTTGAGCGTGTATAGGTCTCGCCTGTTGTTTGAATGGTGTCTTGTCATTGAGCTTTATGTGATGCTTTATCTTGTCAGTGCATCCGAAGTCGAGATCGTGGTGGGCGAAAACTTCTTGCATGGAGTTCAGCCGTTCCGTTATCTTCTCTTTCCACTCTTGAGGTACTGGAGAGTCTCCAAAGTCAAACTTGAGCTTTGATGGTTGGTTAGGGTCTGTCGATAGTTCTGCGTCAAGTGTCTTGAGCGGCCGGACACTCATTACTCCATGTATCTCGGCTATCACAACCTTCGGGGACAGGGTGATATCGTGGTCGGACTCGTTTTTAAGGAGGACTGGTATACAATGTGGCAGGTTTCGTGGTAGCTCTGCCAAGCCATCTGATACCAGGATTCCCCCTGGCAAGGCCGTTGACCTTGGGGACTCTATCATCACCCATCTTCCTGCGTTGGTTGCTCTGCAACTCACTAATCCCTTGAGGACTTTGGTCTGACCTGGAGCGATAGTTTCAGGGTCTTTGCTATGTAGTTTCACTTCGCCCAGGCTGGAATCCGCAGACTGTTTATGTCTGGCTTCAAGGGTTCTCAAGACTACCTGGTAGCCGTAGGGCCGGGATTGGTAGTTCTTATATGTGGTATCTGCGCACTGCTGGTACAGGCTATCTAGGGCGTTTGTGCCTACCAGCACCGTTGACAGAGAAGCGCTCATATCAGGCACAATCAGCGCTAGGGTGGCGATGTCAATGTCTACTCTGAACATGCTCCTTGGAAACGTGATTGTAGTTTCGACGTAGCCGAGGTAGGGAATCTCCTGCCCATTGGCTCCTTCCACTTCAAGCAGGTCGTATAAGGAGTGGAGGGGTAGGTGGGACATGTTCTCTTGATAGAAGGAATTCGGGATCGTTGTTACTTGGGAGTCTGTATCGAGTAAGCAGCTGCATTCTTTACCTTCCAGGATTACTTGTGCAGTGCATTTAGCTCCAACCAGTCCTTTAGGTATGGCTGCCACTTTGGCATAAGTGGCCGAGGTGCGCCACTGCCGTCTGGGACATCTCTCTCGTACCCCAGTTCCAGTTGTATTGGAATTTTTAAGTGTAGCTGTTGAAATAAAGATTAACACGGAAACAAATGGACGTTCGTTGGGTTTAATTTGGGCAGCTACACATGGCTGGACACACATTGACAGACAGCAAAAGCAAGATGCCAACATGTGTGTCGATAGATGGAGTTTCAGGAGGATATATAGCATTCTCCGTCAGTGTGTGTGTGTGTGTGAGTGTGACTTCAGGAAGTGAAAGTGTGTGTGTGTGTGTGTGTTATGCTTACACGTGCATGTGTGTGCTTGTGTATGTATGTGCGTGTGTGCACGGCTATGTGTGTGTGCTTACATATGCGTGGGCGTGTGTGTGTGTTTTCAGGAAGTGAGGTGTTGCATTGTTTCGCAACATCGCTTGACCTGTGAACTTGAGACAGTTGACATGCCGTAAAACACTTGTAGTCAGTTAGTTTCATAGAGGAAGTCCCTGTTTGTCAGAGATCGCATAAGGGTCAATTGTCGTGCACATGCATGTGTGTGCATGTGTGTGCGTGTCTATGTGTGTGTTTTCAGGAAGTGAAGGTGGCCCGATGTGAAAGCTATGAACTTGACAGTTGGAGGGTCGTAAAAACACTTATAGTCAGCGGGTTTCGTAGAATGCTTCTGCTTGGCAGAGATTGTAACAAGGTCAAGTCTGCCTTGTGTTGTAATGTGAGTCCACAGAAGGGTCAATTGTCTCCTTTGTGTCGCAATGTGAGTCTCGTGTCATCAGTTTGAAACTCTTGGGACATATATCAGGCCTTTTGGAAACAAAGGTGATTATGTGTTTAACATGTGAATATAAAACAGACCTTGGTCACGGACAGGCCTGCTACGTTGTACAATGGGTTATCATGGGCATATCAATAAGATAAACACAGGATGTCATGACGGCAGACAGTGTTAGTTGTGTCCAAGGGCAATGCCTTCTTAGGTGTGTATAGCAAGCATATTAATTGATATTCAATCACAATTATTCCATTACAATTTCACCCTTTTGATCGAAATATGAATTAATATGCCAAGACCGTACAGGAAAAAAAACAAAAGGTTCCATCCAAGGGAATCGAACGGAATCCGTAAATCAAGTGAAAAATAATAAAACACAACATCCAAAGGTAAATAAAATTAAACACAGTGGCCAAAGATCAACCAAACATAATACCTAAAGATAAATCAAAGTAACTCTGCAATGCAGGGGTAGTAAATCAGCAGTGACAGTTGTGTGTAGCAGGAGCCGCGGTTGTCCACTTCATCCTTGCATGTTCCTCTGAATGGGTAGGCGAGAGAGAGAAAGAGCTAGTGAGAAAAACACGGGCGAAGTGTCCAGGCTCCGTAGCAGCGTTCAGAGAGTGAGCTAATTGTTCAATGTGCGCTATCAGAGAAAATTGTTCAGTGTTCGTTTATCAGAGAAAATCGTTCAGTGTTATCTAAGAGAGAGCTAGTGTGGGGGCACAACAATCAGCGGGGGGGGTGTCCTCCTGGGTGTGTCTTTATAGGGCACCACACTAAAGTACACGGGGTGTCAGCGTGTTGAGGGGGGGTGTGTGTCAGTGTGCCAGTAGGTCCGTTTCTCTCGTCTCACGCCGGACAGGCTGGTGGTGTGGTCAGAAAGGTTTGCAGCCTCCGGTCGTGGTCACTGTCTGTCTGTGCTGCTGGCCCCTCGTTCACATGGGCCCAGGAAAACCTCTGGCCGGGTGGGATTGGAGTGGGAAAAGCTATGGTCACCCCTGATAAACGGTCAAAATGTCAGTTTGTATATAGCTTCAATAACATATGATATATATATGGATGTTGGTAAACAAAATTCAGTTTGTATATAGCTCCAATAACATGATATATATATGGATGTTGGTAAACAAAATTCAGTTTGTATATAGCTCCAATAACATATATATATATATATGGGTGTTCGTAAATAAAACTCAAAGGATATGTTCCAGAACAAATATTTAAATCATTTATAGATTGTATAGTGATATTGTAAAGGAAAATACTATGACCTTCATGAAATCATATAGTGATTGTATAACTATTCCGTAAGACATTTTCAAACTTTGTCATGTATCAAACAATAATTATATCTTGCATAGCGTCGGTCAGCCGGTGTCTATTTACTACTGTATCAGGCGCTTTGTTGTGTTAGAGGCTATAACCATTCAACAAGCTGTTCTTTACTGCAGCCGGACGTGTGTGTGTGTGCTTTACTTCCCTGTGTGGATGGAGGCCGGATCTCGGTGCGTCTGTCCCATCCATCTGAAAAGCTACAGGTCGCCTCTATATATCTCAATCACCTACTCGAGATATAAACCCGCGGCCGCTCGATATCCCCCGGCGAGGTGCTAAACTCGCCAAGTTCTCGAGTCAATTACTATTTCTGTCTAGATTACTTCAAGTCACTGGTCTAGTTATATCCAGTTGATATGAAATGTAATCATGAAGAGTTGTTAATCTCTTCTTGTTTGAAATAAACCGAATGTATTGTCTAGGAGAACTCTTATATGCCTATACAAACATTTATTTTATTATTATTACAATCATCATCATCATTATTATTTTACGAAAATACTTGTAATACTGCTCATTTGAAAGCTCGGTTGTATTACTGCTTTGTTAATAAGTATTACCACTGTACTAACACGTAATCATTGTTTGCACGCCCCGGCCCCTCCTGTCCTCCTCCTCCTCCGTCAGCGGAACCGACCGTCTAACCCTGCAGTGATTCAGACGGTCGAGGTCCCACATAAGACAGAGTCAGTCTGGACACAGAGACACCGGAACCCGCAAACAACACCCATCTCCATGCATAGTATTTCTACCGTACATAGCATATACATATATATATATATATATCTTTTAGCTGAAAAGCATTAACCAGTCAATTGATTCAATCTGTAGTACATGTTGCCAGTACAAATAGTCACCTTCAGAGGAAATCAGGGCGCGGCTGGTATTTGCTGGCATTGCTGGCAGGAATCAGTCCAAGAACTCAATGGATTATAAAAAGTCATTTTTATTTCAATGAAGTTACAGAAAAAGACTATATTGGAAATATCCATTACAGTTTAAAAGATTATATAAAACAAAACATGTCATCTCTTAATCTCGGCTTGTGCCTGCCAAAGCCAAAACCTGCATCTTGTCTTCCAAGTCACACAATGGTAAAGTCTTCAAAATCTCTCAAAAAAGTGTGTCTCTTGAATGGGCAACAGTCCTTTTTATATTGATATTGTATCATATTTCCGATTGGTCTAAACACAGTGATGTCACAGGGATGTCATTTTCGCTTAGCAAACCAAAATACAATACATAGTCCGTATGGACTCCTCCTCCTTTTTACTAGCGTTACTTTTAGTTACCTAGTGTTTTTTTAAGTAAGAGAAAGTCCCTCCATTCTTCAGAACAAACAACTGGTTTGTCTGTGGTAACCACGTGGTATGGTACCAGGCAGTACCGGGCGAGGCCATCCATAAGATTTCTTATCAATACTCCTTAGAGATGCCCTCCTCCAGAAAACAGTTTTACACATCATTTTAGTATTATTCTCTACTGACAGTTAATTATAAGCATGACATTATGAAAACTTTTACTGTACACATTAAACATTTAATTGTTATATAGTTTTTAAGATTCTCTCTATCGTTTCAAGACTCCCCGTTACTCTAAAATTTCACAACCTCAACCTTTAATTCCCCGGGGGCCCCATCACCTCAGGCTATACAGGCATGTCCGTCCTGCTTCCCCTCTGTAAGGGTTAACATTACAGCTTTCTCTCCTCTGCTTTTGCATCCTCAGGGCCACATTCCTCAGGTTAACTCCCCACTGCGGGCCTGCTCTCACAGACACCTTCTATGCAGACATTAAAGGCTCAGTTTAATTTTTTAAGCAGAACCATCATTTCACTATCCTCCAACCAGAGTTCAGTTTTTAAAGTCTATAAAAGAATATACTGGTTATATAGGAACGAATCAGGATGTCAATTTCCAAAAGTGTCACTGTTGTTCTGTGGCACTTCACACCATCCCTCGGATCCCTCACTCCGTCTGGGCAAGCGAAATGTTCTGTTGTCCCCACGAAATCCACCTTTGGCAGGCCACAGTCTTTGGTTATCAAATCTTTGTCTTGTTGTGGTAGAGAATTTTCTGTTCTTTTCTTTTCCTCCTAGATTGTTCTTTCGGTGTGTTTTGCGCGTGGGAGAGCATTTCTTTTTGGTCAGGGGTTTCATGTGAGTTCACAAGGTTGTAGACGTATTGGTCAGGGGTTTCATGTGAGTTCAAAAGGTCGTAGACGTAGATGTGGTAGTCCCCGTCGAACATTATGTAATATACTGTGGGTTTGGCTGGGGCCTGGCAGATCACCAAGCCGGTCCTCCCCACGGTGCCGTCCTGGTCGTCCACTCTCCTCCCTACCAGGCCCCCTACTCCGTCGTCCGGTTCTCCGTCCTCTGGCAGCAGATGTTTGTATTCTGACTCGGGCAGGACGCGGAGGTCTCCGTCCTTGTAGTCGTCCCAGAGTTGGTACATGAACAGCACCGGATAGTTTTTGTAGGTGATGTAATACCATTGTGTCATGACGGGGGCGTGGGACAGGACCATGCCCCTCCATGTGTTCTTCTCCCCGTCCTCTCCCTCGAAGAGGTGGTCCACGGTTCGCCCCACCAATTCCTCCACCCCGGGGGGCACCTTGATCTTATTGTTCACGACTTTCTCCGCCAGCACCTCCAGGTTGGACATGCGCTCGTCTTTGAACAGCGCGATGCCGTAGACGCAGTCGCGTTTGTCGTACTTGACCATGTAGAGGCAGCTGTCGGCTATCGTGAGGTGCTGCAGAACCGTGCCCTTCCACTTGGTCACGTTGCCTTCCTCCCGCCATCCGTGGGCGATCCTTCTGCCCAGCATGTCGTCGGGATCGGGGGGGTTGTTGTGCTTCTTATGTCGTTTCCTTTCTGTGTCTCCTCTCATGGTGGTTGAGTTGGGGACGGAGACGCAGGGGTCAATGGAGGTCATCGGAGTGGTTTCCAGCAGGCCAGGATGTGAGGGTCGAGTTAGGGAGGGCAAGACGCCGAGACCCGGCTCCTCTAAAGGCAGTGAGAGAGAGAAGTACAGGGATTTGAATGTACCGTCGGCTGTTAGTTCTAATTTATTTATTCAGGATTGATAGGGCAACCAGTGTCATTTCACATGAGAGTCTAATGGTTTCGATTCCGGAATTTGTCCCAAAACAGTGGTGTACGTATCCTAGCTTTTTGTTAGCATTTATAAAATATCTTAATGATTTCCATTTATCACGTTTTACTGTTCTATCTGTGATGGCTTTGAATGTCAATTCTGACATAATTACGTGTCCTCTATATCAAGCGCCTTGTCTGTGATATGGTAGGTTGAAACCGGAGTGTTTAAACGTAGTGTCTGTCACTTTGACAATGATATATATATATGTTTTAGTAGGCTTGTTGGTCTCCCGTTAACCGGAGGAGCACCTGTGACAACATGTCCAACACTTCCCAGTGTTCGTCATCGATGTCCATGAACTCGCGGGTTCTGTCAGATAACTCTCGTTTTAACTGCGCGTTTAATCTTCTTAATTTTAACTCGGTTTCTGTGGGACCCTGCTCACAGCCGGGGTCCGTTCTACCACACACGTCACACAGAGATGAGGTGCCTGTTTGCGTAGTCTGATTTTCGTTCATAATTTGGTTTCGCCCGTCCGTAAATTAAATTAGTAGCTATGTGTAAATTCTGACATATTCATGTGTCCTTAATAGCAAATCTTGTCTTTAAAAAAGGCTAGACAAAAAACAAAAACAAAAAACAACAAAACCACAGAGTAAGCAAGAAAATAAAATAATCCAAAGATAAAAAGCATACAGCATTATATCAGTGACAACAACACCATGATAAGAACATGAATTGTAACGCCAGCAATGTTTAATCTATCTAATATTATTCTATTGAGGTCCAAAGCATAGGCAGATAGTCTCACCATGAGAGGACAACATATTTTTAAACAATTTTTTAATTAGTTTTTATGTCTGTAACAGAGTCAAAATTGTCCGTTTGTCATCAATTTGTCACCTCCTTCCATTAATTTCATGTCTGGTGTGTCAATCTGATTTAACGAGAAAGAGCCGTTTGCTGGAAAACCACATTTCTCTGGCCAATAAGGAACGTGCATCAAACATTCACTCGCTACCGACCACACCCGTAACATTTGTTCACTGCTCCCTTCACGTCACAGTCCCACTTCCCGCTTTCTGCGTTTTGAACAGTAATCAAACTAAATACGATGTTGCCCCTTTAATTGAATGAACTTTTGGGCCTTGGGAGTACCTCGGTTAGTCGTCGGTTTAACTGATGCCTGGGCTTCTTGCTTGGAAGCTGGCCTCGCTTGTCTGTTCTGGTTGTCCCTCATTCCCAGGATCTGTGTCTGTAGGTCTGCAATTAGGCCCTCTAACCGTTGGAAGTTGGAGCTGGTGTCCGGAATCGACTTTGGAGCGTATTCCTCTTCCCTTTGGGTCCAGCTGCCCTGGGCGTTACTCGATACCCTTGGCCTCGAAACGTTCGGGCTCTGTCTCATGCGGTATTCCAAGGCCCAAAAGTCAGAGACTCAAAACCCAAAGACCTACACAAGCCATAGACCCAGACCCTGGTATTGTTTCAGCTGTGGAGAAGATGGACACATGAGACACCACTGCGAGAGTGAGCCGAACCCCTCTCTGGTGGTCTTGAAACATAAGTTACTAGCTGAAAAACAGCAGGCCTGGGACCTGAATTTAAACTAAAGACAGTTGCTGCAGAGGGACGAGCAGGAACTGGGGTACGAGAGAGATGTCCCAGACGGCAGTGGCGTGCCTCGGCCACTTATGCCAAAGTGGCAGCCATACCTAAAGGACTGGTTGGAGCTAAATGCACTGCACAAGTAATCCTGGAAGGTAAAGAATGCAGCTGCTTACTCGATACAGGCTCCCAAGTAACAACGATCCCGAATTCCTTCTATCAAGAGAACATGTCCCACCTACCCCTCCACTCCTTATACGACCTGCTTGAAGTGGAAGGAGCCAATGGGCAGGAGATTCCCTACCTCGGCTACGTCGAAACTACAATCACGTTTCCAAGGAGCATGTTCGGAGTAGACATTGACATCGCCACCCTAGCGCTGATTGTGCCTGATATGAGCGCTTCTCTGTCAACGGTGCTGGTAGGCACAAACGCTTGGTGAGCGCTGGTCGGGGTGAATCCAGTAGTGTCGTTCTTAGTACAGTTGTAGGCGTGTACTAGGGGTTTGACGTAGTCTCGCCAATGGCTCTTCTTCTGATTCTCCAGGGTGCCCAGCATATTAAGCAGGGTCCTGTTGAAGCGTTCTACTGGGTTTCCCCTTGGATGGTACGGGGTAGTTCGTATCTTTTTGATGCCGGCTAGCTCACACAGCTCTCTAATTGTGCGGGATTGGAAATCCGCACCTTGGTCGCTGTGGAGCTTCTCCGGGATACCATAGTGGACAATGAAGTTGTCCCACAGGCATTTAGCGACTGTCCGCGCTTTTTGATTTGCGGTAGGGATCGCTACTGCGTATTTCGTAAAGTGGTCCGTAATGACCAAGATGTCCTTTGTGTTACTGGAGTCTGGTTCCAGGCTGAGAAAGTCCATGCACAGCAACTCTAGTGGTCGTGTGGCTGTGATGTTCACCAACGGGGCAGCTCTCTCTTGTGGAACGTTACGCCGTACACATCGGTTGCAGGTCCTGATCTTTGTCTCTACTTCAGCTGACATTTTGGGCCAATAGAATCGCTTTCGGACAAGGTCTAGGGTTCGGTCCACGCCCATGTGGCCCATGTCATCGTGAAGGTTTTTTAAGACCATAGGTCTCAGGTCTTCCGGCAGCACAAGTTGATGGTGGGTCTGTGCGCCTTCTTGTCTCTTCCTGTACAGGACTCCGTCCAATACTTCTAACCGATTCCACTCTCTTAGTAGAAGATAAAGTTCAAGGATTTCCTTTCTGAGTGTCGGTGGAGGTTTCTCCCCTGCCTCCACTAGCTGTAGTACTTGACTGATACAGGTGTCGGCTCTTTGCTTTTCTCTCATTTCGGCAGGAGTTATCAGCGGAACGACGGGTAGGCCACCCAGCTGATCTTCTCCTTGGAAGCTGTCTGGGATTGCACTTGGGTGGAGGGCAAGTGATACCACCGATGCACAGCTGGATGGTGTCTCTGTAGAGCCATTGTCGATCGCTTCGCGAACTAAGTGTCTGTCGCAGATGGCTCTAATGATGTCTTCACTCATGTTTGTGTGCTCTGGTTCCTGGAGGTGTCTTTTCGCAAACTGTTGTATTCTTTCCATCTTTTATCGATTTTGCGTCATCCGCTGGTCTGCAGTGTGGTCGCCGGGACAGCCCATCAGCGTCTTGATTCTGGTTCCCAGCTCTGTATTGCAGCTGGAAGTCGAAGGTAGATAGATCGGATAACCATCTGTAGCTGGCGGCATCAAGCTTAGCAGTGGTAAGGACATATGTCAGTGGGTTGCTATCAGTGACAGCGAGAAATGATCGTCCGTAGAGGTAATCCTGGAACTTCTCAGTTACCGACCATTTTAAGGCAAGGAACTCCAATTTATGGGCAGGATACCTGGTTTCACATCTTGACAATCCACGGCTTGCATAAGCGATGACACGCTTCTGTCCTTGCTGCTCCTGGTAAAGGGCGGCGCCGAGACCTAGTGCGCTTGCATCTGTGTGCAATATGTAGGGCTGTTCGGGGTCGGCGAAACCGAGAACAGGGGTAGTTGTCAGCTTTTCTATGATAGCGTCGAAAGCTGTCTGGCAAGCGGGGGTCCATCTGTCATTGAAGGGAGCTTTAGGGTCGTAATACTTCTCGGTGGTCACTGTAGCTTTTCCATGCTTCTTCATTGGAGGGTATCCAGCAGTAAGTGCGTTGAGGGGTTTCACTATCTTGGAATAGTCTTTGACGAATTTACGGTAGTAACCGCAGAATCCTAGAAATGCTCTCAGTTCTTTCAGCTTGGTTGGCTTTGGCCAGGTGGTGAGTGCGGTTGTCTTTTCTGGGTCCGTTTCGACTCCTTTCTCAGACACTATGTGGCCTAGATACCTTACGGAGGTCTGGAAGAATTTGCACTTTTCGGGTGATAGTTTTAGCCCATACTATTTCAGCTTGCTCAGGACTCGCATGAGTCTCGCCTCGTGTTCCTCTAGCGTTGAAGAGAAAATGATCAGATCGTCCAGGAAGACGAGGGTTTGCTTCAAGTTCAACTCTCCCACGCACCGCTCCATAAGCCGCTGGAACGTGCCTGGAGCATTTGTTATTCCTTGAGGCATTCTATTGAACTCAAAGGATCCCAGCGGGCAGACAAATGCTGTCTTGTGCTTGTCCTTTTCTTCCATTTCAATCTGGTAATAACCAGATTTGAGATCTAGCACTGAGAACCATTTGGACCCAGTCAGTGCTGAAAAGGAATCCTCCAGGTTGGGCAGGGCGTATGAGTCCTTTACTGTTTGGAGGTTCAGTTTCCTGTAGTCTATGCATAGCCTGACATCGCCGTTCTTCTTCCTGACGACTACAATTGGCGACAAGAAGGGTGATTCAGATTCTCGGATGACTCCAGTGTCGAGGAGCTGTTGAATGTGGGCGCGCACAGCTTCTATATCTTGAGGGTGTATAGGTCTCGCCCGTTGTTTGAATGGTGTCTTGTCATTGAGCTTTATGTGATGCTTTATCTTGTCAGTGCATCCGACGTCGAGATCGTGGTGGGCGAAAACTTCTTGCATGGAGTTCAGCCGTTCCGTTATCTTCTCTTTCCACTCTTGAGGTACTGGAGAGTCTCCAAAGTCAAACTTGAGCTTTGATGGTTGGTTAGGGTCTGTCGATAGTTCTGCGTCAAGTGTCTTGAGCGGCCGGACACTCATTACTGCATGTATCTCGGCTATCACAACCTTCGGGTGATATCGTGGTCGGACTCGTTTTTAAGGAGGACTGGTATACAATGTGGCAGGTTTCGTGGTAGCTCTGCCAAGCCATCTGATACCAGGATTCCCCCTGGCAAGGCCGTTGACCTTGGGGACTCTATCATCACCCATCTTCCTGCGTTGGTTGCTCTGCAACTCACTAATCCCTTGAGGACTTTGGTCTGACCTGGAGCGATAGTTTCAGGGTCTTTGCTATGTAGTTTCACTTCGCCCAGGCTGGAATCCGCAGACTGTTTATGTCTGGCTTCAAGGGTTCTCAAGACTACCTGGTAGCCGTAGGGCCGGGATTGGTAGTTCTTATATGTGGTATCTGCGCACTGCTGGTACAGGCTATCTAGGGCGTTTGTGCCTACCAGCACCGTTGACAGAGAAGCGCTCATATCAGGCACAATCAGCGCTAGGGTGGCGATGTCAATGTCTACTCCGAACATGCTCCTTGGAAACGTGATTGTAGTTTCGACGTAGCCGAGGTAGGGAATCTCCTGCCCATTGGCTCATTCCACTTCAAGCAGGTCGTATAAGGAGTGGAGGGGTAGGTGGGACATGTTCTCTTGATAGAAGGAATTCGGGATCGTTGTTACTTGGGAGCCTGTATCGAGTAAGCAGCTGCATTCTTTACCTTCCAGGATTACTTGTGCAGTGCATTTAGCTCCAACCAGTCCTTTAGGTATGGCTGCCACTTTGGCATAAGTGGCCGAGGCGCGCCACTGCCGCCTGGGACATCTCTCTCGTACCCCAGTTCCTGCTCGTCCCTCTGCAGCAACTGTCTTTAGTTTAAATTCAGGTCCCAGGCCTGCTGTTTTTCAGCTAGTAACTTATGTTTCAAGACCACCAGAGGGGTTCGGCTCGCTCTCGCAGTGGTGTCTCATGTGTCCATCTTCTCCACAGCTGAAACAATACCAGGGTCTGGGTATATGGCTTGTGTAGGTCTTTGGGTTTTGAGTCTCTGACTTTTGGGCCTTGGGAGTACCTCGGTTAGTCGTCGGTTTAACTGATGCCTGGGCTTCTTGCTTGGAAGCTGGCCTCGCTTGTCTGTTCTGGTTGTCCCTCATTCCCAGGATCTGTGTCTGTAGGTCTGCAATTAGGCCCTCTAACCGTTGGAAGTAGGAGCTGGTGTCCGGAATCGACTTTGGAGCGTATTCCTCTTCCCTTTGGGTCCAGCTGCCCTGGGCGTTACTCGATACCCTTGGTCTCGAAACATTCGGGCTCTGTCTCATGCGGTATTCTTTGGAAGAGCGCTGGTCTTCTACGGTGCGGATTAACAGGAGGAATTCGGTAAAGGTAGGTGGGTTGTTCTTTCTCTGTGCTAGCTGCAGCTCGGTTAGCATGGCGGTGTCCCTGCAGCCTCTGATTAATTGGCTTAGCAGTTGCTGATCGAGAGCGGTGGCCGCTATGCCCCCCCTCCTATAGGTGGTAGTCAGGATCTCCTGTAGTCGCGGAAGGTAAACTGATGATTTCTCTCCAACGTATTGCACTGTACTCAGGTACTTTGCAAAAAGATCAGCTCCATCTTCAATGGCTCCGAAGGCGAGGCTCTCCAGGTACCTCCCTGGAGGACAGTCAGGTTCCAGGTGTCTTACGATGCCACTGGCGGGTACCATGAGGCTATCCAGGAGTTTCCGGGATTTGTGTACATCAGGCACTCTTGGGTCGTTGAGGAGAAGAACCGCATTGTTACGCCATGTCTCGTAGTCTACTTCTCTGTCGGGCTGAGGGCTTCGCCCAGAGAAGGGTCGGAGTCTCAGGGATGCTTGACTGAGCATGGCTGCGTCTTCGTTTCTCATTAGGTGCTCCACAATTATCCTTTGCATCCCAGGTGGGTTGACATCAGCTTGTGTCAGAACAGGTTGTGCATTCTCTTGCGGGCGCACTGGTGCTGGGGGCCAGCGGAGCTCGGGTACTGGCTCCGCTCGGCTTGGCCCGGGTGAGGGGCTTGCTTGTGTTGCAGGCCCCGGACCCGGTGGGGCGTCCATTCTGAATGCGTCCCCCCCGGTCCCTTCGTCGGTTTGGGGGTCGGGCTGAGGGCGGCGGTTGAGGGCGGCGCTGATGGTGGCGAATTCTCTCATGAGGACTTCCACAAGGGCTTCGCCCCTCTCTTTCGCTATCACCGCTAGGTCTGTGAGAAAAGTCTGTGTAACCGTGTCACTGGCTACAGGGTCATAAACGCTGGCCAAATCTCTAATGAGGTCATTCGCTTGGGGCGTGATTAGTCGGAACTTGGAAACTGCTTGCGGGCCTTCGTATTCTATAATAACCCGTGATTCTGGCTCTAAGCCGGCAGGAGCTACAAAGAACGTCCTCCGAATGGTGCCGCGTTCCATCAGATATTCATTCAGTTCAGTGTCATTGGTAATAACGGCTATATCGCGGACTATGATTGAATTAGGGAGTCTCACGCTGCTAGTTTGAACTACTTCCATCGCTACACGCTATTTAAGCTTCTGCCTTAAAGGCTAATAATCCAGTTAACTATGATATACTCCTCCTGGCTGGCTCGCCAAATTTATGTAGCACTTGTGTTAATAACAGTAACAGCGGTTTGCCACGGGCACAGTTCTAGGTTCGAATGGGACGAGGAGTAATATGCACAATTAAAAGAATAGTAGACCAGAGGCAGAGTTATAACAATAACCAGTGTTTTAATTAAAAGCATGCTAGATAAACAGTAATAATACATACATACGTAAAGTACAAGTTATGCTTTGAAGTATCCCTTTTAGATTAGGTCAGTAACCTCTCCTTGCGGAAGGGTTAGGTCGATATCAAGGCCTAGGTCGATTGGATCAACACATTGGGGTTCGTTCAGACGTCTCTGAGGTTATCATCGGTAACTCTATATTAGTTTATCAGGGAATGCAAATACCTTATTAGGTGAATTGGCCCTTTAAACCCTTTTTCTTTACAGGAAGTGAGTCAGCTATAATCGAGATGTCATCTAGAAGGTTCTATTATGATATCACCACAAACGGTCTAGAAGGTTCTATTATAACATCATACAGTGGTAGCATTTACCCTCTAATTCTTATAGGAGAATATCTGTATCCATATATCAAGTTAAATCAAATCAAATACAAAATACAATATCAAAATAACACAAGATGATCGGGATCGACTCCCTTGGAAGTCCTTGTAGTCTCGTTCAGTTCAATCCTACCGGACTGTTGGTGTAGCAGTAGTTGAGCAATAGTTGAGCATCATGGGTATTCACCTCAGTCTGGAGGTATATCAAATGTTCCGGGGTTGGCTCGCCATCGGGTATCTATCCAGCTGAGCACGCTTGGTGATGGGTGGTCTGAACTGCTCCGGGATGCTGGTTGAGACTTGCTGCTTTCAGTCGGTTGGTCAGTCCGGTCTGTCTGGTCGATGTTGCTGGTTCGGAGGTCGAGGCGGAAAGAGAGCTGGCTGTTTGAGAGCTAGCTGTTTTTATAGGAAACCCAGATGTTCCGGAACGTTCTATATGACATCATAGGATGACATCACAAAGGTTCCAGAACCTTCTATCATGACATCATACGCTGGTTCTATGTTCTGATCTATTCCGTTAACATCCCCCAGATATGAATGAGAATTCATCGAGACAACCTAGTAAACTGGCGCTCGGAAGAGACAAAACTCCATCCCAGTTGCCCTATAAAAACGCTGTTTTAATAACGAGCAACCAAGGCGCACTTAGCCCCTGCGTGATTCTTAACAGAAACACCCCGAGCCAGCACTATGTATGCGTCGAGACCCAAACACATCAATGGATAGTCTAGCAAGACACCAGACATTGTTCCTCCAAGTTGCCTGGGAGAACGACACGGAGCCGTCGTGCTTCATGTTCCTTCCTCTTTTTATTTAAAAAAGAAATAAACACAGACTGACATGAATCCCACGTGACGCAGCTGAGGGTAATTTTTTTTTACATTTTTACATCCCGCCACCCTCGCCACAGGGAGGAGACGGAAATCCCCAGAGAGACTTCCCACGCAAGCTGTATAGATTGAAAAGAATATATTGCAACATTGAGCTATGTAACACTTGGGTTAGGGCTCTCCGAGGAGGAGGCACTGAACCAATACACATTCAATAATCGAATTGAATCGAATACACACACAATAGAGCAGAACTCCTTTGTGAAGTTCTACTCACCTTGACAATCTGAGGAAGAGGCTCTGAAACTCTGAGGAGGCTCCCTCACAGGGAAGGAGAGTCCGAACTCACAGAAGGCACTTCTCCCCGAGGAGGAGCTTCGTGAGGAGGAGCTCTGACAACTCCCTGAACAACCCACGGAAGTCTTACCAACAGAGACGCGCTCAGTGACGTACTCTATGGCGGGGGAATTTCCACGGTGCACTCGCCCAATCTTCCAGGGCGTGGGACCAGGAAACTCCCCCCCCCCCCCCCCCCCTCTTACCCTGTAACGTGCCGAACAGCAACGTGACAGGAACCTTGAAGGACAGGTGGTTTTAACCCCTGACCAACAGAAAAAAGGGGAGGAAAGGATTACCAGTTCACCCCTTTACGACCCCTCACCCATGATACGATGTAATGACAAGTAGAGCATGACACAGTCATAGCCTGCTACATGAAGCATCGAACAGCCTCACATAGCTCATGTGATAACCTGCTACCTGAGTTTTACTAAGGAAAAAACACAGAACAGAGAGGGCCCCTTTAAGAGCCCCGATCCAGACTTACACATGTGCTTCTGTGGGCCAAACCTAACCCAGTTGTAGATCACAAAGACACACACAACCCTTAATCACAACAAAAAATGGCACCGTGCACTCCTACTACAGAGGAACGCCGTTTTTCATAATGAGAGAAGACAGAATCCTCGATTATGTATTGGCCACAGGCCTTGCTAAGCACACATGATAAGTGACAATCTTGTTTCTCAAGCGGAAAACACAACCCCAGCAATTAAGCTGAGGGTTACATCGTATCCCCACAAACACAGTGACACAATATATTGTAACCAAACATGTCTGAGAGGAGGGGGGGAAGCCCCAGGGAAGCCGGGGGGACACCCCTCTTATCTTACCCTTGATACGATCAAGGCGAACAGACACCTCTGTTAATGTGTGAACATACTGTTCATTGTCATCACAGGCTGAGAAAAAGATTCATTCCTCAATCACATGTCACTAAGCATAGCTTTACAGGTTTAATTAACCCTCTTAGTCGTGAGTTCACCCACGGTACAAGTACAACGTTACAGTACATGAACACACATCTTCTCATCACAACCAAACCAGTTCATTTTTACACACGTAAAAAACAACGCCGATTCACTACAGAGAGAAGCTATACCAGTGACAAGACAATTCACACACAACACGCGTCGTATCCTCAATGTATTGCAGCAACACATGTTTTGGAAACATCGTTATTACAAAACATTTAGAAGGGAAGAAAAGAAGAAGTGTTTAAAGTCTGGTCGGGACTCCTACCTTCACCCAGAACGCAGGCCAAAAGAACCGCAACACTGGTTAACGAGACACGAGTTGAACCCAGCACCTCCTGCACCGGTGACGAGGGTATGTCCGCAACGCCACCCAGCCGCCGTTCTCCATGTTGACAAAGTCCTCGCTGGCACTGGCAACCGGGTGTAGGGTCGACTAACATCCTCTGTCAAAGATGACGTCGTAGTCAGAGTGTTTTAAGGCATGTTATAGTCACAGTATCGTTTCAACATTGTAGCATTAAGCTAACAGCCGTCCGACTGATAGCAACAAGCTAACGTTTACTAGCCTGGTAAACACAGCGAGCTAGCGCCGCAGCTAACAGCTGACTGGCTAACACAGTAGGCCACAACTAGCACGCCAGCTAAGCAGCTATCACCTGAACTGTACACAACGACATAACAAGCCACACTTCAGACAGGCCGCTGTCCAAGTCCCTCCCCATCCTAAGAGGGAAAAGAAAAAGAATGTCAAACACAGTTTTCAACGGTGATCCAGACATACAGCCGGGCCAGCACAATTCCCATTTCGGGCTGCAGCCAACTTTGAGCATGGAACTCCCGATAAAGAAGATCCTATGCCCACATTTCCTTGTTAGGGTGTACTTTAATTTTTATGTGAAAGATGGGGCCTGCACGGGACAGAGAAGCATCCGCTCGTCCAGAGAATCCTGGGTTCACCAGGTCCTGGTCGCGGCCCACTAGATTGACCATCATGGCCGTCAGACCAAGATCCTCCGACCGCCGTTTAAGCCGAGCAGAGGACCCCAGTCTGGAGTCTGCGTTTTGTAAAATTGTCAGCTAACCCCCACAGCATCAACAACAACCAGAGCTCGCAAGCAAAACAGTACGTACCCCACCCTGGAAACAACCGCTTTCTCACAACAGTTGGTGCTTCCCACAGTCCAGCTGTATGGCCGGAGGGCCAACCCCATCCAGCCGCAGCAAGGAGGACTGTAGATGGGGAGCATGTCAGCGGCGTGAGCTCCTAATACGAAAAAGCCGTTGAAGGTCAGAATGATCATCATCTTCCAGACACTCCAGTGACGAAGACAATATCGCCGTATTTTCCCGAAAATAGTGAGAGAGAAAATAAAGATATAATGTCAACGTATCTCCTTGTTCTTCTGTTTTCCTTTCTCCAGCTAACTTTATTCCTCGCCAAGTGATTGGTATACAGGCACTATATTGTGGATGAAATTTGAGAAGGAGATGAGTGTGTGGCCCCACCCCTGCTTATGTAGGCAGCAGATGGGGGTGTGGTCAGACGGATGTTGGTATGTAAAGGTACATTTTGAAATTTATTCAGTGCATATCCACTGAAGCGAGATATATGCAACTGATGCTGAGCGGAGCCATAATGAAATAGAACTGGACTATGCGTCAAAACGGGAAAAGCAAGGGGGAGAAAACACTGTCTCCAAAATATGGCACAAAAACAAACACATCGGGCGACGGTGCTACATAAGCACATGACAGGGTACGTATATAACGAGAATGCAAGGCAAGGTAATAATCTCAATGGCAAACTAACTTATCCTCCATGGCAGGAGCGATAAGCGGTTCTTCACAACAGTGTACTCACGGTAATGTTCAGTGAACGACAATCTGAGTAGTAAGCAGGGAGGACATATAAAGCAAAGTCAAGTATACACACCAGGTACTAATTAGGGCAATCAGGGCAGAAAGACAGGTAATTACCATTGGGCAACGCCAGGGCTTTTGCTCCCAGGTGAGAGCAAAACCCCAAACATTACAGTTACTTTCTTTTGGAGTACATTGCCTCCAAAATGTATACTGGGAATACATTAGATGGGAATTGTATTTACGACGCTGAGTGCAGAAAGGGTCAGAGACAATTTCAGGAATAGACACAAATTCAATCTGGGTATAACAAGGAATGCTTGGACATATGTGACCCGGTGTGGTCTAGGTTGGAGTGTGGCGGCAGAGAACATTCCTCAAAAAGCTGAAAATGTTGCGCATTTCAGAAATAGGTCAAAATAGAGATATTGGAATTTTTTGTGCTTTGAAATGTCCTATATCTGTTTCCTTATTTGCAAAACTTAATACAACTTGTAAATGTTTTAATTATTGTTAAATTGTCCAACAGTATATATTCCGACGCATTGGAAAAGACTACATTTGCATTGGAGCCTCGGAGGGGTGTGGTCTGCGTACGCGAGCGCCTGTCAGCTCAGTGTGTGTCTCTCTCTCTACAATACGTAGCTCTGAGCAGGAAAGCTATGGACAACACAGCATTAGCGTTGGCATCGTAGTGGAGAATTCTGTGTTCACGGTGAAGAGGACAGATATTAGGGCATTATTATTATTATTTTCTCAATGAAGACTGAGCCGGCGAGCAAAAGTGAATCCAACGATGACGTTGCCTAGCTAACCCGCACAGTCCACTTCCATTCATTGTGCTAAGCTAGGCTAATAATAATAATAACTGCACTTTGGAGAAGCAGCCAGGGGATCATCTGTCTCCCATTTTGTTTGTGCATCGTTATCAGCGAGTATGCCTTTTGATACCACAAAACAATAAATTAACAGTCTTTTGTTTGAGAATCAACACCTGCCTTATTATTATTATTATTATTATTATTATTATTATTATTATTATTATTATTATTATTATTATTATTATTATTATTATTATTATTATTATTATTATTATTATTATTATTATTATTATATCCATTCTGTCCTGCACTTGGGTCCAACACACCTACCCCACTGTAACAGTAACATTAATATGTTTTCTGAGTTTGTGTACAATAGATGTTGTAATAACGGGTTGCATATTTAAATTTGCCTTCTTTCTTGTAATAATGTATATTGCGACTGAAGATCAGTCTTCGGAACAAAGGAGAAAGCGGTGGACAGGGCGGACAGGGAACTTACTCACCACCAGGTGATCATTAAAACACTGACAGGGTAGTTAACACTTGGAGGCAGTGTTCCAGTGAATATACCTCTCTTTTCCACCTTCCCAGCAGCGAGCTAATACCACTCACCATCTGTCTCAGAGGTCTCAGACCGCTGCTATTGATCACACTGTCACATCTCCTGCTTTACATAGCCTCTAGTGGTAGGGGAATCCACCCTAAAACACAATCTGTTTACTTTGTGTCACATTACAGACTCCAGAAGGTGTTCCTTGATCACAGATGAGCTTGTTGGTTCTCTTTCTACAGTGCCGGCACTTGCTAATTTACAGACTTGCTAAATTGCTCAATAGCACACCGGAATAATGAAATACTGATTTAGGGTGGATTTCTGCTTTAAGTCTAGCGAAGCACTCACAAAACCTATTTAGTTTTTTGGCAGTTTTCGTGATTAATCTTTTTGTTGTGTATTATTCACTGTTTGTGTCATTTCTCAAGCACAGTCTTCTTTATAGTCATAAGCCTGGCTTAAGGGCTTCAACTCAATAATTCATTAGCATCTGTGTAACTAAATAATACATCTTCTGTGTAGAATACAATGTCATCTGTGTAAGTAATTAATAATACATCTTCTTTGGAGAATTATAGAAGCATTGTGACACACATAATAGTTATTATTCATTGGACCTGTGCTGTGCTAGTACACAGATTTACAGGTGCAATTCAAAAGCATCTCATCAGACATGGAACTATAGTATAGTGAATTAAACCCCAAGCAAGGAAGTGATTGAGTTGAGATTAAAGACATTCAATTAAATGGCAATTATTGGTACATGAAACATGTACATGGATACGTGAATATGAACACATGAATGTTTGAATTTAAACGCCAACGCAATTCAACCTATGGCTGCAGTGTTATCCATGCACTGTGTAGGGGTGGAACGGTTCACAAAATCCACGGTTCGGTTCGTTTAATTTTTTTTAAGTAACACTCCAAAAATGTAAACATGCTTCTCATTTATAAAAGAAATGTATAAAAGTTTACAGCGGTTTGCCTTAAATAATGTTTGGCACACAAAGACCGAACTGACTGAAAAATATAGGCTACATTTGTCAAAGTATTAACTTAGTGCAAACAAACAAAATAATTGAACCTTTTTATTTTTTGCGGCCACATTATAGACAAATGCCATCAACATAAAGTATGCATATGTTCAACCAGCACTAGACTTTCCTTTCTTTAAAATAAACACAAAAAAACAATGTCAACAATGTCTAAATTCCCTGATTGTCAGTTCATAACACTTTCAGCGCCAGAGGGCGCTGTGTACCTGTGTGGTAAGAAGGCCACTGCTTTAAAGTATACGGATACATGGCGGTGTTTGCATGGCTCAAACTATATTAAATATCATAGCTATGGATATAATACTATTACCCATTTGACATCGAGTATCTATCGTTCAATTTGTGAAAAAGAAATAATTATTTTATCCATACATTCCCGTTTTATACTGTGGTGAATATGAGTATAGTTTTAGAGTAATCCTGTCTAATCCCAGAAAACGATGCTATGCAGCGTTTAGTGCATTTCACTCAAAACCGCGCCGTTTCTCGCCTGTATCAACAATCAATCTGAAATCAACGCTATATTATCGGTATTATGTTTCATCATGAATGCATGAAAGGGTGGGCGGGGGGTTGTTTTCTTATGCTTTGATCGTCACCAACAGAATACGTTACACACACACATGCCACACATACGGTCCGATCGCAGTGAATGGATTCTTGGATCAACGCAAGATTGATACCATATAGCCCTTACCTTGACTAGGATGTACTCCAAAAAGATCGCCATTCCAAGTATTGATGTCGATCGTGTTACCAACATAATCCACCAAAGAACATGAACCGGGAGTGCTTGATTCTCCTCAATCCATGTGTTATAAATGCTTGTCCTGCCCGACAAGGAAAACCCGGACCGGACTTTTTAGATCGACGCACAGCCCAAGCCAGAGAGTTTCAAAGGAGTTTCAATGCGGCAGACGGCGGTATTGGACGTTTGTGATCTCAGACCCATTCCCAATGATAACATCAGGCTCCCTGGATGGATAATCAATGGAAATAGCGCATAAAAGAAATAACGACCAAAACCCGACTATACTCTGGTCTGGCGCCGAACGTTCTGCGAGTTAACCCGACTATACTCGGGTCCGGCGCTGCAAGTGTTAATGGAAAGATTAGTTTTCCGCTTGAAATTAATGTGCAGTATTTGAAATACAATGAAAGGAATATGGCTGGATTTCTTATCAAAAGGAAAAGTGTCACTGTTATTTAAAATAAATAAACAAACAAATTAGAAGGCCATCAATATAAAATGCAGCATAAATCAAACTAACACACACACTGTACTGTTTCAAAACTGTTCATTCTATTTAAAAAATACGTACATTGTCTGTCTACATTTATTTAGACTAACATTATTTAAATATTGAGTGCAATGCTAAGACCGGCTGCCTCTCTGTGCGCTCCGTCGAGACTGTGCTTACTTTTGTTAATATTTATAGTTTTAAGAGTTTTGTTTGTACCAACGGTTGGTGCATTTAATGTGTATGACCGTCAGTCACTCATAGACATTGGATTACGGGAAATTTACCAACTGGATTACTCTCTGGATCAGCTCACCGAACAACACAATGGCCTGCTGAGATCTTGAGGACATCGGGGCCGACCTCCTCGGCCCACGCAACAAAGGAACCAGGCGATGAGGAAGGAGAGCCGGCATCCGAAATAGACTGAGATCCAGGCGACACAGAACGCCATTGCCCAGCATATTGCTGGCCAATGTACAATCAATAGACAATAAACTGGACGACATCAGAGCAAGGATTCAATTCCAAAGAGACGTTAGAGACTGCAATGTTCTCTGCTTCACCGAGACGTGGTTGACGCCGGACGTCCCAGACCACGCCATTGAACCGGCCGATCACTTTTTCATCCACCACAAGGATCGAACAGCAGAATCCGGCAAACAGTGGCGAGGTGGGATAGCCTTCATGTTGAACAACAATTGGAGTGATCCAGGCAACGTGAAGGAGCTTTCGAACCACTGCTCCCCCAACCTGGAGTATATATCCATCAAGTGCCGGCCTTTCTTTCTCCCGAGAGAGTTAACGTCGGTCATCCTGGTCGGAGTGTATATTCCACCACAAGCAAACACAGGCGACGCGCTCTCCAAACTCCACGACGAGGTAAATAGAATCCAAGCAGCTAACGTTGATGCTGCTGTTGTGGTTGTGGGTGATTTCAATATTGCCGGACTTCTACCAGCATGTGACTTGTACCATTGTTGTACCAGACCATTGTTACTCGCAATTTAAATGTGGTTACAAATCTCAGGCTGCCAGTGGATTCGGCAAATCGGACCATGACGCCATCCTCCTTTTTCCAAAATATAAACAAAGTCTCAAGCGCGCGCCGGTAGTCTCGCGAGAGGTGCAGAAATGGTCTGTAGAATCAGAGGAAACGCTACAGGCTGCACTTGAATGTACAGACTGGGGGGTGTTCCGAGATAACACAGATAACATTAATGACTACACGGAGACAGTGCTGGACTTTGTTTGTACTATGGTGGAAGAAACAATCCCCACTACCACAATTAGAGTTTACCCAAACCAAAAGCCCTGGGTAGACAAATCCGTCCGTGAGGCTCTGAAAGCGCACACCTCAGCCTACAACGCCGGGCTTGTGGCAGGCAACATGAATGACCACAAGGTGGCGAGATGCAACGTCAGGAGAGTAGTAATAGAGGAAAAGAGGCGCTACAGGGATAAAATTGAACTTCAATATGAACAGGCTGACTCTAGAGCTATGTGGCAGGGCCTCAGAACGATGACGGATTACAAAGGCACCTCCCTCAAGCTGAACAGTGACATCTCCTTAGCAAATTATCTCAATACCTTCTATGCGATGTTTGAGGCTGGGAATAACAGCACCAGCCTACAAACCACTACAATGGAGGGGGGGGGGCACTGCTGATGGAGACTCAGTGTTCAGGGTTTTTTGTATTTTATTTTTTTATTATTTTTTTAAACAAACACATAAACAAACATGACAACACACGATAAGATATACAAGCATTAGTTGACAGTGCACATCCAATGAAATCACATTTTAGTTAATTGTCTTATATAGGATATGCCCGAACCTGTTCCACCCCAGGTGAAAATCTGCATAAAATGTATACCTAGGTAAATGGAATATTGCTCCACTTCTACAAGGGCTATTTGCATATTATTGGTATCTAGGAACATCTATGGACCTCAAAGAATGTATTCTCAGTGTCAGAAATATTGTGTCTATTACTAGGCTTGCTTAAATTGTGATGAAACAAAGGAAAATATGAATTATGATTTTTCTTTTCATCTTTGACAGTGAATAAAACCATGATAATAATGACCAAACTTAAAAAACTGCCACTGAGCTCATTCAGTACCCTCTTGAGATCATGTGTACAAAAGATCTAAGGAAATTAATAAAGGGAAGATGATCAAACTGAAGGTTCTGTATATACAGTACTGAATTCTCCCATCCGGACCAATGCAATTTGAAATATTATTATAGAATATAGAATATATGCTTATACATTACCTTATTATAGCCAATTCGCACATTTATATATATATACATATAGTATATTTCAAATGGCCGAGTTCTATTTGGATATAGTATCACCAGGCTTGCATAATAACAGATACTGATATTTACTGTAATCGACTGTATTATTTTATTTCCCCCACAGCATAACCATTTTGTAACTAATTTCAGATCTAATTCTTCCTACATGATAACAATAGTGTGGAGAAACTGACTGCGTTTCAATATTTGTCAAAAACGTTACCTTTTGTAGCTTATTATCGCGAATCATAACAATTATTGATATGATTCATTCAGAACGCTGAACTTTGAACCACCATAGTGGACCACAGGAAGTGTAGAACGGAGAAATTCCAACGCTGAACGATAGCTACGAATTCTACCAATTCCCATGGTTCAACATTTCCATTTCCGTTTCCGGGTCAAAAAACGATTGCAAAATAAAAACTTAAAACGATATAAGTACACTTTTAACCTATTGCTAAACTATTGCCAACCTAACGTTTTACATTCTACATGTATTTGTGACATAGTAGTGATAATAATACTTGAAAACGTTTGATTTTAAAAACGCTAATTTATTGCATCACTCATAAAAATATTAATATATGATAATGTCAAAAGGGGTCGGTACCGACCCCGTGGGGGGGAACAGGGTTACCTGTTATCTAAAAACCTACACACATATGCTCTAGCTCGTACCCCCCCCTCCCGGACCCCCCATTGGATAATCCATCCATTTTCCCTCGCTCCTAACCAGACATTACCATTATATGCTAGCTTTTATTTTCTCCACCACTTCTAACCACAATGTCATTTTGGATTCATTGAGACCCAAAATTCTTGCTGTAGATATTTCTTGATAGATCACATCGAGATATGTAATAATCGAGACCTTTCGGCAATTTTTTTCCGGTTGGAACCATCGTGATGCTATCAGCTTTTTAGCCACTGTGATACCCGATAAAACCAATCTCTTTAGCTGTGGATGTACTGCACACTCAAAAACATCATTCAGCAGTAATACAGAGGGGTGTACAGGTATATTCCAAGTTAAGATATTTGATAATTGCTGGGTCACCTCTTTCCAGAATATCTTAACTGGTGGGCAGTCCCAGTACATGTGCATAAATGTCCCCTCGTCCCCATTTGTACATAAGGAGCATTTGGAGTCTTGTATAAGACCCATTTTTTTCAGTCTTATAGCATATAGAATACTTTTATACAAAATGCTTCTTTATGTTACATTTTGTATAAAAGTATTCTGTACTTCTGTATGACAACTAATAAAGAAACTTGAGAAACTTGAGATTGGCCCGAGCTAAACCTATCCTCCAGACATGCAGCTGGACCCGTTTTGACTTTGCAATGCAGCAATCTCTGATTGGATTTGCAAGGCTGCCAATCATATTCAACCTCCGTGTATTGGATGTCAAGGGCTGTCAATCAATCAATCCTCCATTCAATGGCAAGAGTTTAACTGCACAGACCGTGCTTAGATGAAGTTAATAGCCTATTTTGATTCGCTGTTATTTATTATTTATTTAACAATGGGTCACACCTGTGAAGTTTTCTTCACGAATAATTACTGCAGGCAATACTGCAGTGCAGGCCTGCTCAGAGCTGTCAATTTTGGCCATTTTTGAAGAAAAAAAAATTCACTGGAATTTTTTTACAGAGGAAAACATTTATAATAAAAAAAAATAATAATAATAATTTAAAAAAAATATATATATAGTTTTTTTTTTTTTTTTATATATATATATATATAGGTATATGTAAATTATTAATCATTATGAATTATGAGTGAATTTGTGTTTCACGTGTTGTCATAGAGAAACCTCCAGTGGAGTCAAGTATGTCCTGTGAATATAGTTAAGATTGATTTGTTGATGGTCCGGGTTCCTTGATGTGAGTCGAACATTTGCCCAGGCTTCTTGCCAATCAAAATCAGAGTCTAGGTGGAGGGTTTCATACGAGGACGTTAGTAATTGATGATAAAAATCTGAAACAAAACCTCTCGATGTCTCTCTTTCATAGAAGAATTTGTGGTATCTGTGGTGTTCAATTGGTTTCTTTAATGGAACACCTTGAGTCTTCAAACATAACAATAACTGTATGTAAAAAAGATGTGTGGACTTGGTGAGATTACATTTTTTGCGTATTTCTTCATAACTACAAAAACCCTGTTTGTTAAAAACATCCCCTAATGAGTGTATGCCTTGCTTTTCCCATATAGGGAATCTTATAGGTCGTTTTCCAATCAAGAGTGCATTGTTATTGAATAAGGGAGTATGATTGTGCCATTTATGTGGGTTAGGATATTTTTTTTGTGTTTCACGCCATATCCGGATCGCATGAGTAATTATGGGGCCAAATTTCCGTTCGCAATGCTTAATTGATAGTTTAGTGTATGCTATGTTGTTACGTGCCCCCGTGGGGAGACGCAACACTAGGCCACAGACAGGATAGGTGAGGGTGCAGTGACACAAAACACCAGAGACAGACTGTAAAATAACAATATTTATTTTACAAATGAGGATCAGCAACACAGAGAGCAAAGAGGACCTACCAGTGAGCACCAAATAATATCAAAAGGAAACAAAAGCCCACCCCCCCCTTTACAGGCGCGGACGCCCAAAAGTACAGGAGGTGGTGCTCACTCTAAAGCTGGTGTCTTTAACAGTAGTTCTCCTACGTGATGCAGATGTAGACCCAGGGTATCTTCCTGCCCTCAATGTCCCTGTGTGCGAAACAAAATGTTAGCAACAAGAAAAGAAACAATCACCACAAACCGGGTGACGAATTGATACACAAATACACAATACAGGTTATGGGTTACAGACAAAATATATAACAGGCAGGATCACACAAGATACAACTATACAATACAAATGGCTAAGCCACCAGAGCCTTGCCCAGCTCTCACACCATCTGTAGCTCAACAGAGTTGTAAGTGGCTCATGTAACAGACATGAGCCCCACAGAGCTTTAACTAGCTCTTTCAATACTACAAGCCCAACAGAGCTTTACCTGGCCTATGAACCAAATATGAGTCTAAACACAAAACAAATGAGAGCCCCTTTTACAACACCACCAGATAGTTACCAGACACCGACCGGCCTCTGGCTAACAATGCATACACAGGGATTATATGAAGGGATGTGGACAGGGCCGCCTGGGAGAAATGCGAGGCCCTGTGCGAGATTTAACGCGAGCCCCCCCCCCCCCCCCCCCCCCCCCAAAAGGTTAAAAAAAATATATATATATATGTATATATATATATATTTTTTATTTTTTTTATTTTTTTCATACAGTCAACATATTCTTAAATAATAGCGCTGCCCGAGGCGGGGCATGATACAGTCAACATATAGCAAAAGAGAGAGCGAGAGAGAGCTCCCGTTCTACAGTCAATATACAGTGTACAGAGAGAGAGAGAGAGAGAGAGAGACACATTGGAAAGAAATTGAAATGCTATTTGGCCCTAAACAGAGAGTACACAGTGGCAGAATACCTGAGCACTGTGACTGAAGATCCTTGACTATGTACAGACTCAGCGAGCACAGCCTAGCCATCGAGAAAGGCCGCCATAGGCAGACTGTGTGTGTTAGAAAGAGAGAGAGAGAGAGAGAGAGCATGTATGTTAGAGAGAGAGCATGTATGAGAGAGAGAGAGAGAGAGAGAGAGAGAGAGAGAGAGAGAGAGCATGTGTGTGTGTGTGTGTTAGAGAGAGAGCATGTATGAGAGATCCAAAAGGACAAAGATCAACACTTAAATCCAAAGAGAAGAGAGTCTATACCAGAGAAACCAAAGCAGCAAGGAGCCAATGGCCGACATCAGCTAAATAGGCTAGCCAGGTACTGTGACACCAGGCCACACACAGCTTTGGCCAACGGCCCAACGCTACCCAAGCTACACAAACGACCAAGACATTCACACACAGCACATGTCGTATCTCCAAATGTTGTGAAGTAGCATATGTTTTGCCTGGAAAAAAACATCGTTATTAACAAAACATTCGGGAGGGGAAGGAAGGAAGAGTGGGGTAATGTCATGACATTTTCATTAATCTTACCTGCACCAAGGAACGCAGGGCGAAAGGCCGCAACACAGGTCTCCACGTTGACGAAAGGCCTCTCGCTGTCGGGACAACAATAAGCTGCTGCCAGAGCCTTGTCATGGTGCAGGCCCGACTACATCTTCTGTCAAAGATGATGTCGTAGTCAGAGTGCCAGAACCCCCTGCTATTCTCACGGCTAATGTCAATGGTCGTAGCACAAGCTAACAGCTAACTCAAGGCTAACTGATAGCATCAAACGAACGTTCCCAGCCGAGCGCAGCCGGCAGTTAACGTCGAAGCTAAACAGCTAACTGGCTAACAGTTAGCTCAACCAGGCTATCGCTAACCATTAGCTAACGCAGAAGCAAGCTATGCGGCTACATACAGCCAGGTGCTGACACCAGGCACACACCGTTAGCTACTAGTAGTACTACAATAGCTAGTCGGCCAGTTTAGCTCCAGAGAGAGAGAGAGAGAGAGAGAGAGAGCGATGTCCACGGCGGGAATAGAATAGAGTTAATAGAATAGGTTAAAAACTCACCAAACGTCCAAGAGGATGGAGACAACCGCGTGGAGTTGACGAAGTTCATCTGCCAAACGACCATCCTCTTCATCTTGGCTGCATGTCTCTAGGTTAGCTAACGCTAGATAGCCTTTAGCTAAGCTAGCTACTAGCCGACATCATCATGGGCATGGCTATATCCCGACTGCATCATGACAAGGCTCCGGCCATTTGTCCCGCCTTTCGTCAACGTTCCTTGGTGACTGACCGACTGATAATGACCGACCTTGGCTGGCATAACTAAGCATAATAGTCAAAAGCTGCACGCGCGAAATAGTCGAACGCAGCTGACTCTTCTTCTTCTTCTTCGTTTAAGTTTCCGGCGGCGTACTACACATGATGTAAGTAACCACTCCCTTCGTTGAAACCAATAGTATGTCTGCTGCAGAGCACCAGAGCTCCAATAGTGACCCAGGTGCAGACCCAGGAACAAGTCAGACACATTCTACAAACGTGTCTAATGTGAAATATATAAGCATATAAGCAAAACTAGATTTTAGGTATGTGATGAAAAAGGGCCTCGCGGGAAGGGGGGCCTCGCAAAAAAAAATAAAAATAAATAAATAAAAATTAAAAAAATAATAAATAAAAAAAATATATATATATTTTTTTTTATTTTTTTTTTGCGAGGCCCCCCTTCCCGCGAGGCCCTGTGCGACCGCACTGTTCGCACACCCCCTTAGGCGGCCCTGGATGTGGAGGTCAATTAGGCTGATGAGCCTCAGCTGCTGTTGCTGCTGCTTCTTCTGTTGGTTGGAGTGGAATGGTGATTGACCCTGAGAGGTAGATAGATTATATAGGAGGGAGACAAAAAAACAACACTACAACCTGCCTACATACATAACACATATTATATATATACATAATAACCCATACAATATAATATTACATGCATACATAATGAAATAAGGACAGAGTCCGAAACATATGTCCTTCAGTCTATGTGGGGCTACTATGTTTTCTTCAAATTTTCTCCAGGATACTAATGCTTGGGGATCAAACCATGTTGTCAATGGTCTTAAAGTGTACGCCTTAAAATAGTGGAAAAAATCTGGAAATGCCATGCCACCATCTGCTTTATTTCTCTGTGCGGTGGATCTTTTTATACGTGGTGGTTTGTTATTCCAAATAAATTTGTATGTGGAAGAGTGTAATTTTTTCCAGTAACCCTCTGGAGGGGGTAACGGTAGCATTGAGCTGAAGAAGTTGATTCTAGGTAGTACGTCCATCTTAACTATTAATATCCATGCCTGTACTGAGTTTTTAAGTTTTGCCCACCTATCAAGGTCGATTTTGTTTTGGATTTTTGTGTAATTGTGCTTCACCGTTTGTCTTATGGTGGGGAATATTTCCACTCCCAAACATCTAAAGTGTTTTACTATAGGTATCTCTCCTGGGAGGGTTATATCTTTTTTTGCAGGGGCGTTAAGTGGAAGGAAAGCCGACTTCGGCCAATTTATCTTGAATCCCGATATATCTCCAAAGTTCTCAATCAACTTGAGCAGATGAGGCAGTGTGGTGTTGGGGTTTTGCATGAACAGTATTACGTCGTCCGCATATAAACTAATTTTATGTTGTGTGCCCTTGATTACGATTGGTTCTATGGATTGGGATTGTCTTATATATTGTGCTAAAGGCTCTAATGATAGATCGAATAGTCCGGGACTAAGAGGGCAACCCTGTCTAGCTGAGCGTGATACCGGAAAGATTCCGGAGGTGATTATACCTGTTGTAATCATGGCCGATGGGTCTTTGTATACTACTTTAATCATATCAATGAAACCTTTACCTAACCCCATCTTCTCTAATACTGCCCATAGATACGACCATTCCAGCCTGTCAAAAGCTTTCATTGCATCCAGGGACAGCATCGCCTTAGGTATGGTGTCGTCCTTGTCGGCATCTAGTACGTGCAGTAATCGTCTTATGTTATCAGTGATCAGGCGGCCTCTTATGAAGCCAGTTTGGTCCGGATGAACTAAAGACGTCATATGCTTTTGTAATCTGATGGCTAATACCTTAGAGTACAGTTTGATATCGGTTCCGAGGAGGCTTAAGGGTCTGTAACTACCGCACTCGGTGGGGTCTTTGTCTTTTTTGAGAAGGACTGTTATGAGTGCAATATTGTCGTTCTTATGGAAGTTCCCCTCCTTGACTGAGTATAAGATCATATTTAGTAATAAGGGTCCAATTATGTCCCAACAAGAGAGGTACATTTCTGGTGGGATACCGTCTCTTCCAGGAGCCTTACCACTTTGCATTTCGGATATGGCCTTCTTGAGTTCCTCTAGTGTGATCGGTGTTTCTAACTGTTTAGCGTCATCCTCTGAAAGTTTAGGGAGAATAATTTGATTAAGATATGTGTCCATTTTGTTTTGATCGAAGGTCGTTTCTGATTTATATAAGTTGGAGTAGAATTCTTTGAATGTCACGTTTATTTTTTCAGGGTCTGTAACAAGTACTTGTTGTGCTCTAATGGTAGTTATATCTGCAAATTTTGCATTAATTCTTAATCGCATGGCTAATAGGTGACTAGGTTTAGAACCTTGGGAGTACTGCTGTTGTCTTGTGCTACGTATTTGTATTTCCGATTGTTGTCTGTATATGGCATTGATCTCTTTTTTTAGTACATTAACTTGATTTTCTAGTCGAGTTGAGTTGTTGTATTGTAAAGAATTAAATAACGTTGAGTAAAGCGTTTCCAGTTCAGCCAGTTTTGTGCATCGATTCTTGCGCATTTTGGAGGAAAAGCTATCAGTGAAATCCTTGATCGTTCCCTTTACCGACATCCATATTATTCTGGGGTCCTGCACTGAGTTTGCATTCTCCCGTAGGAATACTGTAAGAGCTTCTTTGAGTTGTGTAATGAATTCCTTGTTATTAAGCAGCATCGAGTTAAATCGCCATCTTGGGGCTCGGGAAGATAGTATACCAAATGTTCCTTTTAGGAGTAAATAACAGTGATCTGATAGTGCATTGGGTATCATTTCCACTTCATAGTTATCAAATAGTCTCGGGGATGCAAAGACATAATCTATTCTGGATAATGTGTTATGTCTCGCAGATCGACAAGAGTACTTTCGGGTTGTGGGGTTAAGTGATCGCCATAAGTCATTTACACCTGTAATCTTCGACCAATCCTTTAATGCATTAGATGAATTATTTTTGTTCGCTGGAAAAGGCGAGGTAAGATTTGTCCATCCTTGGATTCCAAATGGCATTAAAATCCGCACCTATTATAAATGAGTAATCGGGAAGGTCTAACATTGCTTTGGTTAGTGTAGTGAAGAAACCCACTTCGTACAAATTTGGGGCGTATACCGCTACCAACGCTATTTTCCTGTTCTTGTGTACAATCTTAGCTATAGTTATCCGACCATCTACATCAGACCATACTCCCTTTAATTCAATATTCAACTTCCGTCTAACGACTATGGCTACACCCCGAGTTCTCGTACCAAAAGAAGAGTGACTAATGTTATGATATGTGTTGTCCGCTAACGTATCTATGTCTTTCTCTAGAATGTGCGTTTCGCTTAGCAGAGCCACGTCCACCTGTTCTTTTTTCATCAGTGTGAGCACGCTTTTGCGTTTGTGTTGGTTATTTATTCCCCCAGTGTTCCAGATCATTATATTCAAACTAGCCATAATCTATACATGTTGTTGTGTAGTTGTTGGTAATGCTTCTGGAGTGCGAGGCTACAATAGATATACATCCAACTAGTGAGGTCCCGTTGAGAGCCGAGCTTAAAAACATACATATATACAAATAAAAATCCCCTTTCCCCCCCTCCCACCGAGAGTCGTACAGGATTGTGTCCCATAGACACATCCTACGCGTATGACTCCCTCCCTTAGGCCACCGGATTACCCAAATTGAGCTTTGTAATCCTACTCTTCCTATGCTAATTGCCATAGGATCTAAAACTTTCATTCTAATTCAATAGAATGTCGCTTTTGGTCTTGCGCCTTCCCATTAATGTACTAACAATAGTGTGAAAAATTTTAAATATACCTTCATTGATATATTAATTTGAACCTTCTACTAACTTATGTAGGAAACATCAGAAAAAAGGAAAAGAGTGGAGATAAATACTAACACCTTAAAATGAAAAAAAAATAACAATGAAAGATAAAAATAAAAAAAGGAGTGAGAACCAAAATAAAACTCATCAGAGAAAAACAGAGAAAATAAAATTGAGTAAAGAGAAAAAAGAGAAAAACAGAGACTTTTAGAGCTACATTGTGCAAATCTCTAAATCAGTGGAGTAATTATTTAAAATATTAGAATAACCTTGTCGTGCTTATACATTTAGATGTGGCTAATGTCTTTTTTTAAAGCCTTATTAAAGCCTAATTAAACTTCAGTCCTTAGATCATATGCTTATTCACACCGGATGTTAATGTTAAATGTACAGGCCTTCGTTGAAGGGGTGCATTATATTCTAGAAGGTTGTAGAATACCCTAGTAAATATGTAAACACTGCTGTTATGTTCCAGAATGATCTTCCTACCCAGGGGTCATGACCTACTAGTATTTTCCGGGATATTCCTTTGTGTCCCTGAGCAGTCGAGAGAGGAGCCCAGAATGTTCCAGAATGTTCATAATGTCAATGTTGGATTATTGTCTCCACAGAGACCAGAAGACTGTAAATATAATGCCTTACGAGCCATATTAAACATCTTGTGCCTTATTGTTGCCAGCGTGCATATCATCTGTTACTTTTGTTGAGCCGTGGTAAAGTCATTCTAATAAAATTACTAAAATACAAAGAGAAATAGAGAGAGATGAATAGGCTTATCTGTTCTGAGCCAGTGTTGCGTCCTGCCCGGGGGGACCAGATCCATGTTGCTTCATGTAATCTTCGGCGGCTTTAGGCGTGCGTATTCCCTGCCTAATACCGTCTTTTCCCAAGATCGATAATAGTGCCGGGTACTTAAGGATTGGCCTGAGACCACTCTTAAACATTCTCTGCATCACATCCTTGTAGGGGAAACGCTGAGCGATGGCCTCCTTGCATAGATCTTCGTAGATAGATATTGAATTTTCACCATATTTCAGTTTCCCCCCTTGATTGCGCGCCCCTCTAATGATGGCGTCTCTTATTACCGTCTTGCGCAGGGTAACAATGATAACTCTCGGACCGTTGACTCTTTGGCCTCGTGTACCGACTCTGTAACATTGGTCCACTGTCGGCGCTGTGGGAAGGGTGTTATTACCTAAAATATCTACTAACACTGTTGGAAAGCTGTCGTCTGTGCAATTGACTGATTCATCCAGTCCCACAATGCGGATATTATTTCGCCTGTAATAACGTTGGGTCTTGAGCTGGGTCTCGAGCTGCCTCTCCCTTGCTTCCTCTTCGACTTCTTGTATTTTCTTCCGACACTCTTCTTCCACCTGTTTTATCTCCTTCGATAACTCTGTAAATCCATCGTTGACGTTCTTCTCGTTCTCTTGGACCATCTGTGTAATTTCTATCACCGTATTCTCCACTGCCGTGATTCGCCCGGCCTGTGCAGCGGCTGCTTCCATAACCTCTTCGAATTTAGCATCGACGTGTGCTTTGAATTCATCTTTGAGTTCCTCGATGTGTAATTTGAAAGCGACCATCTGTTCCTTCATCAGGATAGTCAGAGAGTTGAAGTCGGGTTGTGAAATTGCACTGATTGTGTCAGTTGGTGTTGTGGGTGCAATGATGGACCCGATGGGTTTGTTGGAGATTATCTTCTCAAATTCCCCTGCTTTATCTCTTACGGTATTTTTACACGTCGTTACCGTTGTGTTGTCAACTGCTGTCTCCCTCTCGGGGCCAGTCGTCGTTGGTCCCGGTATATTCTCCACTATAGTCCCCCCATCGGGGCTAGTCAACAACGGTACCGCCGCTGCCTCGCCTGTTGTATTCTTTGACCGTGTCAAAATCGGCGCCGTTGGAGTATCTGTGCCGAATCTCTTTCCACCCTTTTTCTTATCCTTAATATCCATGTTGAGTCTTTATGTCTTTTGATATAGTTAGTAGAAGGTCTTATCAATACATACGATGTGGTTTAATCTCTTTTGGTATTGTTCAAATAAGGTTTTTAAATGAAATTAACGTTGACGGGAGCGGAGCTGTAACCAAACGCGTATCGCTTCACATTGCGTTCAAACCGGAAGTGTTCAGGGTTTTTGATTTGATTTGATTTTATTAGGGATCCCCATTAGCTGGTGCGATAGCAACCAGCTAGTCTTCCTGGGGTCCACACAGAAAAAAACATACAAAAACAATCACTATTGCAAAAAACAAAATTATTAAAAGTCAGTACACACAATGCATAATGAACCTACTGTAACAATTAATATAGCTAAAATTACATTAGTGTAAAAACAAAAACAAAAAATTACTTTACAGTGTTAAAAACTATTTAAAAACAATTTAAGATTCTTTTTAAAAGTGAATCTACTGTAAATGCAGCAGAGGTTCCGAGGCAGGCCATTCCACAGAGTTAATGCTCTAAAAATAAAAGATCTCCCCAAAGCGCTGGTTCTAGGACCTGGCAATTCAAGCTGCCCACTACTGGAACCTCTAGTGTAATGCTTGTGCACAGCAGTGGAGGTTTCTCTATGACAACACGTGAAACACAAATTCACTCATAATTCATAATTATTATTAATTTACATATATATATACATTTATTTTATTTATATATATATAAAAAAATATTTTTTTTAATTATTATTATTTTATATTTTGTTATTAGAAAAGTTTTCCTCTGTAAAAAAAATGCCAGTGAATTTTTTCTTTAAAAAAAATTGCCAAAATTGACAGCTCTGAGCAGGCCTGCACTGCAGTAATGACTGCAGTAATTATTCGTGAAGAAAACTTCACAGGTGTGACCCAATGTTATATAAATAATAAATAACAGCCAATCGAAATAGGCTATTAACTTCGTCTAAGCACGGTCTGTGCAGTTAAACTCTTGCCATTGAATGGAGGGTTGAATGATTGACAGCCCTTGCCATCCAATACATGGAGGTTGAATATGATTGGCAGCCTTGCAAATCCAATCAGAGATTGCTGCATTGCAAAGTCAAAACGGGTCCATCTGCAGGTTAGGTTTAGCTCTGGCCAATCTCAAGTTTCTCAAGTTTCTTTATTAGTTGTCATACAGAAGTACAGAATACTTTTATACAAAATGTAACAGAAATAAGCATTTTGTATAAAAGTATTCTGTACTTCTGTATGACAACTAATAAAGAAACTTGAGAAACTTGAGATTGGCCAGAGCTAAACCTAACCTCCGACCCTGCAGATGGACCCATTTTGACTGTTTGAAAGAGCAAGGAAGTAGTTTAGTTGTTGTTTAGTAGAAGTAAGCTGTACAGCTATAACAAGTAAAGTCAGGCTAAATTAAACTTTGCGCCAACATTAGGACCGAAGTATAATCCAGCAACTGAGCAACATGAAGAAGTGGACTTATGCATCTGGATCAGAAAAAACGTTGTGGATGAAAAAGTAAGTAGGCTAGTGTTTGTAAAAGCTTGTATGCTAACAGTAGCTAGCCAGCTTAGCCTACATCACAATGATAATCACCAAGCTAACTTACTGTACACACTGTAGGGCTGGGCAATTAATCAAAACAGAATCGCGATATCGATTCATAGACCTATGCAATCTCATTTCATAGACAGTGCCATTAGATTCAAGTCCAGCCTGAAGACATGGCTCAAAAGGGACTATACCTAGACACTTAGCTTAAGGCACCCTTGCATGTTGTATGAGTCTGTATGTATATAAATGTTAAATGGTATATGTGATGTGTTGTGATGTCACGTTTTGTATGATGCATGTGTTAAGCATCACATTCCCCCACCCCCTACAAGGACCACAATGGAAATAAGCTCTGAGCTTTTTTGTGTTACATCCTTGGCAGTATATCCCGACTGTGCTCTTCTGTCACATGTTTATTTTTTATATTGTGAAATAAAGTCATTCATTCATTCATTCAAGTTATGACTGTTTTTTTTTATTAAAAAAAAGTTTTTTTTTTTTTTTTATTATTTTATCTGGGTTGAACATGATTTGTGGAACTCCCTCTGGTGTTGTGGTCGTGGTATTCACTGACCTTTGGGAAGTATTCCGACATGCACATGGGTATCTTAGTGGTGTAGTGTATCTTGTAGACCAGGCCCATTGCAAGTTGCTGTACTCTGTCGTCTACTCTAAGCCATCCTAGGTTGTCAAAGTGGGCAGGGGTGAGGTGGGTTTTAGGAGTAAGGTCAAGCAGTAGTCTGACCAGTTTGTTTTGTGATGTTTGTAATCTTGTTTTTAGTGCCTTTGAGGTGCTTTGGTACCATGAGGTGCAAGCATAGTCGTAGTACCCTTGAATGAGTGCTCCTGTTAGAGTCTTCAAGGTATTCTTGTTTACCAGAGAGGAGATCCGGTACAGGAATCTAGTTCGTTGGTTGACTTAGTTTTATTACATTGGATCCCATTTTGTCACAGGAATGATTTGCCTCTATAGGATGGAACCCAGGTAGGGAATTTCATCTTTCCTTTTAAGATAAGATAAGATATTCCTTTATTGATCCCCTTGGGGAAATTCAGGCATCATAGCAGCATGGGGGAAGGGGGGGGGGGGGTACAGGTAGTGAAAACAACACAAGCAGTGTAAACAAATAGGTCAATATAATTTACTATCTAACTAACTGAAATATATTTTCACAGTGTCACATAAGGTGCAGTATGCATAAGGTAGTGTTATAATTTACTATCTAACTAACTGAAATATACATTATTCATTATTCACAGTATCACAGTATCCACATAAGGTGCAGTATGCCTAAGGTAGTGTAAGTTGTCCTCCTTGGGTTCCTATAAGTCCCAGGTCGATGTCTGGCAGCAGTTGCTGCCCACTGTTGTGGAGCCTGATGGCCACTGGTATGAAGGACTGTCCGAGGCGGTTAGTTGAGTGTCGGGGGGGGGGTATGAGTCTGTGGCTTCCTTGTCACCTTCACCTAATATGTTTTGATCTGGTCAGGTGCGCTGTCACCTAAAATGTTTTGATCTGATCAGGTGCGCTGTCACCTAAAATGTTTTGATCTGATCAGGTGCGCTGTCACTTAATATGTTTTGATCTGGTCAGGTGCGCTGTCACCTAATATGATTTCATCTGGTCAGGTGCGCTGTCGCCTAATATGATTTCATCTGGTCAGGTGCGCTGTCACCTAATGTTAATATGTTTTCATCTGTGTCCACTGACCACTGACACACAGTGGGGGATGTTTTAAAAATATAATTTAATATATGATATAATATAATAATTTGTGCTTCACCTAAAAATTTGGTCAGCAGCCTCCACTGGTGCACAGTATTACTAAAAACAATCTGATTATGTATAAAAACAGGAGTTTTACTGCTCATGACCAACTTGAACAGCACAAGTATATTAAAAGACAATCTATTTTCAACGTTAAGCCAAGAGAGGCGGGCATGCATACGGCTCACATTAGACCTCAGTGAGCAGCCCAGTACCAACCGTGCTGCCCTGTTCTGGACCACCTGGAGCTTCCTGAGGTCACCACTGGCAGCAGATGACCACATCGCAGAGCAATAGTCAAGATGACATAAAACTAAACTTTGCACTATCTGACATAAAAGGGGACGGGCAACAAAAGAAGCATATTTCCTGGAAATACCAATTGCTCTTCCCATTTTTAAAACAATATAATTAATATGCTGAGACCAAGACAGAGTGCAATCCAGCATCACTCCAAGGAGTTTAGTACTTTCAACTTGTTGAACTGCTGAATTACACAAGTTTAAATGAAGCTTTGGATTTGTAGATAACCTGTGCCTTGTTCCCAGCACAATACATTTAGTCTTGGAGATATTAAGGACAAGTCTATTACATACTACCCAGTCATGCACAACTTTAAGTTCTCTACTCAAAACTTCATTAAGTACATTGCATGATGGTGCAGCGTAATACAATGTTGAATCATCTGCATAAAGAACTGTTGTAGCACATTTGGTAGCCCAAGATAGGTCATTAGTAAATACAGAGAAGAGCAAAGGTCCTAGGCAACTTCCTTGCGGCACGCAACACTCTAGACCTCTGCTACTGGACAGGCTGCCATTTAGATACACCTTCTGTGATCTAGAGGACAAATAACTTAGTATCCACTTCAAAGCAGAAGAGTTAAAACCATAACATTTAAGTTTATCAACCAGTAGAGAATGGTCCAGCACATCAAATGCAGCACTAAAATCTAACAGCACAGCTCCCACCAACATAGAGTTATCTATAGCTTTAAGCCAGTCATCAGTCATCTGTATCAAGGCAGTAGAAGTAGAGTGACCAGCTCTATAGGCATGTTGAGAATCTGTTCCAAGCTTGTTTGAAACAAAATACTCTTGAATTTGTGAATGCACCAACTTTTCCATGATTTTGCTCAAGTAAAATACTTATAGGTCTAGAATAGGTCTAGAAAAGGTAACAGAACATGAGGTGAGGAGGACCTTTAAGAAAGTGAATATCAGGAAGGCAGCAGGACCGGACGGTATCCCCGGCCGCGTCCTAAAAGTCTGTGCCGACCAACTGGCCCCGGTATTCACTGACATATTTAACCTGTCCTTGGAACAGGCTGTCATCCCCACCTGTCTGAAGAAGTCCACTATTATCCCTGTACCCAAAAAATCCAAGCCTGCTTGCCTCAACGACTACCGCCCTGTAGCTCTCACCTCCATAGCCATGAAGTGCTTTGAGAAGCTAGTAAAGGGCTACATCTGCTCCTCCCTCCCCATCAACCTGGACCCCCTGCAATTTGGGGGACACCATAGCCCATGTGCTGCACACAGCAGCATCAAACCTGGACAGGAGGCAGGGGAACTATGTGAGAATGCTGTTCATCGACTACAGCTCAGCATTCAATACCATAGTCCCCTCCAAACTCATAGCCAAGCTCAGGGACCTGGGCTTGAACTATGACCTCTGCCAGTGGGTCTTGGACTTCCTGACGGGCAGACCCCAGGTGGTGAGAGCAGGCAACTGCACCTCCTCATCCATCACTCTCAACATAGGGGCCCCCCAGGGCTGTGTTCTGAGTCCCCTCCTCTACTCCCTGTACACACATGACTGTGTGGCACAGCGGAACAACAACACAATCATCAAATTTGCTGACGACACAGTAGTGGTGGGCCTGATCTCTGCAAACGACGAGAGGGCCTACCTGGAGGAGGTCAAGGTTCTAGCGGGATGGTGTCAAAAGAACAGCCTCTCCCTGAAAGTCAGCAAAACAAAGGAGATGATTGTGGACTTTGGGAGGTCGGGGGTAAGGGACTACAGCCCCCTCAGCATCGACGGGGCACCGGTGGAGAGAGTGAACAGTTTTAAGTACCTCGGAGTCCACATATCCGAGGACTTGACATGGACCACACACATTGACAGTGTTGTGAAGAAGGCACGGCAACGCCTCTACTTCCTCAGGCGCCTAAGGAAGTTCCAAGTCAGTCAGAAGATCCTTAAGAACTTCTACTCATGCACAATAGAGAGCATCCTGACTGGCAATATCACCTCCTGGTTTGGGAATAGCACAGCACAAGACCGTAGCAGACTACAGAGAGTGGCCCGTTCAGCCCAACGCACAATTGGAGGGGGGCTTCCCACTCTCCAGGGCATTTACAACAAGCGGTGCATGGGCAAGGCTAAGAGAATGATCAAAGACTCCAGCCACCCAAACAACTGCCTCTTTGAACTGCTGCGGTCAGGCAAGCGATACCGGAGTCTCATGGCAAGCACAGAGAGACTCAGAAGAAGCTTCTATCCCCAGGCCATCAGGATGCTCAACGAACAATAACACTATGTAACAACCATCAAATGCACTCACAGCACACACATCCACACGCACACACTCACTTTAAACAAACAACTCATTGCAGCACCCACCTTAACCACTTTAGAACACCTAAGCACACTTTATATTTATTGGTAAAGAATTTGCACTACAACCCATACCTCATTACACCTTACTATAAATTGTACCTAAATTGTACCTCATCCCACTTCTGCTTTGCACTGTATAGTATATTGTATGGTAACTCAGTTACTTCTACTCTACATTGAGCATTGTATATATGTATATACTGAACACTTTTGTCTACGTAATTGACTTCTATTTTATACTTGCTATACTTATTTTATACTTATCTATTTTTGCCTAGCACAGTCTCTGGAGCGTAACAGAAAGAAGCATTTTGTATAAAAGTATTCTGTACTTCTGTATGACAACTAGTAAAGAAACTTGAAACTTGAACTTGAAACTTGAACAACACAGTAATTGTGAAACTGTGGTGGATTAACGTAATTAGGTGAGTTGGAACCGTCTGGGTTGGGGGGGCCGCACGGACAATTTAGCCTGTGGTACCTTCGGACCTTCTCAACTCTAACGTTACCGGAGTCGAATCGCGTTAATAACATGCAGTGGAAAAGTGGCAATAGTCCCGGTTGGAGTTAGTAAACACAGTTGTATGTTAGCCTTCTTGGATGTAGAATAAACGCCTATCATTGTCTTTCAACACCCCGCTCTCAACTCCCATTTTCTCCTCTGCTAGCTAGTAGCTACGGTAACATTTCATTGGCTGTATTAGAGCTGGCGTGCTACCATAGTTAAACATGCGTTGTGTTGTACAAACCGTGCTAACGTTATGGCAAGATGTGTAGGCTAGGGCTGTCCCCGACTAAGGATTTGGATAGTCGACTATGATTGGCCAAAATGTGCCGTTAGTCGACTATCAGTAAAAAAAAAGTAAAAAAAAAAAAGTATAATATAATTTTTTTTATTATTTTTTTTATCATTCCATTTGGGCTGTGGGGGGTGCTTAATGTCTGAAGGAGTCGACTGACGGCTTCTTTTCCTCTGCAAAAGCATGCAATTGGTCCACTGATGGATACATCTTGATATTTGTCTAGTCTAGTGTGTTCATTAGATGGGTGAAATCCTCTTTCAGTGCCTCTGTGCCTGTTTTCATAGGCAGTTAGCCTCTGGTATGCGTGCCATTAGCGTTAGCCACGCTTCTAGGCCTCTTTTCTTTTGGAAAGAATGATAAAAAAGAAAATGTATAAATTTTTTTTTTTTTTTTTTATTCGACTAAGAGATTGGCAGTCGACTACGGCTCCTTTCGACCGATTAGTCGACTAATCGACTAATAGGGGTCAGCCCTAGTGTAGGCCTATGTAATGTTAATGGCTATGTTTTTAAAGTCGTAATGAAGATTGATTTATAAAATATTGCGCTTGCCATTTCCACAAACTGACTAGCACCTGCTGCTGCTGCCAGCAGCCGGCGCCTCACCTCTCCTGCCTCCGTGCCAAATGAAGATTTCTTTTTGCGCATTCCCTGAACCGAACAATACACACACGCCCCGAACCGTGGAGGTTGTGCCGAACGGTGTACGGTTCGAATGCGTACCGTTCCACCGCTACACTGTTGTAATGGGGGGGTGTAGAGCGTGAGGGATTGTGAACCCAAACATAGGACAGAGTAGATAGATGAGGCGAGAGTCGACGGGGTGTGGAACAAAATAGGCTTTACTAGGAAGGCAGAAAACAAGGGTACACGACAATAAACTGAGGAAGCTAGAAAACAAACAAGAAACTAAACACAGTTAGGCTGGAACAGGCACACGGTGCAAAACGCTACACGGCGAAGGAACAGGAGATACAGGATACCGGGAGCTTCACGAATGATACAGAGAGACACGACAGGATAACGGGAGCAGAGTATACGGAACGCGGGGAGATTGACGAAACAAGGTACACAGGGTAGTCACGAGAGGCTGGGTACAGAGCATACAGGACAGGACAAGGTAACAGGATACACGGAACAGGACAATGACGCAACACCGGAACAAGGGAGACGCAGGTAAATATATACAGGACACTGATTATGATGAACGACAGCTGGGGAGACTACAGACACTACAGTGACACTGAATACATGACTGGACCGAATACAAATACACACATACTGGGGACAACACTAGACTAAACAACGGGACACAGCAGATACAAGAATGCAGGGAATGACAGCACGACAGAAAGTACATTAATAACTAGGGACAGATAGACAAGGAAATGGGTGAACATGAACAGAGGTAGCAGCGATTGTCCACTAGATGGCAGCAGAGGACAGTCTATGAACGGGACAAACATGTTCATGAGGCCAGAGAGGGGCAGATTACCACACGCGCGTTAATGTTAAATCGCACACCCTCCTCATGGGGTGATGATAAAGCTCTGCCCTCTTTTCTTCAATCGCAAATGTTGCTGTCCTCTGTCAAGCTAAGAGAAGGCGGAGCTTGAGATAGGTCAATTGGGTCCTACCAAGGAAATAAGACGATAGTGGTCCTTCCAATATAATCTAGGAAACCCATTTTTTCCTATTTGTTTGTTTTCAAATATTCCTTTTACCTTCCATGTATTCAGGTATTTGAGTACATGACATATAAAACAACAACCTGGATTTTCTTTAGATTGCATTGAATATAACATAGTTAGTCACATATTATCTTAGTGACACTAGCTTTTTTTTTTAGCACTATGTGGTAGCACCGTAGAGAAACTGGCACCTTAAATTACATTGATTTCCAGGTCTAGCCTGATGAATATTCATATCGTTTTCCACATTTTCATGGTGGCTGCCTTTTAATTGAATCCACACTCTTAGGGCTGAAGCAGAGGGACATCACAGGTTTTTAAATCTGGTTTGAAACTGCTTTGAGGCCATTAAGACAAACTCGGGGGGGGGATAAACAAACACAAGACTGAGCTCTCTGTGCTCACTGACTGAAGAGGCCCCTCGTTCTCACAACCTCCTCAACCAAAATGTCATCTCCAGAGCGAGGAGCCACAGAATGAAGACGCTCGCTGCATATCAAGTGGCACAAGAGGACGAGGGAAACGATGGGGAGAGTGACGATAACTTTGGAAAATGAGTTCAACTTGTAAATCAGTGAGGCTCGTTTGTAAAGGTGAAATATCACATCAATAAAAAATGTAGGACAGAACCCAGCACATTGTTTCATGAGGCCCACGGCGCTTAAAGTTCAACCTCATAACTTGGATTTCCCTGACCTTTTAGATGAGCTAGTCAGGTTGATGTGTGGCCTTTTAAACTACAGCTATAAGGTCTCCCTTCTTAGAAACACTCATTCAGAGGCTCATGCACTGTATCGGTTAACATGGCCAGTCTTGGGAAAAATCAATGGATGTAATTGTATCCAACCGGTGCTCTTGAACCAGGTAATACTGTAATGTTTCCCATTGGCTGGAAAACGGAGGCATGCGAGGCAGGAGGTTGTTGAGCACTTTTTGTTCACTTCTGTCATTTTATCCCCATGGTTTTCAGCAAGCTGTTCTATGACAAGAAGCTAGCCCCCCCCCCCCCCCCCCCCCTTAGATTTACTGGATTCATTATTTCAGTGGAAAGTCACCTATGTTCTGGGAATGGAATATGTTGCCTGATGGGCAAACCCTCTCTCAGTAATTGCATTACAGGTACCTGGAAGTCAACACAGGGGACACAGTGAAGCTCTTTAGAATGGAGTTTACTTTAGACACTTTGGATTTATAGCTTCATAGTGCCTTGCACTATATAGTATTGTATATTAGTACACTGCACAGTATTGTATATTGTATGGTAACTCAGTTACGTCTATTCTGCATCGAACATTGTACATATGTCTAAACTGAACACTGTGACCTCGTTTTTTTTTACTTCTAATTTTACTATGTTATTTTATTTCATACTTATCTTGTCTTGCACAGTCTCTGGAGCGTAACAGTAAGAAGCATTTTGTATAAAAGTATTCTGTACTTCTGTATGACAACTATTAAAGAAACTTGAAACTTGAAACTTAACACCATCCTTTATGCCAGTGAGACCCTAGTGAGGAAATGTCTTGAAAATCAAAGATGATGGATATTGGGTGACTATGTAAGAGGCACTGTTGAATAATGTTGCTATTCAATTAAAAAGTCTAGCTAATTAAATTAATCCCATTACCTTAAACTAGAAATGTGCACTCAGTAGAGCGCAAATCTCCACCAGGCAGCATGCCGGACACACAGACAAAAACACTGACCGCTCTCCTTATAGTTATTAACATTAGCGTTAGACAAAAACACTGAGCGCTCTCCTTATAGTTATTAGCATTAGCGTTAGACAAAAACACTGAGCGCTCTCCTTATAGCTATTAGCGTTAGCGTTAGACCAAAACACTGAGCGCTCTCCTTATAGTTATTAGCGTTCGACAAAAACACTGAGTGCTCTCCAAATATAGTATATATAGTATCTAATTCTAATTAGCATGCTAACGCTATATGGTAATAGGAAGCATACGAAGGGTGATAGGAAGCATGTTAGGAAGCATAGGAAGGGTGATATAAAGCTGGGTAGGTTCACTATGGCATTTCAATGTTGGTAACCGGGGCCAGAGAGCTAATTCCCTGAGGCTCTGAGCAGTGAACCTTTCTGTATTGCCCGCTTGTGTTCAAAAGGTGTAACTTTATACTGAATAGTTGAATAAACAATGATGGAAATTAATTCAAACTAAATACTTGTCCTTGACCCATTTGAAAAAGATTCCAGGAGTCATGTCTCTGGCCTGCTGTCAGCCTGTGTGCCAAATGTCATCCACTGTGGCCTTGTAGTCGGCCAGACAAGCTCCGGATAGAAACACAGACAGACAGAGACACAGACAGACAGGGACACAGACAGACAGACAGAGAGACACACACACACACACACACACACACACACACACACACACACACACACACACACACACACACACACACACACACACACACACACACACACACACACACACACACACACACACACACACACACACACACACACACACACACACGCACACACACACGTTTGTCAAATTGCATTACACACAATGGACAGGGTCTATCCACCTTCAGTTCAATTGATTCGACATGTAAATAGACATAGCAGACATATTTGCATTTCATTATATTTTATGATACAATAACTTTTCTCTATAACATGGATGGGACAACTTGTCCATGTTAAAGGTTTTCAGTATTTGCATTTTCAGGAACATCAACTTCCTAAAATTTATTTACCACAACCCAGATGTAATATGGCATTCCAACATCTATTAAAACATCAGAATACAGAATATGATCTATGCAACACTTGCCCCACCATTAGTGTGTGTGTGGCAATGGGGATCCAGGTGTAAGGCTCCCATATCTAAGAGTAGCAATTTCCAAGTTAAAAAGTAAAAATTCTGAACAATATGCAATATTATAAAAGCATGACAATGATACTATATTGTAATACACAAAGAATATTATATAGCATACATAATTTTATGCAAGGTATTTACATCCTATACATCTACAGGAATAATTTTTTTAGAAAATGTTTTTTTTTACACTGGAGAGACTCCCAGTCTCCTCATCTGGGGTTCTCCATTGATGATATCTGTAATGACTGGATGAGCTCATTAAATGACGACATGGAACTTTAACCCTAACCTGCTACAACAAATCTCTTGGCAGGGCGAATAAGTTGAAGCCAAGGGCATGTGTGTAATGGGGAAAATGTTGTTAGGCTCCTTACCACAGGAACACTATGGGCAGTAGTTAATGAGATGAAGAGAACTAGCCTAAGTAATTTGGTTGGAATTAGAATCTCATCGTGGCCATGTGGTGAGTTTGAGCACAAGGGCTTCTTACTCAGTCAATACAGGAGTCTTGCCCCTGCTCACAACAAGGAATAATGAGATTCTTAGGCTGGCTTTACACTGTGACACACTGCTTGAAACTTAGTTGCATTTGCGTTGCATAGTGTAAGGCCTCCTGCAACACACTTGGAACTTCTTTGGAACTCAGCCACAACTGTTGCAAACGTCTCAACTTTGTGAAACTAGTTTCATACAACAGCCAATCAAAACGCCCATAACGTGCCATGTGATTATGTCAAACTAATGACTGTTTTTTCAACTCTTGAGTAGCAGTACTTTCACCCACAGTAGGTCATGTTTTTTCCTCTAGCACAGCGGTTCCCAAACTTTTTTGGCCGTGCACCCCCTGTCACCTCCCGACCTAGCTGACGCAATTGTTGCTGGTCTCCGTGCACAGATTACATTTTTTATTTTATCTCTTCCCACTGCGACTATGGATAGGGAATTTCTTTATTTAATTAAAATGTTCACGACAACATGGATGCATGTACTCTGGCAGCATGTTTAATATCCATAATACTAAAGGTTTGACTAAGATATTTATGAAATTTTAATGTAAAAAAAAAATATATATATATATATATTTACCACCATTAGCCTTTTCATGTCACGCACCACCTAGAGGGCACTCGCGCACCACAGGGGGTGCGTGCACCACAGTTTGGGAACCACTGCAGCATATCAACATTAGTGCACTGGTAGCTGTCTATGGAGCAGCTTCAGTACTTTTGTACCTAATAAATAAAATATCCTAATCATTCCTCCTTGACAGTAATGCTACACTGTAACAACATTACAATGTATGCACCGAACTATCCACATCTGTTTGCATCAGCTGATCTTGCTAATGTTAGCTGGTAGCTGATGTGATGCACTTGGTATCAACTGTTGTGAACTTTCACAGCTGTGACTGTATTTATGAATGTAAAACTATTCTGTTGGACAAATATCTTAGGTCATGTCCACACGTATCTGGATAAAACAAATATCCTCGTCCACACGGCAGCGTTTTCCAAAAAAACTCCATCCAGACGTAAACTCAGAAATGCATATAAATTGCTCCAACAAGCATGTCGGGCCAGTAGGTGGCGATAAGCAATATCTCAAATACCATAGCGGTACCGAGCAGACAGGACTATTGAGAAACGATAGGAATTGTCCATTGGTTCCCCCAGCCCACATGACCATTCCTAGCATTTCCATTGGCTAGTGACATACATAGATGATACATAGAAAGATATAGCGCAGCGGTTCTCAAACTGTATTTGTAACTGAGGGGTTACAAAACCCTGACTGTATTAAAGATTGTGATAGATTAAACCACTGCTAGGTATGTACTTTAATTACTGGCCAGACAGTACATCGAATAGATATGGTGGACACTCATAATAACACGGCATTGACAAAGAAATAGTATTTGAGGGTAATTTATTATTATGCAACATTAGATTACAGAATGAGAATTAGGGTCGCGCTTGTATGGCGAAGAATATGCATAAAGTCACGATTCCTACGATGGGTACTAGGCTGACGCCACCTGGCGTATAATAGCAATTATAGAAGGCAACGCTGGTACCGCCTGGAGACACTGGGTTCCTCCCAGAGGTGTAAGGTCTGGAGGATAGAGGAATGTTCGGATACTCAGTCTGATTCAATGAAGAATAAGGGGGTTCACGTACAGAAGCCAGTCCTTGTAAATCCAACGATCAGCAACAAAAGCAATAACTGTAATCCAATGCTCGATAGCAAACGATGATAGCCAGCCAGCCTCGGTCCATGAGGCCAGCCCGAATCTAAATCCTCACGAGGTTAAATCCCAAACGACAGTGGAAATTAACGATGCTCTTCTCCGGGTAACACGTTCCACAATCAATATAATCCAACCAGTAATGGTTCTGCAATCGCCGCCGCTGGTTCTCCTGTGCACATGTCCAACAGGTTCTCCGACTAGGCCTCCTCGTGTGCTGTAACTAAGGTATTTAGTCCACGCGCACTGGCTAAGGTCCACTAGCTAACACGAACGAACTGCTGGGTAATGCTACACACGAACGAACTGTGGTTGGCACGATATACAATAAATGAACGACTATTTACTTCACATTAAACTAGGTCGAACTTGACGTTACTGCATTAAACTCTGACACTTTACTATTCAATTCGCACATGGTTCTCAACGCTCTGTTAGACGCACTGCTGTTCACTTCACTGTTACCGAACACAGACAGACTTTAGACGAACTGGTCATACTGCTGCTGTGCGCACCTGCGCCATATATATACTTAAGTGATTATCTAGTCCCAAACCTCAGTTCTTGTCTGGAATCAATACGCTGTCTCCGGGCATGTTACAACATGCCTGGGCTTGTATTTGAACCTGACTTTGGGGGCTTGCGGGCTGGCGCCTACGGGCGTTATCCAATAAGGAGAGTGAATATTACTATGGTTCGAACGCAGGTCTAAAGGGATATACCGTGTATATATAAATAATATACAATGTATATAAAACAATAAATGTAGATTCTCAGCTTTAATCTGGCCCTTCACAACAGTATTTATAAACTGTATACTGTATAAACTGTATTTATTTATGGAATTCATGCAATTTGCAACCTGTAACTAGTTGCGTGAAAGTTTCACCATGTAAAGCCAGCCTTAGAGATCGATTCATTCATTTGCCTTTTCCCCCCTGCAGATTTCTCACACATATACATAGCCACCTACCCCATATGCATTATTCTCAGAAAGGTCAGAGCGCTGCATTAATCATGGTGCAGCACCCCTAGGGCAGGGGTTCACTGCCTTGCTCAATGGCACTTAAAACAGTGATGGCAGACACAATAGAGTATAGAGGTATTCCAGTCAATCTCCAGTCGCCAGCTCACAGATGGTATTTACCCTCCTGTTGTTGTTGGAGATAGAACCGGAAACCCTCTGGTACTTGTTAGTCCTCTCTCTGTCTATAGGCCAACATGCCACACTGGGATTCTATTTATATCCTATATATGTGGTAACTCAAAGTTCTATATACAGTCATCTGTGTTTTGTCCATACAGGCAGAGAACTCTGCTCTATCACTGGAGAACGACAACCAGAGGAAGCAGTATGAACGATGTCTGGATGAGGTGAGTATCATATAGATAGACGCTTAACACAATCTGCGCCAGAAACGAGTTAACTCGTTATTGCCCGCCATGCGCTCAGCGCCAGAAACGAGTTAACTCGTTTTTGGGATCATTATTTAGTTTATTCGCTATACTGTATCTATTCATAATTCATAGCTGCAGCCTCTGGTATACCCTTCAGACCCTGTCTGAGCTGGCAGACGGTCAACACCGCCCTCTACTGCCATGCGGAGCTATTGCATCTCATTGGAAATGGGCTGGTGTGTTTTAGGAGCCGATCTGAGCCGGGCGGGTGGGGTTTACATACTCAGGCAAGCCAGTTATATACAACGATGGCATCGAACAGTAACCCCGCCCGCCCGCCCATATGTAATGGTTGGTAGTGTGGTACGGACCTCCACAAGCAGTATTTGGAATGGCGATCAGATAATTGGATTATTTCTTTTGCATTACATCAGATACAAGGTAAGAACACTATATACATTTGATCGTTGATCTGATATTTATTTCTACCGCGATCACAGCTATCTGTGTGTAAGTGTATGTGCTTATTACCGTTGACTGCGGTGGGGGGGGGGGGGGGGGGGGGGGGGCATGTTGACTGGAAGCAACTCACTGACAGTCGACAGATTTATTAGACCCATAGATATAATATAAGATATATTTTAAGCACTCGCAAATGTCCCAGTCTAAAACTATATCCATTGAATAAAGACCTGGCGATGAAGTGGGATCAGCGCCCCCTGCTGCTGGCGGTCAATGTGTTAATTGTCATTGTATAAAATAAATACAACAAAATGTAGTTTTGCAACTCCCAAGGTACGATGCAATAGATAATAAGTTATACATACAATTTTATGATTTTTTTTTTAATCGTTTTTTTAAGGATACACTCTTACACAAACACACACACACACACACACACACACACATACATACACAAACAAACAAACAAACACAGACACACATATTTTAATTTCACATATTAGTCAGCTGCTCCTATAGCAGGGGCGTTTTTAGGGTTAGAAAACATTGGGGGCTTCAGCCCCCCCCCCCTTTTTTTATTAATTTTTTTTTTAAACACAGAAATACGCAATTTTAGAGTAATTAGAGATGAATACTGAATAACTAGAATCATTCGAGGTTCTCAAAGTGAGGTCCAGGTCCATGAGAGGGATCTGGGCAGTCCCCATAGAAAATTCAAAGTTAACAGGACCAAATCATCAGTTTCTTATTTATTTATTTAACCTTTATTTAGCCAGATAAAACATTGATCTGGTCCAAGAAGCCCCAACAGGAGTACAAATATATGTGTACAGCCTATGTACAAAAGAAATAAACAGTTCATCTCTAGTCTTTACAGTTTTCTTCAAATAAACACTCAAATCAAAAGTATTACACAATTATCAAAACCTTACACTCAAGGAGCAAAATATAGGCCCAGATTTGCACCCCTACAATGTCAGCCTCACACTTTTTGCAAAACAATACACACAGTGATTTGCAAAACACTAAACACACTTGCATTACATTAGACACAGAATGTCAAATTACCACACATATGAGCCAATTGGTTAAACACAGCCATTAGATGCACAAACACACCATTGCTTAATTGTAGATACACCAATCAGGTTTAAGCACTATAAAAATGCAGCAGGTGAGTTCACCTGTCTTCAACCAAAATGGAAGGAGAGTGAAGTACTGTACACAGAGAACGTGAAAATATATACATTCACCAAACACTACACAAGACAACCAATGATGCAGACTGATGAAAATATACATTTTCTCCCATTTTCCCAAATCAGTCAAAATGGAGAATCACAACAAAAAATTATCTTGCCAGATCCTATAGGCAAAGAGATAATGTCTAGTTTTTCCTTTTTAAATTTTTTCAAAACAAAATTTGTTTTACTGTAATTTTAACCTGTACTGGATACAGTATTTTATGTTTGTCTGATATTTGCTGAGCTTACAGTGTTATGCACATAGTAGCATGAAAACTGGGACATGTATTGTTGTGATTCTCCATGTTGAAATGTTGACTGATTTGGTTATATGGAGAGAACATTTATATTTTCATCAGTCTGCATCATTGATTTGGGTATATGGAGAGAAAATGTTATTTTTTTCATCAGTCTGCATCATTGATTTGGGTATATGTAGATAAATAAATTATATTTTCATCAGTCTACAGCATAGGTGTCAAACTCACGGCCCGCGGGCCAAATCCGGCCCGCCACGTGATTTGATGTGGCCCCCCAAGAGCTCAGGTAAAAAAAAAAAAAAAAATTTTTTTTTTTTTTTTTTTTTACATTAATATTGGGTTAAAAAATACCAGTGTTAAAATAATTGTGGGTTAATGCGTTAATAAAGCTTTAACTTTGACAGCCTTAGTTATTACACATTCTTACACATACATGTATGTTGAACATCTGAGGTAACAAAGGAAAAAAGCCAAAAGCACTTACTCCTCAGACATTCTTTGACAATTTTACAGCCCAAAATACAAAAACGATCCAGGCGGAATAGGTAACAAAGGGTTGAAGAAATATTGTCTGAACTGTCAGATGCAAACTGGCTGTGTGACATAACCGAGCATCTCGCTCAATTGAATAAGAAGCTGTAGGGACGCAAACAAGTCCCACCCAAAACTTGACCAATATAGTTGTGAACTGAGACAACCCTTATTTTGTTATTTTTGAGTACAGTTACAGTTGTGTGTTCATGCAGACACATAATAGCAATTTCATTACGAATTGAAAATGGGGGACCCTGATGTAAACAAGTCGAAAGTCTTTCTCTGGTCTGCATCCCCTTAACAATTGTGTGTATTGAGCTGTACTGTACTGTACCCATTCTGCAATCTGTTAATTAAAGTTAATTAAACTATCTTCCATTAGTTGGATGTATGGCCTCTGCAAGGTTGTGTGCAGCCATTTGTTTTTGTAACATCTGCTACATCTGTCCCACGTGTTCTTTGCAGCTCACAGTTGTTAGTTCTGCCCCTCTTGACTGTGACAAAAAGGTTTTGAACAAACTTAATGTCATAGCTTGTATTTGATGATATTCGTCTTTGTTATTTACTTGAATGGTTTGATCATTGATTGGTGGAGTAATATGGGGTTCTGATAAACTAAAATTATTTGTTAAAATAACATAAGCTAACATATATTTTTACATTTATGCAAATGAATATGCAATATGTATAACTTGAATAAGTAATAAATACAGAAACACCATGTTTAACAATATGTAAATGTGTAGCTACATTTATTTTACATTACATTAACATTTATACGGTCTTTGGCCCTTTGAGGGCAACCATAATGCTGATGTGGCCCTCTGTGAAAATGAGTTTGACACCCCTGGTCTACAGCATTGGTCTTGTGTAGTGTTTGGTGAATTTATTGTATATTTGCACATTCTCTGCATACTTCACTTACAGTACTCTAATCACTGAGAAGTAGAATTGCTAAATGTGTTTTAGGTTAAGCACAGCAGTGTGTGTAACTGGTTCAAACAGAATTAAGTCATATGAAACATGTGTTTCATATGGTAACAAAATGTAGTTTTTATAAATTAGTGTATGGTTTTGACAAGTGTTTAATTTAGCAAAGGATCTGAGGTGATAATTGTGTGTGTGGTTGTGCTAATTGTGTGTTTTGAAACACCGGGCCCACGTTTTCAAAATCATGCTTAGGCTATCGAAAAAAAACTGTATTGTGTGTTTCATTATATACATATGTTTCAGTCTTCTCATAAAAATTGGATTTTTGGGTCTTTTCCTGCCTTTGGTCCGCTTTGCATTCACATCTCAAATGAACCGCAGCAGGGTTCACTTGCAAGAGTGAATGAGCTTTCACACCACCCCAAACCAACCGGACTATCCGAGGAAATGAACCAGGATTCGATTAAAGCTTATTATAGGACACTGGACATGGGTATGGATGGCTCCAGGTGCTGCTGCGTTAAAGTGCACATCTTCAATATCTGTACTATTTAAAAGCACAGTGCAGGACACACTCAAAGGTTATCGCACCTCAGAGATGGCAGTGGACATGTATGACAGGACAAAGGCCATATGTAATGGCCTTTGGATTGAGGAACATACTACCAGCCAAAGGAGGAAGCAGAAAAGGATGGACGAGTATGTAGTTGAGTCATCTTGTGGCACAAGCTCAGACCTCAGCTCAGGAGATCAGCTGAGACAGAGACTGTTCTATCCAGTCGTCGACAGAATGCTGCAAGAGCTTGAGAGCAGGTTCTCATGAGTTGCTAACAACTTATGAGAGGCATACAGGCATGTTATCCAGCCTCAGACCAGTTTCTCTCAGTGGAATTGCTGCAACCCCTCGCCACACATTACAATACTACAAACTATTGCCAGAGGAGATCACAGTTGCAAAGTGTTTCCTGGTCAGGACAGGCAGAGATGCAGTCCCTACTATCCATTGGCGGCACGGTGGTGTAGTGGTTAACACTGTCGCCTCACAGCAAGAAGGTCCAGGGTTCGATTCCCGCTTGGGGACCAGGTTTCCATGATCCCAGGTACCCAGGTGGGGTATCTCCCAGGCCTTTCTGTGTGGAGTTTGCATGTTCTCCCCGTGCTCGCAAGGGTTTCCCCCCCGATAAGATAAACCCAATGGAAAAACATGCACAACAACAGATCGCTAACGCTGTGGCGTCCTTGACGAAGACGGGCAGGAGCACTTGTATTGGTCCCCTGGCGCGGCCCTCGCCGACGCATGTCTGCTCCCAGCTGCCCTTGGGGGGAAGGACGACGGGATGGGTTAATCGCAGAGATGAATCGCATCTGCGATCCTACAAAGAACAATGCATGCGTGTGTGTTCCAGTGTGTGTGTGTGTAACCGTGTGTGCTAACCGCTAAACATTGAGGATAGTTGCATGCCAATTAAAGACCTCTGAACAGGTCCTGCATTATTATTATATTATTATTATTATCCAAAGTGTCTTTTCCCTCCTGGATGATGATGATAATAATAATAATAATAATAATAATAATAATAATAATAATAATAATAATAATAATAATAATAATAATAATAATAATAATAATAATAATAATAATAATAATAATAATAATAATAATAATAATAATAATAATAATAATAATAATAATAATAATAATAATAATAATAATAATGCATTTGATTTATAAGGCGCCTTTCAGGACACTAAAAAAAAAGTCCACAAATCAGTGAATGAAAAAATTATAGGATCAAATGAAAACAACTTACTAAAAATGGATGTTTAAAAGTACTAAAAACCAACAAAAAATACCAAACACTAACAAACATTCAGCACAGGCAATGGGGATGCTGACATAAAAGAAAAATGTAAACAATTTTTTTTCTTTTTTTTTTTAGATCCGGGGCTAGGAGAAAAACATCCGGGGCTAAAGCCCCGGAAGCCCAGGGCTAAAGCCCCGGAAGCCCAGGGCTAACGACGCCACTGTCCTATAGGCAGGCCAGACACAAACATGAATCACAGGTTATGTGAGGCCAAAACAAATGAATCTCAAATGTTTGCTAGTCTCCAAGCTGACACACTCGCTGGTATCTTAGCCAAGTCCTCAGAGGGACCCTTAGCCAACGTGGCTATAAACCAGAATCACTAATGGACACCAGATAGACAACAAAGCTCCGTTGAGATAGGGGATCAGAGCTGGTTGCAGTGGGGCAGAAAGCTCTGTTATAATAGGGGATCAGAGCTGGTTGCAGTGGGGCAGAAAGCTTCTCTGCCAAGCGGCTCCAGGTTGCAGCTTGACTGCCCATCTGCACTTCTCTCCGTTTCACCCCTCGCAACAGTGCAATTATCTCTGTCCACCTCTCCTCCCGGGCCTTCAAGACAAGGAAGCTGTGTGCTGATAGGCCGGTTACCATACATAGAGATTGCTGTCCACAACAATTTTAAGTATTCCAGGGGTTGAGAACGGACATTTCAGAGCTACTGCTGTGAGAGTAATGTCGTTTTTTTCTCTGCTTCTGAGACGTACGGTCATGCCCCTGGGTCTTTTTTAGGTTAGCTTTCAGAGTCATGGTCTGAATTAGAGTTTTGTACTGAAGGAAACCATTTCTCAGGCCACAGAAGTGTACTCACAGTCTCTCAGTTTTTAAATCTAGGCTTTTTTATAATTCTGTAGCATGATTTCCCGTTGAATATCAAAATAAACAGCAAGACTAGTATTGACTTGCTGTCACTCCATGTTTCATGTTAAATGAGAGAGAGAGAGACTTTAATCCCCTTAGGGAAATTACATACTGTAGATGTCAACGATATCTCACCATGCGGATCAGTGCTTTCTATGATGATGATATTTATACCAGACCATTTTAGACCATTGTTTATACTCGAACTGTATCCAAAACATCCACAGAAAATGCTGGAATGTGATCCAGTAAAGTACTGAAATATTCTGATCAGCATGCATGGGAAGGACTCTCCAAATATAATTGTCTTATTGATTACTGATTACCTCCTCAACACTGTAACACTGTTCACTTGAGTTACACCAACTCAGGATTGTAATCTGATTACTTTGCCTTCCAAATCAATTAGGATATAAAAACTAACAGACAATTTATTGTAAACTAAGTGCAATTTCATTATTCATTTAATTTAATTTATTTGTATTTGTATTGTATTATAATTAGTGCTGTCAAACGATTAAAATATTTAACTCGATTAATCGCATGATTGTCCATAGTTAACTCGCGATTAATCGCAAATTAATCGCATTTTTTTTTTTTTTTTTTTTACCTTAAACAGATCTTTTTCAAGTTCCAAGTTTTAATACATTTACATTTACATTTAGTCATTTAGCTGACGCTTTTATCCAAAGCGACTTACAAGTTCTGTACGACAAGCCATCAGGAAGAGCACAACTCTATCAGCTGAGTAACAATGTTCATCAAAGTGTTGAGTGCTACAGTGTAGGTTAGTTTATTAGGACAAGTGCATGACAGTATGGTTAGTTAGGGTTAGATTTTTTTTTTTTTTTTTTTTTTTTTAATTCAGATAATGGTTGAAGAAGTGAGTCTTTAGTCGACGGCGAAAGATTGGACGTGTTTCGGCTGTCCTAACTGGGGTGGGTAGTTCATTCCACCATTGTGGGGCAAGGACTGAGAATAGGCGACTTCTCTTTGATGACCCTCCCGGAGCTTGGATAGGAGTAGGTCTGAGGCGGCCAGAAGATGCAGAGCGTAGGGGTCTTGAGGGTGTGTAGTTAGAGACCATTGACCGGAGGTAGGCGGGAGCAGTTCCCTTTGCCGCACGGTATGCTAGGTCAAGGGCCTTGAAGCGGATTCGTGCAGCAATGGGGAGCCAGTGCAGGTCCCTAAGAAGTGGGGTGACATGGGCCGACTTCGGTAGGTTTGAGATCAGGCGGGCCGCTGCGTTCTGAATGAGTTGAAGAGGCTTAGTGGCAGTGGCCGGGAGGCCAGCGAGCAGTGCGTTGCAGTAGTCGAGGCGGGAGATGACTGTTGATTGGACGAGGAGTTGGGTGGTTTCTTTTGTCAGGAAGGGGCGTATCCTTCTGACGTTGCTCAGGAGGAATCGGCAGGTTCTGGTTGTCGCTGCGATGTGAGCAGAGAAGTTCAACTGGTCGTCGAGGACAACACCAAGGTTCTTGGCGGTCGGGGACGCGGTCACAGCTGCATTCTCGACTGTGATGGAAAGGTCGGTCAGGGGGGAGGATTTGGCCGGCAGGTGGAGCAATTCTGTTTTGCTTAGGTTCAGTTTGAGGTGGTTGGTCGTCATCCAGGCGGAGATGTCGGACAGACAGGCCGAGATCCGCTCAGAGACGTGGATATCTGAGGGAGGGAAGGAGAGGAAGAGTTGAGTATCGTCGGCATAACAGTGGTAGGAGAAGCCATGAGACGTGATAATGTTACCCAGTGATTTAGTGTAGAGGGAGAAGAGAAGGGGTCCTAAAACCGAGCCCTGGGGGACACCCGTCCGCAGGGGGCGGGTGGCCGACAGGGTCCCTCGCCATGACACTTGGTAGGAGCGGTCATTGAGGTATGATGACAACCATGTCAGCGCAGAGCCAGCCACTCCCATTCCTGCGAGGGCCGCGAGGAGGATCTGGTGGTTGACTGTGTCGAAGGCTGCAGATAGATCTAGGAGAATCAGGACAGAGGAGAGGCCTTTCGCTTTTGCTAAGTGAAGTGCCTCTGTGACCGCAATGAGGGCTGTCTCTGTGGAGTGACCAGTCCTGAAGCCTGACTGATTAGGGTCTAGGAGGTCATTCTGTAAGAGATAAGCAGTAAGTTGGTTGGATACAGCACGTTCAAGTGTTTTAGAAAGGAAGGAGAGAAGAGAGACAGGACGGTAGTTGCCTATGACGGTAGGGTTCAGGGATGGTTTTTTTATGAGGGGCGTGACTCTGGCTTGTTTTAGGGAGGTGGGGACCACCCCCGAGTTGAGTGAGGAGTTGACATGCAACATGCAAGTCAACAAATGCTTGCTTTATGCAGCCATTTAACACAAAAGGATGACCCTCATGCATTGCAAATTTGCATCAAATTCAAAACAGTGATGCACAAAATAACTTAAAAGAAAATAATAATTTAAAACAATGAATAAAGTGTGCATGAAATAATAGGGGAAAGAAAACGTTAGGAACTTGTTACATTCACACACACAAGGGCTGATTAATCACCCCCCCCCCCTCTCTCCCTCACACACACACTCTCCCAGCTCTCTTTCTCTCTTGCCCCTTCCTCATCTCTCTCACCCCCCTCTCTCCCTATATCTCACACACACACACACACACACACACACACACACACACACACACACACACACACACACACACACACACACACACACACACACACACACACACACACACACACACACACACACACACACACACACACACACACACTTCAGAAACAAACATAGTATCAATGAGAGCATCAATAATACACCTGAGTGAAGTCTAGTAAAAAAAAAAAAAAAAAAATTAGTTAATCTTGAGTTAAAAAAAATTAGTGGCATTAATAGAATCGGGAGTTAACGCGTTAATATCGCGATAACTTTGACAGCCTTAATTATAATGTAAAATATTGTAAGGAAGGGGCAGGGCTTTATACGTTTATTAATTTTTAATTTTTTTACTTACCCCCTTCTCGAACACTTATTGAACTGTATGGAAAGGAAATAGTCTTTGACTATTTACCTTTAATTTTTTTTAAACTTGTTTTATGTTCGAGACAAATACAAATCAATCAATCAATTATGGTTTATCTTTTTTTTATTGGAAGAATTTATGCAAATTTATACATTCCAGTTATACTTTCAAATTATACATCTTCCATTTCCTTCCCCATTCCTATCCCCTAACCCCACCCCATCCCACCCAAGGAGGGCGACAACAAACATACATATAATTCACATAAATAATTTTTTTTTATAATTAAACATAAATACAGGTGTGACAGAGAAAACTACCCAAAAAGAAATTAAGTAAAATTAAAAGAAATAAGAAAAAATAGAAATAAAAAACTGTAATAATATAATATAAGTAATACTCTCCATTTTGGTAGCATAATTTCCAGATAGAAAAAAATGGAAAGTAAATTTAACACCCTCAGCTAGACCACCACAATGCCATCTCCCCAGCCATACGTGGACTAGCAGTGTCAGAAAGGTAGGTGGGGGAAGGAGGGGGGTCATGGGGTCCGAGGTTTGGAAGGAGAAGGGACTTAGGTCATATGGGTTTTGAAATGAAGTAGGAAGGGCTGCCATGTTTTGTGGAAAGTATCTGTGTGGCCTTGTGTTGTGAATCTGATTTTCTCTATATGTATGAGAGACATAACATCCCTCATCCAGTGCAAATGTGAAGGGAGAGTGGCTGCCTTCCAGTTGAATAGGATGAGGCGTCTGGCAATAAGTGAGGCAAAGGCTATATCATTGGATTGCCCAATAGATATTGCGGCGTTCTCCGGTGTCAGACCAAATAATGCACTGAGAGGGCATGGGTCAACATTCACAGCAAAGATATGAGTAAGATTTAAAAATGGAAGTCCAGAATTATTAATTAATGTTTCTATCCTCAACTACAACCATGAATAAACAGCTTTTTGGACATTAAGTGGTATGGAATACTTGCTGGTATAGTGTACAGTAGTTGATGCGATGCCATTCAATACTGACAGAGTCCCGTGGTGCGAGTTCTCACCTGCTGCCCAGTTTTGCATGCGCTGAGTGTTGAACGGGTCAAACATTTTGGAACACGGCCCAATGCATCTCAGCATCACATGGCTTTTTTCCAACATAAAACAAGTATAGAAATTAGGGCTGTCAATCGATAAAAATAGTTAGCTGTGATTAATCGCATAATAATAGCCATGAAGTCATGTCCAAATAAAAATACGTTCAGAAATGAGTGATTAGGAGCGATTTTGGTAAAAAGTGAGAACAAATTAAGTTCTGCAGAAAACCATAGACTCCAATGCATTTGGCAGACATTTCTCTTCCTGTTTTCGTTTGTGACTTTTCACCTACATCCCTGATTCGCTCATCCCCACGTCGGGTATCATTGGAAAGCCACACTCATTGGTTACAACCCTGTCCAATTTTTGAGATCGCCAATTGTGTCCATGGGGGAAAATAAAGGGTCACAAAAACATTCCCTTCTACTATGTGGAATCAAAACAGTTTCTCAAGTTCTCTCTCTTCCCCTCTCACACAGTACCATGTGAGAGGTTATTTTCATTGTCTGGGCATATTGGGGGACAGACACATACAAGAAATGGTATGAAATTCATGTCAACAATTAAACTCAGAAATGTTTGTCTGAAGAGGTCTGTCACCAAAATGTCCAAAATTTCTATACTGACTGAATTCAAATTCTTACAATGAATAATACCAAAAAGATATATGAAAATAAGAAAATGTGTTATGCATCAAAAGAAATTGTGTCATTAATATGCATTTGCGTTAACGCATTATTAATGCGCTAACTTTGACAACCCTAATAGAAATAGTTGAGGACCGCGGATTTATGTTTGTTTTGGTGGCTGAAGCTTTTGCTTGCATGTTAAGGTGGGGATTTATTAAAACGTGTTTTGTCTCATGACCCTATTTTCTGCCTGTCTGACATTTCCCGGTTCACTCTGAACCAGTCGGCGGGCCAGAACTCCAACCACAGGACTTGTTTTTTAAGCTACTGTAATGGCATAGCATCAACTACACTAATCTCACCAATAAAGTGCCTTTTTGCTTTCCAAACATGTGTTTTAGTAATCCAAACAGTATCTATAATCCGATTACTGTTTTTACAGTTACTAATATTTTATAATCAGATTACTGAACTCTTCAGGACTCAGACCATGTATAAAATGTGATAATTATTCTCTCTCTCTCTCTCTCTCTCTCTCTCTCTCTCTCTCTCTCTCTCTCTCTCTCTCTCTCTCTCTCTCTCTCTCTCTCTCTCTCTCTCTCTCTCTCTCTCTCTCTCTCTCTCTCTCTCTCTTAACCTCCTCCTCTTCAAGGTGGCCAATCAGGTGGTCCAAGCCCTCCTCACTCAGAAGGTTTGTCTTTTGCCTGTGTAACATTGAAGCATTATTAGTCCAGTCTGTCGTTAGAATCAATCAGAGAAATGTCAGTGATGAGGAACCCAGTGTGAAGAATGATCAACTGCATAATTTTATGCCTTATCAAACATTTCCGACATGACTTTCAGAGAACAAAAAAAAAAATTAAATTCTTTTTTGTAAATGTGACAATAAAATTAAAGTTGTTCTGTTAGCTGTTACAGTAGCATGTTGCATGTACAGTATATGGTTTAGTATTGCTGGTTCCCAGCTGTATATGTACATTACATTTAGTCGCATGTACCGTTACGCTTTGCTTGCTTCACAGCCAGGCAAATTAACATATCGCTGCTGTCGGGACAAAACCTCATAACTCCAAAAACCCAACTTTTCAGCAGATGAAAAAAACTAACACAGATTTGAGGGTGAATATAGTTAGGAGGTTTAGACGGATGATCGGTTTAATGCTTTCCCATTGTTTAAACTTTGTAAAACCCACACACACATATGGAGGATGATCTACGGAGTTGATTTATATAATAAAAAAAAAATTCAAAAAATGGAGTTATGAGGTTTTGTCCCGACAGCAGCGATATTTAGAGTGAAATTAACGTCAGATATACCGCGCGACAATACGTTTGTTGTTTACAACATTAGTTTACATAGTAATTTAAACAAGATCAAATTAGACAATGTTGTAAACTGCCCCCCTCCCAGTCCCCGTCCTCTAGAACCTCCCCCTCACCAAAATGCCCCAAAACAACCCCCTCCTCTCCCTCTCCAGTGAGAAACTTACTGTAGTTGTAGGTACATAGACCAGACCCCCCCCCACCCTCAGACAAGGACCGTAGTAAAAGCGTCTGTATCAAAAAGAAGAAGTTAAAAATAGAAATTGTAAAAAGGAAGTATAATTGGTGAAATACACTTCTTTAAAATATACATATCGAATACTTAAAAAATCAGCTATACCTGTCTATGTAGGTGCTCATATATCTATATCAAACATATCTAATTGTCAACATACAACCTGCTGTGAAATATTAGACACATTCTATATTAACTCATTGACCGCCACGCTCTTTTCCCATCTTTACTCAATGGCGCCAGTGTTATTGACCATTTTAGCTATGTTTGCAGACCCATCGTGTGTGCTGTATTATAGCTATGGAGACAATAGTATGGATAGTACGCCTGTCCCGTCTCCCTGTCTCCCTGTGAGTGGCTGTCTCGGAGTGATGACCGGAGTGTTGGACGTCCCATGATGAAGACCGGGAGGATGCGACCCTCTCTGCGCCGCCCCTTTGCCTTAAATAGATCCGCTATCTGCTCTATCTTTAATCTTTCAAAATGTTCAGTTGCTATTGCTATCAGCTCTATCTTTAATCTTTCAAAATTTTCAATTGCTGTCGCATGCACTTATCTGTGTTTCACTACACATATGAGTGCATGCTTACCAACTGTTCGCCTGTTTTACTGCAACACTAGTACACTACTATCACCGACATCGATGAAGGGAGATCCCCCCTTGAATGGCCCTTCTAAGGTTTCTCTCCTGCACATTGCCTGTGGTGCATTTTTTCCTATTGCTAGGTTTTAGTGAGTTTTTACTTACCTTTGCGTGGGGTATGTCTGGGAGTGTTGCATTTATTTTGCATTTATTGTAAAAAAATTTGACTTTATGGTGTTCTTGTTTTGTTCTTGACTTATTGTGATGTTTCTTCTTGACTTGTTTAAAGAAGACGTGTCCGGCCCATGGGGACAATAACGTGTGTTGTCGGGCCTTACAAATACATTTGATTTGGCTCATTTTACAGGCATTGTTCATAGTCCATCACTGATAACCAGTTCATTTCCTGTAGTTTGTGCCCTATTACACGCTAAACATCGCCCCTTTCCAAAATAATCCAGTCTTTTTTCATAGATCGTGAGATATGACACGTTATATGCAATATGCCCAAATCGTTCGGGTTGCTCGCCTGAAACCCCAAATACTTCCAAATCAAAGGTATATACCATGTACATATGTGTCTTCACAAGATCATCAAGGGGGGGTGGGGGCGTTTAAACTCAAAACTGCGATCGTTACCAAAAGCATGTTTTAGGTCCGGTAAAATACAACACTGTGATCGGTACAAAAACATGTTTCAGGTTCGGTAAAATAGACATAGAATAGACCTTACCTTAGCCAAAAGGTACTCCAAAAAAGAATAATCCCCAGTGATCCCATCGCCATCGTGATTACTCGTGTATACTCGTGTATACAGGAAATAGTTTTTAGGCGATAAAATCTCAGAGTGATCGCTCTGTCGCTCTGTCCTCTGAGGGGGAGGAGTTCTTGTAGACAAAAAAAACAATCCCAGTTCAAAGGGTAGGCGATACTGCCACCTGGCAGGATTCGATCGTCATTGCAATTGTAACATAGGCAGATGTGCCAGGGAGACCCAGGGAGCTCCGGCTGAGTGTCTAGAACGGGGATCAAATGAAAAATATAAAAGGATCCAAGCGCTGAGGATAAGGCGCTCAAGCGTTGGCGACGAAAGTCACGAGTATAGTTGTTTTGGCGCAGAAAGAGTTGAACATAAAACCCAGGCCACTTATTTGTCAAACACCCACCGCAAGGTTGTTGAAATGGTCCAACTTCTCAACATTTCAACGGAGAAGCTTCCTGTTTTCTGGGTGATGACACGTTGAAACCAATGCAGCTTTCAGTGATTAGAACATAAATTTGTTATTTTCACACAAAGCCGCATTTGATGTCATGGGGTCACAAAACAGACATTTTGAGAAGTTGGACAATTTAAACCACTTCGAGGTGAGTGTTGTTGAATTTTATGTTTAGGTATATAAAATTCCTCTGAGTAAGTGAAATTAAATTATATGACATACTGTTGCCTGGGAGATCTAAACTTCATTTCAGTCTATGTCCACTTGCCCAACTGTGATATGAAGCTATTGTAGCTAAGCGTAGCGGTACATATACAGCCAGGAACCAACAAGGTTTAGTATAGCTTTTTAATACAATTATTGTACAAAGAGGTTACAATTTGTTTTATACGATAATTTGTTTGTACGACTTCAGGACTTGAAAGAGGAGTGTGTGAAGCTTCGGACGCGGGTCTTTGACTTGGAGCAGCAAAACCGCATCCTGAGTGTGCTGTTCCAGCAGCGGGTCAAAGCATCCACCAACCCTGTCTCCCAGGTAGGCCTGGCATAACAGATGCAAACACTGACATAATCTGCTTCTAGGATAGTTGAATTTTATTGAGCAGTGTTCCACTTCAAAAGGAGATTTGCTGACCTTAAATGGCACCAAAGAACATCCGGGTATGAATTTTGGGCTCTGCTATTCTACACTCACACTAAAAATGAATGAACTAATGCAATGAACTAATGCTTCTTCTGCAAGCTCCCATAGCATCAAATAACTGCAACTTCTCAATTACAACTCACTTCTCAATTAATAATACTCAGTCACAATGTTGAGGTCCCTCAAAGAGCTATAAATAAATACAATCTAAAACATGAGATCAGGAATGTAGGGGCATATTCGAATAAATATGGAAATAATATAGAAATGTGTAATATGTAGGGCTGTCCCTGACTAAGGATTTGTATAGTCGACTTTCATTAGCCGAAATTTGCAGATAGTCTACTTCTACTGGTAGTCCACTATACATTTATTTATTTTAATTTAAAAAAAAAAAGAATTTGCAAAAGCATGCAATTGGTCCACTGATGGATGCATCTTGATATTTGTCTAGTCTAGTGTGTTCATTAGATGGGTAAAATCCTCTTTCAGTGCCTCTGTGCCCGTTTCTTAGGAAGTTAGCCTCTCTGGTATGCTCGCCATTAGCGTTAGCCAGGCTTTTAGGCCTCTTAGCTTTGGGAAAGAATTAAAAAATTTTATTAAATTTTTTTATTATAATTTTTTTATTGCATTCGACTAAGAGGTTGGCAGTTGACTACGGCTCCTTTCGACCGATTAGTCGACTAATCGGGGTCAGCCCTAGTAATATGGAAAGGAGTGCAGTGCAAATGCATATGTGCAAATGAATATGGATGTACAGTATAATGCAGTCAGTGAGTACAGGTACAAGGCAGTTTTTATCTGGATGGCCAGGGGATAGTAGCCTCTCCTGTGTCTCACCTTGATCTTGATGGTGTGGCTCTGCTTAGAACAGTTTTGTTGGGAAAGACTTAGAAAGGGGTTGTTGAGGATCAAAGGATTCAATAGGGAACCTTCCCAATTATTTTTCTACTTCCTGCACAGAACTTCAGAAAGGCATGTAGGAAAAGAAAAAGGGGATTTTTTGTATCACTGTGACTTGCTTGAGCACATCGTAGGTCATCAAACAAGCGCCATCCTCATCCTCATCATCATTATCATCATCATCATCATCCTCACTCATCCTCATCATCATTATCAACATCAACATCATCATCATCATTCCATACCACCTTCTATTTTTACGTTCATCATATGGAAATTAGCTGGCTCTTGTGTCAGTAATTACAGATGAACTGTTTGAATGTTTAATTAGATTGCCGTTGGTCTTAATTATCCTGTAATTTGTGTTAAATTATGGATTGAGAGTTGCTGCTTCATATGTGGTATCACAGCACCATTTGGCACTAAACTGTAATTGGCGATCACCTTTTATTTGAGCAAGGCTATGATCCTGAGGTTTTGTGTTGAGTTTTTGTTGCTCCTTTTCCCCCTGGTGTTTCTGTAACCTGGCTGACGGGCCTGGTTATCCTCCTTTGATAGTTGTCTGGGAAACTTGATGGTGATCATTTCCTACTCGCCTGAGCTAAACCTCCCTCCCATACACCAATGTTGTGTTGTTCTCCTAACAAGCTGGAATTGGCTATGATTGGCCTCACTCACACACACACAAACATAATCACTCAGTGGGTACGTGCTCAGAATTAAAAGTGTGTTCATTGATTGATGTGCAGATACCAAAGTGAAAAGAAAACAAAGACCCCCTTCACACCACGCATTAACTCTTTAATTGCCAAACCCGAGATAAGTCGGGTTAACTCGCCATGCGTTGGCTGCCAGACCAGAGATATCTTTTATTCGATATTTTTATTCATTATTCATCCAGGGACCTTGCTGTTACCATATGGAATGAGTCTGAGATCGCCAAAGTGCAATACCGGCCGCATCCAGCTAGACGGCGGTATCGAGCACCATTTGAAACCTTATATCTTGGCCTGTGCAATCGTCAAATGTCTCCGGGTGCAGTTTTCTGGGTCGGGCCAGTCTAGCGGTTCTTCCGGTTGCATTGAAGCGTGTCAAATGCTCCCGATCCATATGTTGTGGTGGGTTATGTCGTGGACCAAATGGACATCGGATGGACCAGATGGCGATCAAACAATTGGAATATTATTTTTGGAATACTCCCGATCACAGGTAAGGACTATCTGATGTCAATTCTGGCTTGCTTTTATACCGATCGATCTACTCAACATTTTTAGTGTTCAATACGAATGCTGTTACTGGCAATCAAATAATCAGAAATGACCCACCCCCCCCCCCCCTGTCATGCATTCATGATGAAACATAATACCTATTATATAGATTTGATTTGGGAATAGTAGCGTGTCCAGGCAAGAAACGGCAACGCTTATAGTAGGATTCACACATAAGGCTATAACTCAGCCTTTCGGGAATGACCCCAGACCACTCTAAAACTATACTCATATTCAGTTTCACCACGGTATAACATGGGAACGTATGGATGAAGAAATGTATTCTTTTTCATATAGTGAATGATAGATATTTGATGTCAAATGGGCCATAGTATTCAAGTTTCAAGTTTCTTTAATAGTTGTCATACAGAAGTACAGAATACTTTTATACAAAATGCTTCTTACTGTTGCGCTCCAGAGACTGTGCAAGACAAGATAAGTATGAAATAAAATAACATAGTAAAATTAGAAGTGAAAAAAAATGAGGTCACAGTGTTCAGTTTAGACATATGTACAATGTTCGATGCAGAATAGACGTAGTTACCATACAATATACAATACTGTGCAGTGTACTAATATACAATACTATATAGTGCAAGGCAGAAATGGAGAAATGGGACAAGGTGCAATTTAGGTACAATTCACAGTAGGTGTACGAGTTGTAGTGCAAATCCTTTATCAATAAATATAAAGTGTAAGTGTGTTTGTGTGATCTAAAGTGTGGAGAGTGGGTGCTGCAGTGTGTTGTTTGTTTGAGTGAGTGTGTGCGTGTGGGTGTGTGTGCTGTGTGCATTTGATGGTTGTTGCATAGTGATTATTGTTCGTTTAGCAGCCTGATGGCCTGGGGATAGAAGCTTCTTCTGAGTCTTTCTGTGCTCGCCTTAAGACTCCGGTATCGCTTGCCTGACCGCAGCAGTTCAAAGAGGCAGTTGTTCGGGTGGCTCGAGTCCTTAATAATTCTCTTAGCCTTCCCCTTGCACCGCTTGTTGTAAATGTTCTGGAGGGTGGGAAGCCCCCCTCCAATTGTGCGTTCGGCTGAACGTGTCACTCTTTGTAGTCTGCTACGGTCTTGTGCAGTGCTATTCCCAAACCAGGAGGTGATGTTGCCGGTCAGGATACTCTCTATTGTACATGAGTAGAAGTTCCTAAGGATCTTCTGACTGACTTGGAACTTCCTTAGGCGCCTGAGGAAGTAGAGGCGTTGTCGTGCCTTCTTCACAACACTGTCAATGTGTGTGGTCCATGTCAAGTCCTCGGATATGTGGGCTCTGAGGTACTTGAAACTGTTCACTCTCTCAACCGGTGCCCCGTTGATGCTGAGGGGGCTGTAGTCCTTGACCCCCGACCTCCTGAAGTCCACAATCATCTCTTTTGTTTTGCTGACGTTCAGGGAGAGGCAGTTCTCCTGACACCACTGTGACAGGTTCTCTACCTCTTCCAGGTAGGCCCTTTCGTCATTGGCAGAGATCAGGCCCACCACTACTGTGTCATCAGCAAATTTGATGATGGTGTTGTTGTTCCGCTGTGCTACGCAGTCATGTGTGTACAGGGAGTAGAGGAGGGGGCTCAGAACACAGCCCTGGGGGGCCCCTATGTTGAGCGTGATGGATGAGGAGGTGCAGTTGCCGGCTCTTACCACCTGGGGTCTGCCCATCAGGAAGTCCAAGACCCACTGGCAGAGGTCATAGTTCAAGCCCAGGTCCCTGAGCTTGGCTATGAGTTTGGAGGGGACTATGGTATTGAATGCTGAGCTGTAGTCGATGAACAGCATTCTCACATAGTTCCCCTGCCTCTTGTCCAGGTGTGATGCTGCTGTGTGCAGCACATGGGCTATGGCGTCCTCCGTGGACCTGTTGGGGCGATATGCAAATTGCAGAGGGTCCAGGTTGATGGGGAGGGAGGAACAGATGTAGCCCTTCACTAGCTTCTCAAAGCACTTCATGGCGGTAGTCGTTGAGGCAAGCGGGCGTAGATTTTTTGGGTACAGGGATGATGGTGGACTTCTTCAGACAGGTGGGGATGACAGCCTGTTCCAAGGACAGGTTGAAGATGTCAGTGAATACCGGGGCCAGTTGGTCGGCACAGACTTTTAGGACGCGGCCGGGGATGCCGTCCGGTCCTGCTGCCTTCCTGATATTAACTTTTTTAAAGATCCGTCTCACCTCATGCTCTGTTACCCTGAACACTGAGTCTCCATCAGCAGACCCCCCCCCCCCATTGCCGTGGTTTGTAGGCTGGTGTTGTTATTCACAGCCTCAAACCTCGCATAGAAGGAATTGAGATCATTTGCTAAGGAGATGTCACTGTTCAGTTTGAGGGGGGTGCCTTTGTAGTCTGTCATTGTTCTGAGGCCCTGCCACATGCCTCTAGAGTCAGCCTGTTCAAACTGAAGTTCAACTTTATCCCTGTAACGCCGTTTTGCCTCTATTACTGCTCTCCTGACGTTGTATCTTGCCATCTTGTGTTCTTCCATGTTGCCTGTCACCAGCCCGGTGTTGTATGCTGATGTGCGCACTTTCAGAGCCTCACGGACGGATTTGTCTACCCAGGGCTTTTGATTTGGGTAGATTTTAATTTTGGTGGAGGGGATTGTTTCTTCTACCAGAGTACAGACATAGTCAATCACCGTTTCGGTGTATTCGTTAATATTGGCTGTGTTATCACGGAATACACTCCAGTCTGTGCATTCAAGTGCAGCTTGGAGTGACTCCTCTGACGTCACGGCCCAACGCTTAACCTCTCGCGAGACCACCGGCGTTCGCTTGAGACTTTGTTTGTACTTTGGCAAAAGAAAGATGGCGGCGTGATCGCTTTTACCGAATGGACTAAGAGCCTGTGACTTGTACCCATTCTTAAATTGCGAGTATACATTGTATCCATAGCTATAATATAGAATATAGTTATAGCTCTACAAACAAGGTGACGCACTCCTATCTTTTAAAGCATGGCATTGCTACAACGGGCCCCGTCTAATAGCTAGCGCTGAATGAGTTAAAGGATCATTCCCACTAATTATAAAACATTAAGATATGTCAAAATGCTTTGGCAATAATGAAAAGAATTTTTAATTGAATTGAGAGACTGGCAAGGCAACAGTTGTGTTGCCTGTAGCCTAGTCTATCAGCCTATTATTAGTACACTAATAATAATATTAATAATAATAATAATAATAATAATACATTAGTATTGTTTTTATTGTTATAGAATAGTGTGAGGATGCACTTGTTGGCAGGGGTGTAAAGTACTTGAGTAATTGTACTTCGTTACAATACTTAAGTACTGTTTTGGGGGATTTGTACTTTACTCAAGTATTATTAGGTTTGTATACTTGTACTTTTACTCAATTACATTTTAGAGAAAAAAAACATTTAAAATGCAGACCTACAAAGTACAAAGTACAAATCTTGCAGGTCCAACAATATTAATTAGTATATTGGTTTCTGTGGCCGTACTAACGTTAATGTTATTAATCCTGCGGCCGCACTTTATTTAAAAACAGCCTGTGAGGGCTGGAGGAATTCTGCATGCAGCCCAACGAGGGGGCGTGCCGTTTTTCTGCTTCACGCACCTGAGAGGAGTTTGCAATCAGCTCGGGAGAGTACTAGTATTGCAGACTCCCCTCCACTCCTTGTGGGGTCGTTCTTGTTACTACCATCTACTGCCGCGTCTCCGGCGTGAAACGTCGTGCCACCCCTGTACATCACCACCTGTCGCCGTTTCCTGGAGTGGGACACCGCCTTCGCTCTCTATTACTCCATGGGAGGATCCCAGTGTTCCCACTCCAGATGTCCTGCCGGCTACTTCCCAACTCCCTCTACATGGACCCGTTCCTGGGGTGAGGCTCGCCATCGCTCTCTATTACTCCACGGGAGGATGCCCGTGTTCTCACCCCATTCCCCTTGGACCCCCTGGTTGCTGCGCTGCCCGTCGGCAGCATTCTGGTCGGGAGGATGCCCATGTTCAATGAAGAGTCCTGTGTATTTTTGCCCCTGTTTCTGGAAGATTTCCCGTGTACCTCTTTGCCTGTGTGCTAGAGGATTCCTGCCTGTGCACCCCTTAAAGGCACAGTGCCGCGTTTTTTGTGTTCATGGACTTTGGTGTTTTTTCCCCCTTAAAGGCTGAGTGCCGCTTTTTTGTATATAATAAATCATGCCCTTGTTTTGGCTAACTCTGATTACCTGTCTGTGTCGTGCAATTGGGGTCGCATTACAAACCATAACAGTACGACCCGACCAGTCGACGACCCAGCCGGCACAGACAGTGTATGTGAGACAGCCCCTGCAAGCTAACCCCATGTGTAGCCTCCCCTCAGCTAGCATAGGCCCTGTAGCTAGCTAAGCCCCTGCAGCTAACCGGCTTCCTCAGCTAGTACAGCAGTCTGCTAGCTTAGCTCCAGCAGCTTGCACAGCCTCTATGTTGATGTAGCCTTACAGCTAGCATAGGCCCTGTAGCTAGCTATGCCCTGGCAGCTAACCCTGTTCCCTCTGCTAGCCCACTTTGTGTGTAGCTTCCCCAGCTAGCATGGTCTCCACTTTGTGTGTAGCTACCCTGTTCCCCACTGCTAGGACTGCCCCTTCAGCTAGCAAGGTCAGTTTCCCTGGTGCCCTTCTGGAAAAAAAAAGTCCCCCCTGCGGGCCTGGCTGGTCGCCGGGTGGCTCCCGTAGAGGGGGGGGTACTGTGAGGGCTGGAGGAATTCTGCATGCAGCCCAACGAGGGGGCGTGCCGTTTTTCTGCTTCACGCACCTGAGAGGAGTTTGCAATCAGCTCGGGAGAGTACTAGTATTGCAGACTCCCCTCCACTCCTTGTCGAGTCGTTCTTGTTACTACCATCTACTGCCGCGTCTCCGGCATGAGACGTCGAGCCACCCCTGTACATCGCCACCTGTCGCCGTTTCCTGGAGTGGGACACCGTCTTCGCTCTCTATTACTCCACGGGAGGATCCCAGTGTTCCCACTCCAGATGTCCTGCCGGCTACTTCCCAACTCCCTCTACATGGACCTGTTCCTGGGGTGAGGCTCGCCATCACTCTCTATTACTCCACGGGAGGATGCCCGTGTTCTCACCCCATTCCCCTTGGACCCCCTGGTTGCTGCGCTGCCCGTCGGCAGCATTCTGGTCGGGAGGATGCCGTGTTCAATGAAGAATCCTGTGTATTTTTGCCCGTGTTTCTGGAAGATTTCCCGTGTACCTCTTTGCCTGTGTGCTAGAGGATTCCTGCCTGTGCGCCCCTTAAAGGCACAGTGCCGCGTTTTTTGTGTTCATGGACTTTGGTGTTTTTTCCCCCTTAAAGGCTGAGTACCGCTTTTTTGTATATAATAAATCATGCCCTTGTTTTGGCTAACTCTGATTACCTGTCTGTGTCGTGCAATTGGGGTCGCATTACAAACCATAACACAGCCAATCATATCCCCATCAATGGAAAATTAACCCGCCCATACCCATGCTGATTTTTCCTTGTGCAAGACTAGTAAGCGGGGATCTTTGATTAAACACCTATCAGAAGAATAGACAGTCAGAGTGACCAGAAGATGGCCACAAATGATAGTACGAGTGATGAAGAGGACGAAACGGAACATTTCATTGCCCCGGAATAAAAAAGTATATCACTTAAAGGGGACCTGCTTGGATTGCTATTCCTAGCACTATTTGGGCAACTTTACACAATTCCTGTGAGTCTATGGAAGACATCTGTAAGGTTTATTTAAAAAAAAATCATTGTTTTATATTTCTAATGGAGTACTCAAAAGCATCATTTTCTAGCATCAAGATTTCAGCCTGTTATTGGCTGGGCATAAGCACTTTTAGTGACAGTCATCCACACAGTCTGCGAGTGGCAGACAGAGAGAGAGAGAGAGAGCACTGTGTAACCACAGCTGCGTGCGAGATACGCAGGTCCCCTTCTCTTTCTCTCTCTCCCTCTCCCGTTTGAGGAAGTCTTCCATTGTGCCGCACCAGTGTCGGCGCCATGGGGGGGTATTCGCGGGCCATGCCCCCCCAGATGGGGCACTGTGCCCCTCCAACCGGCATGGTCAATTATTATAAAAAATAAAATAATTAAACATAAATTTTTTTTATTATAGTAAAAGTCAGATGTTTTCCTTTATAAATAGGCTATTTAGCCTATTATTAAACGAAATTAAACAAAAAAAGTCTTAAAGGAAGTGTATGTTTGATCTCACGCCACGGCTCACGCACGCGTTATTATTGGTCACGTTGAGTTGACGGGTAGGGCGTGACTGCATTTGAATTGATTTTGATATGGGTAGGGCGTGACTTGAGTGAGGTCAGTGAGCGCGAAAGTCAAAGATAGAGTCAGACTCAGGTAAAATATAATAATCACTTCTTGGAGACGGACATACAAATAAAATGGATATACGAAAATGGTTGGCTGGGGCAGGCGCACCTAAGGCTTCTTCACGGCAATACCGGCAAGGAGATTTCGACACTTGTCAACACAGACCAGCTACGAAGGAACAGGTACTACTTCTCGGCTCTCGTGGATGTTGTCGGGTTTCTGGTAGAAAACCAGTTGCCTTTACGTGGAAACCTAGATGCTTTTGGTGACATGTCTGAGGGGGGAAGTGGTCTTTTCCTGTCCTTATTGGACTACACAATTAAAAAGGACCCAGAATTGGCTGACATAGTGAAAACTATCCCTCGAAACGCCACATACACTTGTCATGACATGCAAAATGAACTTATAAGTACACTTAGCAGTGTGGTGACTGAGGCTATAGTGGAAGAAGTAGGCGACTCGCATTACACATTAAAAGTGGACGGAACACGCAATCCCACGGGATGTGAAAATATATCTGTTGTCATTCGTTTTGTAGACCAGTCATTTGAAGTGACAGAGCGCCTGGTAACCATAGTGACAGCTGACGCAGGTGATGCACGGACATTGACAGACACAGTCTTAGCTGAGCTAAAAGAATGCTGGTTTGGACTCGTCAAAGATTCTCAGCCAGGTGTATAATAATACGAAAACGAAATACGTGTGCGCAAGACGCCAGTGTGTTTGTGACGTGACGTGCGAGAGAGAAAGAGAGAGAGAGAGAGAGAGAGAGAGAGAGAGAGAGAGAGAGAGAGAGAGAGAGAGAGACTGTCTTATCTCTTATGCCTGCAGTGCGCTCATGTTTTGAAATGCATGTTGGTTTGCGGGAAATGCGTTTTCTGAAGCGTATATTTTATGCCCCCCCAAAATTACCATATGCCCCCCTGATAAATTCGTTCTGACGCCGACACTGTGCCGCACGCTACAGACAGGGCGTTAGTTATGCTCCCGAATCGAGAGAGATAGAGATAGAGGGGGAGAGAGAGAGAGACAGACCGAGAGACGACAGCGCGACGCGCGTGTGTGTATGTGTGCTCTGTCGCGAGGGTCTATCTGATTCTCTCTCTCACTCGCTCTCTGTCAAACCCCGTTTGGTGCGCTACAACCACAGAGCCAATCGGATCACTATCCGCTCCATCCTCGCCACGTGACGTCACCACCATGCGAGTCAAATCAGAATGACCTGATTAAATGGAGCAGGAAATGAATGACCTGAATGACGGCAATCCGCCAATATGGTATTTAGAGACACAGACACATTGATACTAACTCCTATTACTATAATACAATGCTGGACACTGAAAAAAGACATTTATAATGCATGTCACCTTTAAGTATAATTTCTGGGTACTTTTTACACCCCTGCTTGTTGGTCAGTTTTTTTATATTCAAATTAATGACATGTGTGTGTCTAATGACAACTGTGACCTACACGGTTATCTGCATTTTGTGCGGGAAAAGCACAATATGATCTAAATGTGGACACTGGAAATGGACATTAATACCAGGTGTAAAAGTAATCTAGTTGAATCGTATCTAGATTTAATCTGGATTAGAGATACATGATGATACCATTTGTAAAGGGGGTAACTAGACAGCCATACGAAGCTACATCTTCAAGGAAAGCACTTTGGGTGTTGCTCAGCTCTGCAGTCAACTTGCTAAATGGAAGGTGGGACAGGGAGAACTTCCACAGGATTGCTCTGATCGACAAGTACAATGTCCATTACATTCAGGAAACTCAACCTTCTGTTGGCTAATTCAAAGAAGCTCAGCAGACTCTTTAACCCTTTCACTACCACACTACAGACAGTTAACCCTTTCACTACCACACTACATAAGGTTAACCCATTCACTACCACACTACAGAAGGTTAACCCGTTCACTACCACACTACAGAAGGTTAACCATCTGTAGTGTGGCAGTGAACGTGTTAACCCTTTGGAAGTGTGGTAGTGAAAGGGTTAATGTTTTCTAAATGTAACCAGTGTAATTAAACTAACAGTTTACCTGCATTTTGCAATAGCTTGCTAGTTGTTTGTTACGACCCTGGCTCAAAGGGAAGCAACATTAGTGCACACAGACATCAATGGTCTGTGTTAAACCAAAATACTATTCTAATTATGATAACTAGCTCAAACTAAAGATAAAAAATGGTGGAAAGGGAAGAGACACTGTTTCCACAATCTCTTCTAGCAAACGTCACCCTGCATGTGTGGGTGAGGAAGTGCCTTTAAGCCCGCCAGGCAGGTGTCCAATTAGCAGCAATCAGCCAATTAGCAGCAATCACCTGCATGCACAGTGACACAGGAGTAACCAAGATCATGGTAACCCCCCCCAAAATGTACATCCGATCTGTCTTCACCACCACCTGTTCTACTGAGGTGCCAGGCCTAAAAGCCAATCCACCCATGAACAGATCATCCCAAAACAAAAACTTTGTTTGAACAGGCCGCTCCACCGATACCGACCTGTCAAAAAGAGGCATCAAACTGGAAACAGCTATGACATTCTCACGATTCAAAATGGCGGCACATAAACCAACGTTATGACTCAAAATGGTGGCACACACATCAACTACGTCACGATCAAAATGGTTGCCTCTCATTAGACTAGGTCGTGAATCATCATTAGAATCATCAACTGACATACTGGGATCATCCCTGCCTACCAGTGAAACATCATGAACAGTAGAGCTACTGTGGGAAGGCTGGCAGCTTAAGTCAGGCCCTGTAGCCTTTTCAACCAGAACGGTGCATGAAACACCAGAAACACTAACAGAAATGTTGCCACCTGAATCAGCAACATTTCTCATAGCATCCTTCCCACACCCATCCTCCAATTCGTCCGTGGCCTCAGCCACCATACAGGCTGGGAAGACCTTGAGACACTGCGCTGCCAGGTCATCTTCGGCACGCATGTCACCTTCGGTTCCACCACCGGGCCCGACACTAGGGTACAAAAAAGAAAAGCACTATGCAGAGGTACCTTCAACAACAACGCCTGCACCTGCATTACTTAAACTACGCCGCGCCATCTCACGGTTAAATGCGGCCACTTCAAAGAGGGACGACAAGGAGACATCTCTATTTTGCTCTAGCGCTAGCTCCTCATGAGACGGTATCACCTTCCCAAATCCCTCAACAGGGTCACTTTCCAAGTCAACAAAGAACGTGTCACCAAGTGTAATGTCACAATTTGAAGTATCAACAACATCACTTTTGTCCTTTGACATTGCCTGTGTCACAGCACACACAGGGAACACTCCTGGATGTTTCTGTGCCAGCTCATCAGGGACCTCAGAAACCACAGGAATGGGAATTACAACTGGAGTAGCCAGCACTTTGTCACCAGCCAAATTATTCCCTAGAATGAAGGACACACCTCTTATGGGAATGTGAGAATATATATATATATATATATATATATATATATATATATATATATATATATATATATATATATATATATATATATATATATATATATATATATATATATATATATATATATATATAGCCGTAGCATGTTAAGTGTTGAACCACAGATACCCATTGTGTTTTACAGACATCCCCATGAGTGACATAGATATTGTTCAGATAATTATCTTAAGCCTAATGAACCTAATGTGATCCCCATGAGAGTCATATCAGTTTAGATTTCATATCTTGAGAATTGTGGGATTTTAGTGCCTCTTGACATTTGCTCATGTCATAAGACCTGCTGTGAGAGACTGTTGAAAGAGAGTGCTGTCACTAGCCATGGTGTCTTTCCCTCTGCAACCATAAAAGGGTGATTTGAAGTGAATCAAATGAGACTCAGCCCCAGTCGTGACACCATTGTCTGTGTCTAATTTCAGGTGCACCACACAATGGTGATATAGATTATGAACACGGGTAAAAATGGAGAGGGGGATGATGGAAGGTATGTTTGAATAGGGTGAGAAGGGGACAGTGGAGAACAAAATGAGATTTGAAATTGCCTTCGGGGAGATGATTGTGTGGAGGCGTGAAAAATTAGGGAAGAAGTTAGGGAAGCGAAATCTTGCACAGAATGTTAGTGTAGTTCCCTTTCTTCCAACATGGCTGTCTATAACCACTGGTAACCACTTCTGCAGTCGTAGATCCGGTAAAACATTGAAAAGGCATGGTATTACTGTTCCATGGGGACTTGTTTACAAGATCCAGCTATAAAACAGCAGTTTAATACATTCTTGTTGATATATTTCTCATATGTATATGTGCAAAGTTTCATCCAAATCGGATGAGAACTGTAGGACTTCTGACTGGTTAAGACAGACAGCCAGACCACGGACAGGAGTGATCGCAGCACTCATCACTAGGTGGAGGTAAAGTGATGACCAAAAGTCTTAAACTGAGTCGTGACAAACGTGTGTAAGTGGGAATGCCCTCCCCACCTCGAGTTTTCACCTCTTCGCCACCTTAGTGCATTTCAGCCTTTTAACGCAGAATACATTCTGTGTGTCTGATATAATAAGAACCCAGAGGCCACGCTCCTGCGGTGTACTTTCATCTCCAGCACCACTCCACTGCCAAGGCCACTGGCCCGCTCTGGTAATGAGTGCTGCGTGAGCCGCCGGTCCAAATGAGGAGCGTGATTACCAAGACAAGAGAGCATGGCCTCAGGACTTGTAGAAAGCAGGAGCAAAGAGGCCAGAATCCATTAGACTCTGTCTCTCCTAGCTGCTGAGAGCCCTCAGAGCTGAAAGGCAGGTCATCTTATTATCCCCATCGCTGGCACTGAAGACTGTGAGAAGGAAAGTAGGAGGGAGGCAGTGATAGAGGGACGAAGGGATTAGATGGAGGAGAGATGCTCTCATTGTGTCAATTTGTCCAAAAAGAATGCCCACAATGATGTAGGAATTATTGAAATGAGTTTCTGTTCTTCACCTTGAGTGAGATATGTACGGTATTGGAAATCAGCACCCAGAGCAACGGCTGAGGTGACGTCTGTTGTGGCAGGTTTTTAAACGGGGCAAGGTGGCTCTCTCTTCAGATAACGTTCCCACAAGTGCTGGTATGAAGGACCAAGGCAAATCTACATGAGTTTTTATTTGTATTTATTAGTCATTGTTTATTACGAATGCCTGTGTATACAAAATCAGCACTGGGATCTTATTATTCTTCCTTGAAAGTTGTTTGTTTCTAAACAAGAGGTATGTTTCTCAAGGATGCTCAATGTATAATTTGAAACTATTTAATTAAATATGTAAAGGGGCTCAATTAGCCCTAGAAACTAAGGGCATGTTATATGTTATATATCAAGTTTCTGGTACTTTTGTTTTGTTTTGTTTATAATATAGATATGTTTCTGATATAGATATATTTATATATATATGTATAATTTGTGGATTTATGATTGGACTCTACTTTGATAGGTCATTCCTTTGGTCACATTGCACAGGCACACCTGCGTCGTGATGTCATTTCCTGCCGTGTCATGTAATTACCTGCCAGGTGTATATAACTACCATCTTGAATGTATTTCCATTGCTAGCCATATCACTGAAGAAGGACATAGTCCGAAACATGTCTGTTTCCTATTCAGGCTGCCATTAAAAACATTGAACCTGAGAGTGCTGGTCTGGCTACCCTGCTTTTTGATATACTCTTCCTTGAAAGTAAAATGGGAAAGTTTCTTAGTAGTAGCCTACATGGTGACAAGGTGCGCCATAGTTTATTGTTCCCCATCTTGCACTGTCTTGAAGTGAAAGCTTATGTTGTAGATTATAATTGAACCCTTCTGCCTTATTAGGTAACTGACAGAGTTGGCACATCAGTGCATGAAAAGATTGCATCACGTTCAAGGTCATAAAAAACTTAATTTGTAATATTTCATTCCAATTCTTTTTTTTATGAATACCACTATAAGGATGGAGACCTTATTCTCATCAGAGTTTAGTCTGAGGTCACTGATTATTTTGGTGAGGGCAGTTTCAGTGCTATGCTATTTTCTGAATCCTGAATTCTTCTAAGATTGTGTTCTCTTCATTGACATTGATGTCTCATGAGCTAATTTTATATGTACATCAACTTATAAAGAGTGTATTACCAATAAAAAAAAATTTTGATATTGTAACTCATTGACTTTGTTCACTTTATTATATCTGTTGGATGTATTACTACCACTTTACCTGTAAGAAGTGTCAACATGGCACACCACTGGCCATCTCTTTCTCTTCTCAGAGGGTTTTGCAACCACAACATGGTTTATAGGTACTGGCCAGTGGAGGTTTCTCTATGACAACACGTGAAATACAAATTCACTCATAATTCATAATTATTATTAATTTACATATATATATATATATATATGTATATATATATATATATATATATATATATATATATTTTTTTTTTTTTTTTTTTATTATTATTATTATTTTTTATTATAAATGTTTTCTCCTGTAAAAAATGCCAGTGAATTTTTTTTTCTTCAAAAATGGCCAAAATTTACAGCTCTGAGCAGGCCTGCACTGCAGTATTGCCTGCAGTAATTATTCGTGCAGAATATCTGCACAGGTTGACCCATTGTTAAATAAATAATAAATAATAGCCAATCGAAATAGGCTATTAACTTCATCTAAGCACGGACTGTGCAGTTAAACTCTTGCCATTGAATGGAGGATTTAATGATTGACAGCCCTTGACATCCAATACACGGAGGTTGAATGATTGGCAGCCTTGCAAATCCAATCAGAGTCTGCCTGGTAAAATACATGCAGAACTGCAGCTGGGCTGGCGTCAGTGTTCTAGTCAAAGTTGTGTTCCATCATCTCATGTGTGCATTTTGCCTGAAGAAGAACATTAATTTGCCTAATATAATCATTCATATTTTAAGATCTTTATTCACTTGTTCACTTATTGTTGTGCACTGGATGATATATATATATTTTTTTCATCTCAGTTGAAGACTAGTGTAGTTGTAGTTGACGTGGACGTGCCATCTTGGACAGTGAAGGCAAGCTAACTTGTAGCTAGTAGTTTACAGTACAGCTGTAACAACACACAGTAGGCTAAATTAAACTTTGCGCCAACATTAGGACCGAAGTATAAACCAGCAACTGAGCAACATGAAGAAGTGGACTTATGCACCTGGATCAGAAAAAAGTAAGTTGTAGTGTTTGTAAAACGAAAGCCTGATTAGCCTGGATGCTAACGTTAGCTAACTGTTTAGAGAACAATGTTGTTAACTTGGCTATGTCACACATAAACACAATGTAATGTATCACGTTGGCTGCTAATGCAGCCTGCAGATAATATTTGCATGTGCACTGTGTTAGTGTAAATTAATTAATGTTGCCGCTAGCTTGTGGCTAGGCTAATGTTCTTTGCTAATGGCTAATGTTAGCTAGCCGAATTGTTTAGACTTGATTAAGGGATTGAATGAAACGTTGTTAACTTGGCTATGTCACATATAAACACAATGTAATGTATCACGTTGGCTGCTGGCTGCTAATGCAGCCTGCAGATAATATTTGCATGTGCACTGTGTTAGTGTAAATGAATGAATGTTGCCGCTAGCTTGTGGCTAGGCTAGCGTTCTTTGCTAACGTTAGCTAGCCGAATTGTTTAGAGACTTAAGGGATTGGAACGTTGTTAACTTGGCTATGTCACATATAAACACAATGTAATGTATCATGTTGGCTGCTGGCTGCTAATGCAGCCTGCAGATAATATTTGCATGTGCACTGTGTTAGTGGTGCTGCCTAAATGAATGAATGTTTGCCGCTAGCTTGTGGCTCAGATCTAGTGCCTCTGTGGAGGAGGAAGTAAACATTGCCAGGCAATCTGGTCAATGTAGTTCGCCCTCTTTTCACTCAGTTAAAGGAGACATGACATGCTGGTTTGATGAAATGTATAGTGTAAATGAAATGAATAGTGTATGTATATTCAATAGTAGTATTGATAGTATATTAGCCACTGTATACTGTACATGGTCTGCTTGGTTTGATCGGGCCGCCGAGCCATGGTCTGCTTGGTTTGATCGGGCCGCCGAGCCATGGTCTGCTTGGTTTGATTTAGGGGAGTGGTCTGCCCTGCGGGGGGGCCCCGACATTTTGCGCAACGCCACTGCATACCATTGACTCAGAAAGGTCTGTTTTATTGAAATCGTCACAGCAGTATAGTTTGTTTATACTTCAGAAGGATGATATTTAAACATGGCCCCCAAAATGAATGGAAGCGAATGAGGAGCCTGACACCTGGGAGAAATGGGGGTGTTGCAGCGTTGGGGATGTTTAAAAAATATAATTTAATATATAATATAATAATTTGTGCTTCACCTAAAAATTTGGTCAGCAGCCTCCACTGGTACTGGCTGTATTTGATCACATCTGGGGACATGCCATTGCTGTGGTATGCTTGTGCAACTTTGTTGTTCTGGTATGTGGGTAAAGTTGTGCCATTTGAATCCTTGAAGAGACTTGACAATGCCAACGATATGGGAACAGTGTCCATTTATCCTGAAAATACACATGCAACAATCAAATGGTTGATAGCTACTCCACACATCAATGTACAGCTGCGCCAACACTAAAAGGTAAGCTAGCTAATTACAGTAGTTCAAATTCAAAGGTTTATTTGTCACCCACAAATACCGCGACATTTGTGTGATTAGCATAACGTTAGATGATTAGCCCATTGTAGCTAGCAGTTAGCAGATACTAGGCTTAAATCTTCATTCACTCTACCAATTTTATAATAAGGGACCACTAACATACTCACCCTGCTTTACATGTGCAGTAGGACTCCACAATTGTATCCTGACAAATTACAATGTGGAGTTTGTGAGGCGTTTGTGTCTTCTGCATAGATCGCCAACACTTGGCATCAACTTTGACGTTGTCATCTCCTTCTCCGTCCGAAATCCTAATTTCATGGATATATCCTTGAGTAAAATAATTCAGGCCTTTCTGGAGAACTCTCTTCGATAGAGTAGCGGCATTGGGCAAATAACTGATAGCAATAGTTTCAGGAATCCTTAAGAGAGAATCCATGTCGTTCAATTGACATGTGGTTGTTTCAGTGTGCGTGTGAGCACATTTGGGAGAGCGTGGGAGACCATAGCAACAGTAACATGGGGGGGGCGGGACTTGTCGTCAGCACGGAAAGGTGTATTGTCCTCTGTCTGTGCAGCTGGCCTGTATGCTAATGTGATGCCCCAACTGCCTCCAACCAGCTGCTAACTTGGATCATAGCTCTGGCCAACTCTCCTTGGGAATGAACCTCAAAGATTTCTATGTTTTACTCCAAATATGGAACTTCATCTTTGATTTACACACAAGTATAATTATTCAGATGATTATACTACAAAACCTCATAAACTAAATGAAAATGATTCGATGGCTTGCAGCTTTAAAGCTACACTCTAACTCATATAACTATAGTTACATTTGAAGTGAATCCCGAGATCTCCCGCCAAACCTTACTCTAACTTCTCATCTTGAGGCAGAGAGAAGCTTAACCATGATGCCCATCTCTCTCACTCACCTGCAAAGTAATAAATGAAAGAAGATATCCTGTAACATGAGTAGACCAAAACCATACTAAGGACAGGGTTCTATGCTTCACTTCTCAGCCTCTGGTATGGCTACAAGAAGAAGGCAAGCCACCTGACATACATCAGTAGCCCTCTGTGTGCGTTCACTTATTCACAGTCTCCAATGCAGAAGGAAGAAAATGTCACATTTACAGTATATAGTATTTGCCACCTGGCTGATATATGTACGTCCTAGACTCCCAGTGCACTAAATAAGTGGCCCTCTGTGCGCCTTCACTTCTCCAACACAGATTGCGAGAAGGAGGACGATGTCACATACCTTGGGTATACTGTACACACTCCACATATAATTAACGTTGCCAGCTACCAATGCCATACTGTGATTATAAGCACTCAGGGGATGTCTCTCCTCTAATCACAATGCATCTTTGGAACTAAATGTTGTATAATGTACATGACACCCAGGCGTGTAAAGTACTTGAGTAATTGTACTTCGTTACAATACTTAAGTACTGTTTTGGGGTATTTGTACTTTACTCGAGTATTATTAGGTTTGTATACTTTGTACTTTTACTCCATTACATTTCAGAGAAAAAAGCATACTTTTTACTCCTTACATTTAAAATGCAGACCTACAAAGTACAAATCTCACAGGTCCAACAATTTTAATTAGTATATTTTAATTGTTTATCTGGCCGAACTAACGTTAACGTTATTAATCCTGCGACCGCAGGTAAACAGCCAATCAAATCCCCATCAATGGAAAATTAACCCGCCCATACCCATGCTGATTGGTCCTTGTGCAACACTAGAAAGCGGGGATCTTTGATTAAACACCTTGTAAGACACTCCTTCTCGATGGTGGAGTACCTCGTCTCTCTAGGAAACAGCTTCCTACTGATGAAAACCACGGGGTGTCGGTCATCAGGCGGGCCCTGCAGAAGGACGGCCCCTACACCCCGATCTGAGGCATCAGTCTGTAGAAAGAAAGACTTAGTGAAATCTGGGCAACACAACACAGGGTCACTCCTTAGAGCTGGCTGAAGGTCTTTAAAGGCCAAAACAGCCTCTTCTGTCCACCTCAACGGGTTAGGACAGTTCTGGCTGAGCATGTCAGTGAGGAGGGCAGCCCTGGCAGAGTAGTTGGGCACAAATCTATGGTACCAACCTGACATGCCCAAAAACGACCTCAACTGCTTCCTGGTTTGTGGCAGGGGACACTGCTGAATGGCTTGGACCTTGTGGACCTGAGGCCGGCAGACCCCGTTCCCGATGACATATCCCAGGTACTCGGTCTCGACTCTGGCGAATGCACATTTGGAGGGGTTGATGGTGAGGCCAGCCTCCTTGAGACACTGAAAGACTCTCTTCAGGTGTCCCATGTGATCTGTCCAGGTGTTGCTATAAACAACAATGTCATCCAGATAGGCTGAGGCAAACTCTGACAATCCACTGATGACCCCATCCATGAGCCGCTGGAAGGTGGCCGGCGCACCATGCAATCCAAAGGGCATCACTGTAAAGTGGAACAGGCCCCACTGTGTCCGGAAAGCAGTAAGCTCACGGGACTTGTGGGAAAGGGGAACCTGCCAATATCCTTTACATAGATCAATGGTAGTCAAATATTTGGCTTGACCCAGACGGTCAATCAGGTCATCGATACGGGGTGTTGGGTAAGAATCAAATTTTGACACTGAATTCAAATAACGAAAGTCAATACAGAACCTGATCGATGCATCCTTCTTTGGAACAAGAACAATGGGATTGCACCACTCACTTCGGGACTGCTCGATGATGCCAAGGGACAGCATGAGGTCAATCTCCTTCTTGAGGGACTCTAGCAAGCGTTCAGGAATGCGATAACTCGTGCGTTTAACAGCAGCATTGTCCTTCAGCACAATCTCATGTTCTACTACCTGTGTACGGCCAGGGTTCTCCTGGACCACCGCTGGATCACATACAGCTTGTACCTGAGCCTGTCGTTCTGGCGACAGATGGTGTAGATCCAGGACAGGCGAGGTAGGCTCCGGTAAGTACTGCTCTCCAGCATCATCCTCCTCTACCCTCCGGATCAGCAGCACTGGTAGACTGTCTGGTGGCTTTGGTCGGGGGACCCACTCTCTCAGTAGGTTGACATGTAGGTTCTTGGTAGAACGGCCACGACCTGGGGTGGAGATTTGGTAAGTGGTGGAACCAAGTTTCTTGATTACCTTGAAGGGCCCTTGCCATTTTGCCAGCAGCTTGCTTTCCTCAGTAGGTAGCATGACCAGCACTTCCTGGCCTGTTTCAAAGCTCCTCTCCCCGGCAGACCGATCATACAAGGTCTTTTGCCGTCGCTGGGCCACCACCATACTCTCCTGGGCCAGAGCAGACATCCTTGTCAGCTTCTCCCGCATCTGAATCACATAAGAGACAACATCACAGGGTTCGTTTACCTCCTGGTCCCTCTGCCAGACATCCTTCAGGAGTGAAAGAGGCCCCCTTACCTCATGTCCATACATCAACTCAAAAGGTGAATAGCTGGTAGAGGCCTGTGGTACTTCTCTGTAAGCAAACATCAGATAGGGGAGCCACTGGTCCCAATCAGAACCAGAGTCACTGACAAATCTGTTTTAAGGTCTGATTGAAACGCTCGGTTAGACCATCGGTCTGTGGATGATATGGTGTTGTTCTTAAGCTTCTGATGCCCAACAGCTGGTATACATCCTTCAGGAGCTTGGACATGAAATTTGTGCCCTGGTCCGTAAGTATTTCCCGGGGGAACCCTACCCTGGAGAAGAACTGCACCAGACAGAATGCAACAGTCTTGGCTTTGACTGACTTGAGGGGGAACACTTCAGGATATTTTGTGGCATAATCTGTAATGACTAGCAGAAACCGGTTACCAGACTTGCTCTTTTCTAGTGGACCGACCACATCCATACCTAGTCGTTCGAATGGAGTGCCTATAACTGGTAATGGCTGGAGAGGTGCTTTGGCATAGTCCCGCTTTGCGGTCAACTGGCATTGAGGGCAGCTCCGACAGTAGGCAGCGACATCTCTACGTAGGCCAGGCCAAAAAAAATTTCTCTGTATGCGGGCAGTGGTTCTATGCTTTCCTAGGTGGCCAGCCCAGGGAATGGAATGTCCCAGATCAAGTATTACTTCCCGGGTTGCTTTTGGAACCACCATCTGCTCAGTGGACTTAGTCTGGCGATAAAGGATACCTCGCTGTAAAAAGTAGTTATCAGGGCCACTCTCAAGTCCAGCCTCAACTTTCCCTCTCCCTTTAGCCTTGGATAAACAGCCAACTAGGCTGGGGTCTGCTTGTTGCATGTCAATAATGTTGGTCGGTATTCTAAAGCCTAGGGGAAGCTCTGGGTTTGGTTCACCTTGGGGATGGACAACAGTACCTTGAAACTTCTCTCCTCTCCTTTGCTTGCGGGGTTTCCGTGGTTTACCTGGTTCTGCCCCCACCTCTACATCATAGAATGGCAGCACAGCAAGTGTCTGATCAGGTTCGGTCGTCTGCTTAGCCTGAGCTCGGGTGAGGGCAGCATTGCAGGTCTGACGGGACTGCAGCAAATCAAACAGCACCGGCAAGTCGTTTCCTAATATGACAGGAAAGGGTAGGTTATTGGAAATGCCAACAGTGAGCAGGTAAGCTTGTCCCTGTACCTTAATATACAGATCAGCAGTGGGGTATGCCTTTTCATCCCCGTGCACACAACATATGGGAACGGTTTCTGAGGTGCGCACTTGATGGAGTGGTACATACTGCTGATGAACCAGAGTTTGTGCACTACCCGTGTCAATCAACGCCCTGAGCTCCTGGCCATTGATTTCCACTGTGATCTCCCTTGTGGGCTGCTCATACTTCCACTCGGGCTCAGTCCTGTATCGTGGAGCATAGCATAACTGGGTCAGCTTGACAGAGTTTTTAGGGCACATGGGCTTGGTATGCCCCTCCTGCCCACACAGATAACAAACAGGCACTTTTGGGCTGGAGTATCTGACAGTCATTGGCGGGTTTCCCCTTTGGGGAAACTTACCCACATCGGTGGATTCTTGGCGAGTGGCCTGCGGGAATGAACCCGGTCGCCACGGCTCCTTGGCTACCTTCCATGCAGCATTGGTCCACGGTTGGTTATTCCGTCTGGCGGCCACAAAGATGTCAGCCAGACGAGCTGCTTCTGCTGCCGTGCCAGGGTCATGTTCCCGGATCCACACCTGTAGCTCAGGGGACAACATTCTCAGAAACTGTTCCAATATCATGGTTTCTCCAATGTCCTTCACAGTCTTGCCTTTAGGCTGGACCCATTTGTCATACAATTCTTTTAGCCTTACATAAAGCTCTTTAGGGGTCTCGTTGGACTGCACCTCCCATGATCGAAACCTCTGTCTGTATGTTTCTGGGTTAATATCATACTTCTGGAGAATGGCTGTTTTGACTTGGTCATAATCAAGTGAGTCATCAGCATCCATGTTTACATAGGCACTCCTGGCCTTACCAGTGAGTAGAGGAACCAGTCGAAAGGTCCAATCTGCTTTATGCCACCTACAGGCACCTGCAATGCGCTCAAAAGTTACTAGAAAATGTTCAATATCATCTGAATCAGTCAATTTTTCCAGTCTGGGTTGCTGGGGAACTCGATACTGACCAGAGAGGCTGCCCGTGTGTTGGCTGGCTCCAAACAGTAACTCTGCCTGTGAGGAGTCACGCTGTGGTTCCACGCCTGTAGGTGAGTCCTCTGGGGGTGGTAACGTGGCTGGGAAGGTACGTGCTGTGACTTCCAACTGAAGTAGAGAGAACTGGTACTGGATGTCTTTAACCCACTGCCCTTGCCTTGCCGCTTCTTCCTCCATTCGGGTCTCCCTGACCTGTTGCTGGCCCATAAAGGTTCGGAGGATGTTGGATAGGTCTGTTAGGGTGGGTACTCCACTGACACCTCCAGGTGGCTCACCGGCCCCTCCAGTTGCTCCAGGTTCTTCCCCATCGTCGTTTTCCACATTGTCTTCTGGTACAGCCGACCGCTGCCCGGGGTTCCCCCTTCCCCTTCCTCGTGGCATTTTCTTCAGGGAAGCAAGGGAGAAAAAAAATTAAAATAGTAATTCCAAAAAAAAAACCACCGTCCTCGGCGTGCTGATCCCACCGCTGTCACCATTTGTAAGGGACCAAGCAGCCAGACAAGGAGGACACAGTGGTTTTGCCAAAAAATAAGGGTTTTATTTTACCCATTTCAAAAACAGCCAAAGAATAAGGGTTTTATTTACCCATGCAAAAACATAATTTAAATATAACATAAATGGTCAAAATAATACAGCAGGACAAAACCAGACCTGAACAGAACGGAAGACAATGACAACTAAGAACTCAAAACTATATATAGGCCCTGGCCAGATACATCTAATCTAAGTGGGCTAATTGATAATTAATATTTTACTAAATAATATCTTACACTTCTAATGAATCTAACAAACAATACACACACAACACACAACACAACTACCAAACTGCACAACTAATAATCTTAATTAATAAGGAAATACATATAAGGAAACTAAATTACAATACAATAAACCCCCCCGGCATCTCCCGCAACATGGTTTGGTCCACCCCCCCCCCCCCCATCCGGCCATTTAGGACCGATCAGTCACAGCTGCTCTGTTTGCCCAGAGTGGGGATGGCTGGCTGCAGAGTTGGAGAAAACAAACAATGAACAACATGCATGCACTTAACCATGTAAGTCAAATAATAAAGAATGGATATGATATCAGTACGCAAGTCTATGTGTCGTGTGTCATTATGTGAAATAGAAATTGTGTATGTGTATCATGAATGTAAACGTGTACAAACAATACGGTTAACATGTGCGGGTGCGGTGCACAGACGTATCCGTCACACACCTGCTATCAGAAGAATAGACAGTCAGATCCGCATTATGCTGTGGTTAATATTGTGATATTATTCAGGGTACTCCAGTATTCTGTCTTTAATATTGTGATATTATTTAGGGTACTCCAGTATTCTGTCTTTAATATTGAGATATTATTCAGGGTACTCCAGTATTCTACCTTTAATATTGTGATATTATTCAGGATACACCATTCTGTTTTTAATATTGTGATATTATTCATGCTGTGATGTGAATGCCGTCCATGTTAGTTTACCTTCAATGGAGATAATGCAAAAAAAGTGTCCTCTGTTCTTTCATTTCAGCATTGTCTATCGCAGAACACATTCCATTGTGGGCAGAGTGTATGCTTGGTTTCATTCTAGCCTTGCCTAAACACCAGCTGATTATTTCACTAATTGGCTCACCTCTTCAACTAACTCACCTGGTGCAATGTATAGTTAAAATGAAAACTTGGCCCACGATGGAATGAGTTTGAGACCCCTGGTCTATCCCTTTAAAAAAAATAAAAACTTTAACTTTTTAGTACTTAAGTACATTTAAAAGTAGGACTTTTTTACTTTTACTCAAGTGTGTTTTTAGCCAGATACTTTGACTTTTACTTGAGTCAGATTTTGAGACAGTACCCATACTTTCACTTAAGTATAATTTCTGGGTACTTTTTACACCCCTGACACCCCACTAGAGAGACTAATGGATTGACTAAGAGGGGGTAGCCCTACACCACACTGAGCCCAGAACTAGCTTGGTCCGCTGGCTCTCTCTCCAGGCCGTAAAGCTCTGCTGCTGCTTCTTCCATCTCACCTGCTGACATGAAAATGAAAAGTGAACAGCAGGGCAGCCCCTAATTACAGCTATGTCTGCGAAGCACAATGCTGAGCAACAGACAGGAGAGAGGGCAGAGGAGGTGACGGTGGAGAGGGGGGTGTGGATGGAAAAGGAAGACAGAAAGGTGGATGCAGATGAATTGCCCATAGTCACACCCGGTGACCATTTCGCTCTCATGTCATGTTCAGGTTCAACTTGAGCATGACATAAGAGCACAATGGCCACCGTGTGAATATGGTCAATAATAGAGAGTAGAATCCCCAAAAGATTTGACTACAGTCTTAGGACTTGTGTCCATATACGTTTTTTATCTGGCAGAAAAGGGCTGGCGCTGGGGAGCGCTGGGATGAAGCGCTTGCTGTGAGAACGACAAATGCTGCCCGTGAGTTCTGCATCTATGGCAACAGTGTAGCTAAAGTATCACTAACCAGTGGCGGCGGGGGGGATGGGCTAGCAGGGGCTTAAGCTCCCTCTGAAAAAGGCTTAGCCCCCTCTAAGCCCCCCCTCCCAGTTATGTTTTTTATTTTATGTATATATAAAATACATTACGAATTCCGTTATATTGGACATTTGTATTAATTATATCAAGCGAAAAACTGAGAAATTTGGCAGAGAGAGACGGCAACATTATCGTGGGTTTGCGTGATGAGTATCTCCACCTACCAACGACTTATTTGCGAGAAGCATGCAGCTGCAGACCAGCAGAGCAGCAGTGTTTCCAGTCCCGGTTTGGGGACCGCTCAACAGCGCCCCCCACCCAACAGCTGAATTGCCAATGGCTGAATTGGAGTATTGCACTGTGCCGGCAAAGCTGGTGGATTCTGTGGCTCTGCAGCTGCATGCTTCTCGCAAATCCAGAAGCTCCCGCTGACAACATCGTTGTCATTATTAGACCTGCTTGGTGAAACAACAATGAAACAAATGTAATGATTGTTTCGTTCATCGCATAGGCTATTTAATTTTATCCTATTTTAATGTCGAGCTTTATTGGGTTATTGGGTGCTTGCATTGGTGTATAACGCTAAACATTTAGTAACGTGCATTTTCAATGATGTAGCCTATATTAGCCGTTATTTAGTTTGTTATTGTTTGATGCATTAAAGGGGACATGCATTGCTATTCCTAGCACTATTTGGGCAACTTTACACAATTCCTGTGAGTCTATTGAAGACATCTGTAAGTTTTTTTTTTTTTTTTATGCATTGTTTTATATTTCTAATCAAGTACTCAAAACCATCATTTTTCAACCTCAGGATTTCAGGCTGTTATGGCCTGGCTCCGCCCATAAGCACTTTGAGTGACAGTCAGCCCACACAGTCTGCGACTGGTAGACAGAGAGAGACAGAGAGAGAGAGAGAGAGGGGGGGTGGGAGAGAGAGAGAGAGAGAGAGAGAGAGAGAGAGAGAGAGAGAGAGAAAGAGAGGATTCACTTCCTTGTGTGCCTCCAGCAGGAACGTCCGTTATTGATAAGGCCCCCCCCTACCCTCTCTCCCTCCCTCCCTCTCTCTTCCTTTCTTCTTTCTTTCACTCTCTCCCTCTCCCGTTCGGGGGGGGGGGGGGTGTGCCACGCAGCAGCTTGTGCTCCCGAATGGGGGGGGGGGGGGGGGTGGGGGGACCTGCGCGCGGAGTGTTTGCACAGTGGTCTCTCTCTCTCTCTCTCTCTCTCTCTCCCTCTCCCTCTCTCTTTCCCTCTCTCTCTCTCTGTCTCTCCCTCTCTCTCTCCCTCTATCTCTCTCTCTCTCTCTCTCTCTCTCTCCCTCGCAGAGTGCATGCAGAGGTGTCGGGTTTCACTCTGCCTCGGGAAGTGTAGTCTAGGTAGATTGTGGGCGGGCATTAGCTCCAACCACAGAGCCAATCGCATCACTGTCCGCTTACCCAGGGCCCCCGGTGACGTCACGACATGCCTCAAATCAGGATGACCTAATTAAATCTAGCAGGAAATGGTCTGAGCTGAATGAGAGCAATCCGCCAATATGGTGTTTTGACACAAAAACACATTGATACTAACTCCTATTACTATAATACAATGCTAGAGACTGAAAAATGACATTTATAATGCATGTCACCTTTAAAATTCATTAGCACCTGCTATAAACAATCCAGCCCCCCCAGAGCTCCCCCAATGCCAATTCTCTGGCGCCGCCACTGTCACTAACCACCATTGTATGACAGACTAGCATTGTTGTTTTTGATTCACGTTATCTATTTGTTATTTTACTGTCTAGAACCACGGTTTGGGCAGTTTTATTGTATATTTGTTATTTATTTCTATTGTCTGCCGTTGCAATTCGCCCCTTTGTCTTTTATTATATATATTTGTTATTTGTATTGCCCAGCATTGCAATTTGCCCGCTTTTTATTAGCTATGTGTTATTTGACTGTATTTTGTTATTTGACAGTGTTTTGTCACGATGACCACCAACCAGATGCTTGCCCTCATACTGAGTTTGGTGATGTTCCTGTCACTGTGCAATCTGACAGCCGTAGAGCAAGAAGGATGTGGGTGCATGACACGATTCGTCGGATATGATTGGTTGTCTGACAAGGAGCGACAGTGACGAGTCTGACGACACCGGCGCCTTTCAGAAAGGCCAGATGATTTCAAGTTTTTATTTATTTTTAAATCCAAATGTTTTTATTTATTTTTTATGCAGTCAGGCCACTGAACTTAGAAGCAGGCTAGGCCAGTGTTTCTAGTTGCAGTGGCGCAATAGTTAGATAACCTAGGTGGGGACACAACCAGGAGATCACTGCAACTCACACAAGTTAGAGAACTATCTCTCTCTCTCTCTCTCTCTTGCTCTCACACACACAAAATGTGATTGGTGGAGGCGGGACCCTTACAGAAAACAAAAAATCTATCAAAATCAGTGTTGTTGCTAATCATTGACACATGCTAGCCTGTAATATTCCCCCCCAGAAAAATCGACTTTGCATTTGATATATTGCAAATATATGCCATCACACACACTGGCATTTAAAGGGTTCGAATTATTAAATGAATATGTGGTGTTCTGATCAGGGCTGAAGTTGAATAAAAGATTGTATTTTTTTCAATCTGACATTACAAAAGAACTGAAAATCCATCAAAATCAGTGTTGTTGCTAATCATATTATGCTAGCCTGTTTTTTAACAATAAGTTGTGATGCCATCACAAACACTGGCATTTAAAGGGTACAAATAAAAAAAGTCCTGCACCAGAATGCAGGAAATTAAGTCTTTGTAACAAAAAATTTCCTGGTGGGGGACCCCCCGCTTAAAAAGTGGCCTGACTGGGGCTATATTTTGCACTATATTTCCTGGCCTGAATGATTTCCCCAGTCCGGCCCTGGTTAAAAGCCTCCAATGCTTATTAGTGTGTGTGCGTTTGAACGTTTGCATGTTTCAACCATACATTTCCATTTATATAAAAATTATAGTGGGGGTCGCGGCTCTCTGACACCGTTATTTGGGGGTCGCGGCCTGAAAAGTTTGGGAACCCCTGCTCTAGGCAGCTGCCGCATACGCTCACTCATCATTGGGAACAATTGAAATAAGAAAAACGCTATATGGATACAAGCCCTCAAGTGTCAGGGTCGACATCCGATTAGTGATCCAACTCTAAATGTAATCAACTTAATCTCAGTGCAAATCCCTCATATTATACTATATCCCCATATGAGTTATGGCCAAAAACCTCATGTCAATAAATCATATTGGCTTTAATCCTGCCTAGCATTCTCTGTATAATGCTAGACAATAATACATTTATACAACAGAGGCAAACATCAGCAGCACGTTTACTTTTCAGTGAATGAAGTCTAGGGGGGGGGGGGGGGGAAGGGTCCTCTGTTTTTTCGAGTGAATATCTGCTTTTCTTCAAGATGACCTCCTGCTGCACGCTTCTCTGTCCTGATGTGGACGTTTTTAGATGTTCTATCACTTCAACTGCCATATTTCTATTTCCATAATTAATAGTTGTTATTTTTTTTTAGGTGTGTATAGCTAACGTTACCCAGATGGCGGACAGCAACACTTGCAGGCTGCTCAAGCACAGGTGTAGCATCTCTTTGAGTGCCCTTCTAGTTCAATATTACTTTTCATCATATCGGGATCATATCATGATGCAATTATGATGTTGTGATATTGTTGTGCACAATTATGTCATCTAAATGAATGATTACAACCACATATTAACTAATGTTTCTCATTTCAAAATAACAGAGTTTTGGTTTTACATTATCCTGTAGCTCAATGCGATGAACAGAAATTGGATTATTTATCTTGTGATTTTGCATACAAAACGGATATCATGGTATACAGTATATCAATATGAGAAATAAATCCAGATGATTATCATGGTATGGATTTTATGTATGAGATGTTTTTGTGAGATTGAAAGTGGGAATAAAAGTCACCTACCTGGTATTGTCCCACTGGTTATAAATTGTGATACTGATCACATTCTAGGTATACTAAAAGAGTGTTAATCAAGGCATCTTCAAGTCCTCGTACTGTATCCCCATATGAATAATGGCCAAAACCTCTCCTCCCGTCTAGCATTCTCTGTCAGAATAATACATTTATACAACAGAGGCAAACATCAGCAGCGCCTCTACAACTTTTCAAAAGGTCTTTCTTTTCAGTGTAGGAAGGGGAGTCTAGGGGGAGTCGAGGATCATTGGGTTCTCTGTATGAAATTACCACAACCTTGGCCTGCTTGCACTCAGTGTTTTCGACTGAATATCTGCTTTTCTTCGAGATGACCTCCTGCTGCACACTTCCCTGTCCTGATGGGGACGTCGAACTGTGTTGAAATAGTCTCTAACACAGTATGTGTAACAATCAGTGGCGGACTCAGGCTGTTTGAAGGGCAGGGGCGAAAATAAAAAGGGCACCTACTGCACAACATGGGACCCCATCAGTAAGCAAAAAGCTATGATGCTCCATGTATGATGAAATAGTCTTCATCCTTGATTAAGATTAACATTAGAATAACATAGACAATCCAGATTAATAGTATAACCACACCATAAAAACACACAGGGAACAATACACCTTTAACATTTTTATTTCATAAAACAGTTTAACAGTTAAAGTTAATTCGAGTGCCGTTGAGCTTCTTCCTTTCTCTCTCCTCCCCTTCTCTCCTCATGTCCTCTCCTCCTGTACTCACCCTCTCCTCTCATTCTCTCCTCCTGTCCTCTCCTCCCCTTCTCTCCTCCTATACTCCCCTACTCTCCTCCTGTACTCCCCTTCTCTCCTCCTATACTCCCCTTCTCTCCTCCTGTACTCCCCTTCTCTCCTCCTGTCCACTCCTTCTCTCCTTCTGTCCTCTCCTCTCCTTCTCTCCTCCTGTCCTTTACTCTCTTTCTCTCATCCTGTCCTCTCCTCCTGTCCTCTCCTTCTCTCCCTCTCTTTCTCTCCCTCCCCCTCCCTATCTTCCCCATTCTCTCCATTAAACGCACTATATTGTACCACCTGACTCCTCCCTCCTGCCATCCTCTGTCCTCTCCTCTATCACCTCTAATGAAAATATGTTTGTTATTTTCATGGACAGATTTGTATATGCTGGCTCTCCATTGCTGCAATGGAAGGGAGATGGTGGGTGGGGGAGTCATAGCAGAATTCGTATTTTGGTCCTCTGTTTATATATGTCAATGACCTCATTATGATCAATTGGGATATCCCTCTCAATTGAAAGCAGCATAAGATCAGAGAGCCTTTTTTCCCCACATCGGTTTCTGAGCTGGGTTTTGATCAGCTTCAGTTTAGAGAATGATCGCTCTACTGAAGCAGTTGTCACTGGTATTGTAGCATATGTTTTGAGGAGCATGGTTATATTTGGGAAAACAGATTCCACATCATTGTCTTTAAGGCACTTAAGCGCATCTTTGACATTGTTGGAGGGGAGAGCATATGAAGAGTGGAATACCTTGAGTTCGGTGACAACATTCTCTTCCTCTACATCATAAAACGGGCACACATCTCTGACAGATACAGCAGCTGTGTCGTTTGTCATGCCCTTCCAGTGACTTGAGATGGTAAGGCAGTGAAGACCTGATAGGATTCACCCAGTAGGCGTGTCATCCATCCTTCCCTTTGAATCTTCGGTGTAGCTCATGGGAGAGTATGTCAAGAAAGGTAAAGAACACCTTTCCCCGGTAGTGCTCCTCCAAGTCTTGGACTTGGTAGTCCTCCGTAGCAGATTGAGAGCTATACCTGTACCTTTGAGGTACCTTCCTGCGTCTTGTTTGTCCAGGTATTTCTTCTGGCACCTCAATGCCTGCTGCCTCTGCTTGCCCTTTTGCTTTTGAGAAAAGGACCTTGAACTCCTCATCCTTCCTCATTGCTTTCACTCTTTGTATGACTCCCTCCACAATGGTGTATGATGCTGACAAGTCAAGGTCTTTTCTCTGAAGTGAAGCAGATGCGATGGCAGTCTCAATGAAGACAGGTGTGGCAATCTCCATGCATAGCATAACTTCAAAATCTATGCTACGCAAGAGCATCCGGGCATCACCTGCTGCAGAGTCTGGTGGATCACTATCAGCCATGTTCTGAAGCAGCTTCACCACAGCAGAAGGGACTTTCTTCAGGGATCTCAGAGCATCTTCTCTACACGCCCACCGTGTGTCAGACAGCCTTTTCAGTTCACAGAGTCTTTGGCCAGGGTACATGGTCTGTTGCATTTTCACAAATGCAGCATGGCATTTTGAGATCTGGATATGAAAGTGTACAGATTTTCAACAAAATTGAAAAACCGAACAAAATGCTGGCTTGATTTGGCACTCTCCACCAAGACCAGGTTGAGACAGTGGGCATGGCAGTGCACATATAAAGCTTTCTCATTGTGGCTCTGAATTCGCGACTGCAGACCGTTGTAGCTTCCGCTCATATTTGCGGCTCCATCGTAGCCTTGGCCCCTGATGTCTTCCACTTTTAATCCATTCTCCTCAAGGAATGTCATCACAACATTCTCCAATTATTTTGCTGTTGTTCCACTCACATCACAAACTTGTAAAAATCTCTCCTTGATTTCCATCTGATGGACAAAGCGAACAACAAAGGACACTTGTTCGACATGAGAAACATCAGTTGTCTCATCCAAGAGAATGGAGAATATTTTGGAATCTTCCATTTCTTTGAGAATTACTCTTCTGACATAGGTGGCAAGGGCACTGATTATGTCATTCTGTGTCTTGTAGGACAACAGTGATGTCTGTGGTTTTTTTCTGTTGAGACTGGATGTGATTGATTTTATCAAGGTGCATTTTGATGGTGGAGTCATATTTTGCAAGTAGCTGTACAAGTTCAAGGAAATTCCCTTTGTTCAAAGATGTACCACTTTCATCATGACCCCTGAACGCCCCATCTTGCCGTGCAAGATACAATGTGATGTTTACCAGTCTTGTCATTAGCTCCCTGTTTCTTTGTCGTTCCTGTTCTCTTTTGGCTTGGCCTTCTACGTCTGCCCTCCTGAAAGCCTCTTCCAGTGGTCTCTGTTTGAAGTTGCTCCATCTTACCATGCCGTGGGGCACATGGTCAAGTTTAGACCATTGGAAGGGCACCAATGGGCACGTCCTCTCATTTTCAACACTCAAAAAGGGCATTTTAGCGCAATGTTTTCAACTGTGGGGGCACATGGTCACGTTTAACCATTAGAGGGGCACCAATAGGGCACGTCCTCTAATTTCTTTCACTCAAAAGGACACTTTTGCGTGATATTATTTAACCGTGGGGCACATGGTCAAGTTTAGACCATTGGAAGAGCACCAATAGGGCACACCTTCTATTTTTCGCCACTCAAAAGGGCACTTTAGCGCGCATTTTCAACCGTGGGGGCACCAATAGGGCACGTCCTCTCATTTCTTTCACTCAAAAGGGCACTTTTGCGTGATATTATTTAACCGTGGGGCACATGGTCAAGTTTAGACCATTGGAAGAGCACCAATAGGGCACACCTTCTATTTTTTGCCACTTAAAAGGGCACTTTAGCGCACGTTTTTTAACTGTGGGGGCACCAATAGGGCACGTCCGCTCATTTATTTCACTCAAAAGGGCACTTTTGCGTGATATTATTTAACCGTGGGGCACATGGTCAAGTTTAGACCATTGGAAGAGCACCAATAGGGCACACCTTCAAATTTTTCGCCACTCAAAAGGGCACTTTAGCGTGCATTTTTCAACCGTGGGGGCACCAATAGGGCACATCCTCTAATTTCTTTCACTCAAAAGGGCACTTTAGCGTGCGTTTTTCAACCGTGGGGGCACCAATAGGGCACATCCTCTAATTTCTTTCACTCAAAAGGGCACTTAAGCGCGCGTTTTTCAACCGTGGGGGCACCAATAGGGCACATCCGCTAATTTCTTTCACTCAAAAGGGCACTTAAGCGCGCGTTTTTCGACTGTGGGGGCACTAGGGGGGCCGGTAACAACAGTGGTAACAATAGTGTCCATGTCGAGATGTTTTTGCATTTTCACTTAGAATGGCCATTTATTTATTTACTTTAACTGTTAGCCACACATACGTTTATTAATTAATGGGTTTTTTTTAAGAGAGAAGACTGGATATAATTTAGCCTACTGTGAAGTAGCCTACTGTACTCACAAGTTTAATATTTCTTGAAACATTATTTGCTCTGTTATTGGTAAATAATGTGACAGCTTCACTCTAGATATTTGATAGATCCTACTCATACAGTGGATGATCTCAAAGTTTGTTTGGATGGTAACATCAATAATGGTATCTTGGCAATACTGTATTTCAAGGTACAATAATGTCAAAATTGGATGCTTAAAACATGAGAATGCCTTGGCAAATAGAAAACGACCTACCAATAGAGTAGCCAATAAAATTAGGCAACAATGACTAATATTTATTTGCTGAAGTTTAGGGTGCCAGAACATACAACCTCAACCTGTGATGTATTTTAAAGGGTCTTCTCTTTTGTACAAGACCAATTTGTTTTCTGTTTTAACTGTTGACCAAACAGAGCATGGTCGACATGTTGTAGCAGGTCAAAAGCTGTGCTACGCTCTGCTGTGTGAATGGAACAATTGGAACATGGTTAGTGGATTTCTAGCATGTAGGCTATATTAATTCTGTAGTGTGCATAAAGGTCAAATTAGACTTCTGCGTGGGCTGTTGCGGCTCCTTTCTCCGACCATCATGCCTACACGTTGTCGGCATTATCTGATGTGCAGTTAAATTTTTGGCCAGCTGCACATAGGCCTCGCAGATACTGTACAGTATACTCCTTGGCTTTGGGTGCTAGTGGCGATACCCTCGGCCAAGCATCGCCATCTATTTGACATCCGAGTATAACTTTCCTTTACAGTACTTTGTAAAAACAATTGCTGTGCAAAAAAAAACGGCAAATACATTAGATATGAAAGGTGGGAATAGAAAGTCAGCTCTGAAGTTGACTTGCAGCGATGTTCTGAGTGTTTCGTTAAAGTTGGTAGAGATGATAATAATAGGTGAATATCAATGAATGGACCAAAACATGTTGGTCCCCAGCTCCCCGATGCAATTATTTCCTATTCACATTAATTATTGCTAACAGATGACACAAATGACTTTGAGGGAAAGCTTGCGATGGCAGATTTGCCATGGATCAATGCTATTTTAAATCGGGTCACAATTCAGCTAACGCTTGATGTCTTTGGTCCACTCCTATTGAGACAGATTGGCACATGGCTGCCTGTGTACAGCATCTACAACATGCCAATTGACAATAGTGTCAGCAGCTGCTGTCAGCAGACTACACACTTAATTTCCCCCTCTTTAAATGTGAATTCCCCATGTAGCAGTGCTGTAGTAGAAAATACTGGTCTATTTCTGCCATATTCTGGGAAATATTCACATTTCTAATTAGGGAAATTACCACTCATACCGTATTATGTGATGCATAACACAGAGCAGCTTATTGTCTGCAAAGAACACCATGCGTCTAGTCTATTACGTGTTCTTGGTCAGCTGCATATCTGTTTGTGTCTTTATCCTCCAGTGTCAGGAGTTGATTGTACCATTGTTTGTGGTTCCTGTATGTTGTACAGTATTATTCTGCTCAGTTACACTATGCTGTCCAGTTAAGAGGCTTATGTAGCATTTTATCTTCTCTCAGTCAAGTGTGGCTAACAGGCATAGTATGGGCACACAGACACAATGCCACTGGCATAAAACGTCTGTCTCCTCTTGTATTCTTGAACCAAAACAAGACTATTACTCATCTGATATTTCTGATGTATTATGCACAATAGGGCTGTCCCCGACTAAGGATTTGGATGGTCGACTAGGATTGGCCAAAATCTGCCGTTAGTCGACTATTGGTCGACAAAAAAATATATATATATATAATATATTTTTTAAATAAAAAAATTAAAAGATTAATTCCATTTGGGCTGTGGGGGGGCTTAATGTCTGAAGGAGTCGACTGAAGGCTTCTTGTCCTCTGCAAAACCATGCAATTGGTCCACTGATGGATACATATTTTGTCTAGTCTAGTGTGTTCATTAGATGGGTGAAATCCTCTTTCAGTGCCTCTGTGCCTGTTTTCTTAGGCAGTTAGCCTCTGGTATGCGTGCCATTAGCGTTAGCCACGCTTCTAGGCCTCTTTTCTTTTGGAAAGAATGATAATAATTTTTTTTTTTTTTATATATTCGACTAAGAGGTTGGCCAGTCGACTACGGCTCCTTTCGACCAATTAGTCGACTAATCGATTAATAGGGGTCAGCCCTAATGCACAATGGGACTTTTGAAATATGAATAAACATCAGAAATGACACAAGTCTACTGGCTCAACAGAGGGTACATCTTTATGACAGAGAGGCTTAAAAACCAGTTTCAGCTGACCAGCTTGCAGAAGTAAATTAAGACCTACCTGCAAGCCTAGGGGAAAAGTGGGAAGGTGCATTATTATTATAGACCGCTAGTCCTCTGACAAGTGGAGTGTAAAATGCCATTATTGTCCTCAATTAGCCTTTGGATAGAAAGGGACAGCAATGTTGATTCTTTGAGATCTGTGACAAATACAAATGGAGGGCCATAGGGTACTCTCATGGTGTCTGTATTGTTCAGATTGGTGGGAACAATTTGTGGCTGAACACCCAAACACAGACTTCTAGCCAGTGACATCATGCGGGCATTCGTCTCATTGATCCGCCAATGAATGGATAGATATTTGACGGAAGGTATTACTGTCCATTGGTTTATTTTAAAATTAGAACCTAACATAATCATGCCTTTGCAGAAACAGCTTTGTGGATGGTAATGTTTTGTTTTTAGCTTTATTTAACAAGGTTTGTCCCGTTGAGATCCAGGATCCCTTTGACAAGGGAGACCTGGCCAGGAATATCAGCAACACAGAGTTTCAAAATAATAGACATTACAGATAAAACATTACAAAATTATCAAATAAAACATTTGCACACAGAAAACCTGGTTACAATAGGCTTCACCATAGCCTTAAATACTGAGGGTTATCAAGCTTTGAATGTTCAGATCAGACTGAAGATTGTTCCAAGCAGTAGGTGCGGAAAACCTAAAAGCTTACTTTCCCATTTCTGTTCAGACTTTGGGAACAAATAAGTGCAGAAAGTCCTTCGAACAGAGATTGTAATTGAAAAGAGACGATAAGTAAATGGGAACCATACCAAGAGTGGCCCTGTAAATCAGAACACACCAATGACTGAGCCGACGTACACATAAGGAAGGCCAGTTCACTTTTAAATATAATACACAATGGTGCAGTTTGTAATCAATCTCAGAGCCCCATGATACACGCTATCGAGCATGTGGAGACAGTGAGCAGAGGCATTCATATATAATATTATATATAATGAATCACAGGTAGACTCCACCAGTTTCCATTTCACACCAAAAGGTCAAAACATGTCGAACATTTCTGTCCATCAAAACGGACACAAATCTGGCGGAGATGGACACGGCATCGACCCTGTCCAACAAATGGATACTCCTCTTTGAAAATGAATTAAAAACAGACACAGACGGACAGACACAACGGACTGATGTAGCCGCAGCCTAAGGCCCGATCCACAGTGTGTGTGCAGTGCAGAACATCTTGCTTTTAATTTTGTTAACCGTCTTTAGTGTGATAGTAAAGGGTTAACCTTCTGTAGTGTGGTAGTGAAAGGGTTAACCCTTTGTCATGTGGCAGTGAAAGGGGTATCCTGTATTGTCACAGTGAAAGGGTTAACCATTTGGTAGTGCGGTAGTGAAAGGGTTAACAGGCTGTGCTGTAGCGCCACGTCATCTACAGTACAGATTTGGCATTGAGCCTATTTTCATTCAGTGCAGCAAATTTCACGTCTCTATCATGTGATGTCCCTCACGGAAAAGTACGATGGTGTTATCATGGTACTACCATGAAAGGTTATGTATCGCCATGGTACCACCTTTGTACTACCATGATGGAGGATGCGACCCTCTCTGCGCCGCCTACTGTCTCCCTGTCTCCGGCCGTCTCGGAGTGATGACCGGAGTGTTGGACGTCCCGTGATGAAGACCAGGAGGACGCAACCCTCTTTGCGCCGCCCCTTTGCCTCAAATAGATCCGTTATCAGCTCTATCTTTAATCTTTCGAAATGTTCAGTTGCTATCGCTATCAGCTCTATCTTTAATCTTTAAAATGTTCAGTTGCTATCGCATGCACTTATCTGTGTTTCACTACACACATGAGTGCATGCTTACCAACTGTTCGCCTGTTTTTACTGCAACACTACTATCACCGACATCTAAGAAGGGAGATCCCCCCTTGAATGGCCCTTCTAAGGTTTCTCTCCTCCACATTGCCTGTGGTTCATTTTTTCCTATTGCTAGGTTTTAGTGAGTTTTTCCTTACCTTCGCGTGGGGTATGTCTGGGAGTGTTGCATTTATTTAAAACATTTTGGACTTTATGGTGTCCTTGTTTTGTTCTTGACTTATTGTGATGTTTCTTCTTGACTTGTTTAAAGAAGACGTGTCCGGCCCATGGGGATATTAACGTGTGTTGTCGGGCCTTACAAATAAATTTGATTTATGATATAATTCACTTTAAACCATGATACCAATGGTAATATCATGGTATTTCTATCATATTCTAGTCACTACCATCATCATAGAGACCAAATATGATGAAAATACCATGACACTTTTTTTTTTAAATACTATGATACTATTTTGTAATGGTTTTTTGAATAGCGCCACCATGTGGAACAAAAATTTGCACATTTATTCCTGGAGAGAATATGGCTGTAGAGTTTAAGAGTCAAGTCTAGTCAAGAGTTTTATTTGTCACGGCATACAAGTATACAATGAAATGCGGGGGGTCTTGCCCGCAACGATTGTGCATAATACAATAATAATAATATAATAAGAATCCAATAGAACGAAATTGTGCAATAATACAAGTAATCAAAGTAGGGCATATCGGTATATGTACATGAGTTTTTACAGAGCATGGTAGGACATGCTAGGTCCTGTGGTAGTGCAATACACTGTTAGCTACGGATGAGGCACTGGGTCTTTATGTACACTGCTATACAATGCTATATTATACAATCTCAAGTTATACTATACTATTCTTAGAGTGACCTTTCCTTTTGTAAAGTGACCATAAGTGTGAGTGTGTGCAGCATGAGTGTGTGTGTGCTCATGTTAAAGTGGCTGCTAGTGTGTGAGCGTGTACAGTGTGTGTGTTGTGTGTTGTGTGTGTGCTCATGTGTGCTTGTGTGTGGAGAGTTCAGTGTTCAAGGCTCTGATGGCCTGGGGGAAGAAGCTGAGCCGAAGTCTCTCTGTCCTAGTTGCTGGTGTTCGCAGGTGTTTGCCTGACCACAGCAGCTTGAACAGCTGCTCACCCTGCCCACGGTAGCCCCGTTTATCCTCAGTGGTGTGTGTGTCCCCTGCTGTCTTCTCCTAAAATCCACGATCAGCTCCTTGGTTTTACCAATGTTCAGGAGCAGGCTGTTGTCCTGGCACCAGCATTCCAGTACCTCAACCTCCTCCCGGTAGGCCTTCTCGTCGTTGTCCGAGATCAGCCCCACCACCACTGTGTCGTCCGCAAACTTCACTATGGAGTTGGAGCTGAACTTGGCCACACAGTCATGTGTGTATAGTGAGTACAGCAGGGGGCTCAGAACACAGCCCTGGGGGGACCCGATGCTCAGGGTGATGGTGTTGGAGGTCTGACCCCCCACCCTGACCGCCTGGGGCCTTTCACTCAGAAAGTCCAGTATCCAGGCGCTCAGAGCGGAGCTCAGACCCAGCTCGATCAGCTTGTCCACCAGTCTGGTGGGAACTATGGTGTTGAACGCTGAGCTGTAGTCAATGAACAACAGTCTCACATAGCCCCCCTTCTGGCGGTCTAGGTGAGAGAGGGTGCTGTGCAGTACTTGGGAGACCGCATCATCAGTGGACCTGTTTGGCCTGTATGCAAATTGCATAGGGTCCATATCACTGGGGAGGGAGGCACAAATGTGATCCTTAACCAGCCTCTCAAAACATTTCATGGCCACAGAGGTGAGTGCCACCGGTCTGTAGTCATTGAGACCTGTTGGGGAGGATTTCTTTGGTACCGGGATAATGGTAGACATCTTGAAGCAGGCAGGTACCACAGATTCCGCCAGGGATAGATTAAATATGGTGGTGAACTGCACAGGACTTAAGTATGCGTCCTGTTATCCCATCTGGGCCAGCAGCCTTCCTGGTGTTCACCTGCATAAATGCTCTTCTCACACTGTGTTCCGTCAATGAGAGAGCGTCCCCGCCCCCCCGCGGATGCCCCCCCCCCTCCAAAATACATGAGTAAGACAAAATATCCATGAGTAACATGTCACCTCCTTTTTTTCTGTAGTGTGGTAGTGAAAGGGTTAACCCTTTGTTGTGTGGCAGTGAAAGGTCGCAGTAAAAGGGTTAACACTTTATGCGTGATGTGTTGTTAAAAGCGCAACGCTGTAATATATAGGAATACGTGGCAGTGTTTGCAGGGCTATAACTATATTCTATATTATAGCTATGGATACAATACTATGGCCCATTTGACATTGAGTATCTATCGTTCAATATGAGAAAAAGAGATAATTTTTTCGTCCATACATTCCCGTTTTATACCGTGGTGAATATGACTATAGTTTTAGAATAATCCTGTCTAATCCCAGAAAACGACGCTATGCAGCAATACGTGCAATTCACTAAAAACGTTGTAATTTCTTGCCTATACACGCTACTATTTTGAAATCACATCTATATTATCTGTATTATGTTTCATCATGAATGCATGAAAGGGTGGGGGGGGGGGTTTGATGCTTTGATCGTCACCAACGGCACACATTGGGGAGTAAAATACACATATATGGATGGATCACAGCAGGATTTATACCATATAGGCCTTACCTTCACTAGGATGTGCCCCAAAAAGAATATTCAAATTATCTGATCGCGAGTCCCAGTATTGGTGTTACAAAGGGTCAGATTAAACCGAATATATATATTTATTGCCTGAGATCCCATGTATAATATTTGTATGTCGTTTGATATCCCTTGTATATTCTTTGTACATATGCACGGAATATCCCTTTAGCCTACAGCCCATAATAGTTCATTCTCTCATTGGACAAGAACCTGGCGCCAGCAGACAGGCCCCTTGAGTCAAGTTCAATAGTGCCGACGAACATGTCCCAACTAGCCCCGGTTCCGCGTAGGAATACGGCTACCGAAATACGAATGGTACTATTTGTTCACCGTGCATATAAATAGGGCGCAAGAAATGTAGAATTCCTCTTAGTCCCTTGTCCCGTTCAGTCTCGTTCAGTTCCAGTTATCCAAGTGACGTCTCTCCCCACTACGCAACGTGGGCAGAGTAGGGCTCGTATTGCCCCAAGATAGAGTCTCGTGTTATCCTAATACGTTTGTTTAACGTATCGTTCGCTCCTTGCTAGTAAAAGCCTTCATTACGAGTCAAAGACCACGTGAAGTGGGTAATTGTGTGTCTACATAGAGCACTTATTGCCGCGTGCTAATAAGGATAGTAACGTCAAGTTCAACTGTGAACTACCGTGGACCAACCGGAGGATTTACCCCGGTGATTGCAGAGCCACTTTCCGGCAGGATTACTATTATTATTCTTCATTCTTCACCAAGCTGCTGGAGCAGAGAACCGTCTACACCCACTGCTGTGGGATCTACACATTCCCGTGAGGACATCACTCGAGCCCGTCTCTGTCGGAGCAGAGACTCCACGGCTTCATCTGCGGCGCGCACCCTAGGATTACAGCTGCTGCTTTCCCCGCTGACACAGGGGTGATATCGCCTCCGTGGACCCTTGACTTTGTATAGAGCATTGCCTCCCCCTGCTGGCTTACAACCGGTAGTACCCCCCTTTCAGTATCTCCAGTATCCCCCTTGAGTACTATAGATAATTCCTAACATTCATTATTGATTTGCCTACGCACATTCTTTGCCTTATAAGCGCATTCAATATAAAGTATATTCTGTACCCCTTTGATGTAATAAATATTCTAAACGAGTATTTGTGTGGAAACCGTTTCATTGTGGAAGTGTTCTAATCTGATATACCTGTGTACGGTACGGCCAGTAATGTACATAAGACGGTAGTGGTTTAATGATACCATACTTGATTAATACAGTCAGGGAATTGTACCCCTCAGTTACAATTGGTCCTTCGAGCCCCGGATAATAATTAGCGTAATATTAATATAATATTAATATTGACATGGCCGATGACGAACACTCCACAAACGGTTCTCCTAAGCTAGATCGCCCGCAGCGCAGACGGCAGCCACCTCCCTATCTAGAGGCATACGCTGTCAGTCCAATACCTAGCTTTAAAGGGAAATTAGATACGGATAAAATAACTAAAGCGGATAGTAAAATTATGTCCGACTCCATCAACCAGGATACCCCGACCACAGAGGCCCTAGTGGGTTCTAATGTAACTGACCAAACTCACGGTGGGGACCAGGAGGGAACTGACACGACTTTATCCCCAGACAACGCCGACGAGGTAGTCCCCGGAGCGCTCCAGGATAAAGAAAGCCCTCCCGGGATGGAACCCGACCCACCACAAGAAGAGACACGCACCCAGGAGATGGATCTCCTCGGTACGCAACAGGAGAACGGGTCTCCAACAAGTACTGCCGGGAGCCGATCGCCCCGAACGGCGTCTTCCCCCAGCGCGGCGGACAAGATGCTGGCGCAAGCACTCATCGCCACCCTGGCAGCCTCCACCGAACGCGATCGACTTCAAGCGCAACAGACGCGCGAGCGCGAACAGTTTGCAGGCGAGCGAGAGCGCTTCCAGGCGCAACAAAGGAGTGAAGACGACCGCATAACACTGGAGACCAGACGCCTCAAGACAGAAGAGAACATTGAGAGAAGCCGCGCCGATGCACAGCACGCCGCCGCCAATGCACAGCGCGACGTCGCAAATGCACAGCTCCACGCCGCCCATGCCAGCGCCAATGCCCAGCGCGACGCCGCCAACGCACAGCGCGATGCCGCCCAGGCCAGCGCCAATGCGCAGCGCGACGCCGCCAATGCCCAGCGCGAAGCAGCGCGCGACGCAGCCCATGCCCAGCGCGAGGCAGAGCGCGACCGGCTGCAGGCGGAGCTGATGGACAAACTGGTTGCCATGGCGACACCCCCTCACTCCGCACGGAGCTCTCAGAGATCGTCAAGACATGGGTCTAGGACACATTCCCCTACCCGACGAAGCGACCCGGGACTCCGCCAACAGGAGGATCCTGTCCACGTCTCCGAACCCCCTTCCCGGCCGGTCCATACGAGACCCAGCAACCGGGAAGAATCGGACCACGCCGAGAGACTGAACAGAAGACTCCAGGTCCTAGCAGAGGGAGAGGAGGAGGAAGAGGAGGAATGTCAAGCCGACCAGAAGCAACGTACTCTGGCCCAGGAGGCCCAGTACAGCCCCGACCAGCAGCAACGTACTCTGGACCAGGAGGTCCAGTACAGCCCAGAAGTCAGCCCCGAGGCCCTGCGCTACAAACCCCCGACTCAACTCACGGGTGAGTTTGACGCACCGCCAGCCCCGAGGGACAGCACCTGGGTACCCGACCTTCGGTACCCACCAAGTACCAGCCCAAGACGACACGCACGGGGAGACTCGCCTAGGAGGCCTCTTCCCCAACGCTCACCGATGTGCCAGTCATCCATGACATCGTACCTTGGCGCACCGACGTTTCCAGACTTCACCCATGAGAACCGAGCACAGTACACGGAGCTACGGATGTGCTTAGAGACAATGATGGTTGATGTAGCTGATGAACGCCACAAGTATGCTACCCTATTGAAGCACCTCAAGGTGCCCCGAGCGCACAATATAGCGCTGGCCTATGCCAACTCTACTACCCCATACACAGCGGCTCTAGCAGCACTCGACCAACGGTATGGACGCGTATGGGACTACGTGATACAGGAGATAAGAGACATTGACCGTCTCCCCCCAGCCAGAGACAACAGAGCGCTAGATGACCTGTCTATCAAGGTACAGTCCCTGGTAGGGATGCTGGGGTCCCAAAAGGAAAAGGGTATCTACGAACTGTACGCTAACTCTAACGTAGAGAGGATATTAGAGAAGCTCCCTCCCGCCCGACAAGAGCGCTTCAGGCGGCAGAGAGACTACCGCGACCCCAACGGTCCAGAGGCATCCCTCCTAGACCTATCTGAGTTCCTCGCCAGGGAGGTCAGTAGCCTACGACTCGACACGTTCGTATGGAGTGGACCAAGCCCAAGACTCGGACCTCGGGGACAAACGGATAACCGCCGGTTGGTGACCGTTATGCACCAAGCCGAATCAGTACCACACAAGAACCACAACACCCCCTCGACGAAAGAGGACCAGTGGAAGATTGAGTGCCAGTACTGTGAGGGAGAACATCGGCTGTATCAGTGCGAAGATTTCAAGAAGCTGACCACGGATGATGTGAGTCAGTGGGTCAAGGAACACCGCCGCTGCTTCCGCTGCGCGCGCAGCCACCTAGCAGCTGAGTGCCGCTTGAAAAGGAAGTGCAGCAGGTGCGGTGGCACCCACTTGGAGGTCCTGCATGACATCAACAGGCGTCAGCCAGGACAACAGAGTGGGCCCGTCGCGGTAATGTACCATGCCGAGGCGGTGGCACCAGCACCAAAGTTCCACCAGACCGCTCCCTGGTGTCCCGACTGCTACGGCAGACACTGGGAGCCACGGTGCGATTCGCACCATATAGATTCTACGTCACCACCCACAGGAGTGCTCCACATTGACCAGCATAGCGGGACCCCCCGTGTGCTTCTCAAAGTGGTCAGAGTGCTCCTGAGCCACGAGGACAAGGTCCTGGACACTTACGCCGTCCTGGACGATGGGTCCGAAAAGACTCTCCTCCTCGCTTCTGCAGCAGCCCAGTTGGGCCTGCGAGGTGTCAAAGATACAATGACCATACGCACCATCAGAAGGGACCAGAAGACCATAAAGGGTGAAAGGGTCTCCTTCAAGATGGCAGCGGTGGACCAGCCCGAGAAGCAGTATAGTATAACCAACGTCTTCACCAGCCACGACATAGGCCTGTCTCAGTACACCTACCCCATCCCACAGCTGATGGAGAAGTATGTGCACCTACGTCAACTACCTATACCGCTTATCGACGGCGCCACACCGACCCTGCTCATCGGCTCCGACCACGCGGACCTCATTCTCCCAATTGAGGCGGCCCACATCGGACCCAAAGGATGCCCGACTGGGATGGACGCTCCAGGGCCCCCTCTACGGACTTGACAGTCAACCCACGTCTACACGCTGCCTACACACAGAGGCGAGCGACACCGGCCTCTCCCCCGTACAGCAGAGGCTATTGACATTAAGCGAGAGGCCCGTGAGAGAACCGTGGGTACCAGAGGGAGTTCGGAACCCCACCCCCCTCAGCTGCGCTCCAGACGTAGCTGACATCGAACCCAGCACCCCAAGCGACTCCTTGACGGGGCGGCCGGGACCGGCCCCTCCTCAGATGGGGTACAGAGCAAACAAGAGAAACAGACGGAGGAGGAGAAAGCACAGCCAAGCATAGATCAAAGCGGTCTCAGGCCCGCTCCCTCCTAAGCCCCCCTTCATCCCGTCCAGTCGTCATGACCATAGCCCAGTCACTACCCCGAGCTGCGTGGCCGGCCGGCCGCGTAAGCAAAGTGACCACTGGTGCCGACGGAAAGGTCAGAGTGGCAGAAGTGCTCGGCCAAGGGCGGACCTACAACCGACCCGTGGCAAGGCTGATAGAGTCGCCAAGGCTCCCCGACTCGCCTAATGACGACCATGACCCCTGACTTTGTGACCTGCCTACCCTCACAACGGACATTGAGTAGTGGACAGTGCGGTTAATCTGTCTCTGCTTAGCTAATTAGGTGGGACTAATTAGGGTGCGGCTGTTACAAAGGGTCAGATTGAACCGAATATATATATTTATTGCCTGAAATCCCATGTATAATATTTGTATGTCGTTTGATATCCCTTGTATATTCTTTGTACATATGCACGGAATATCCCTTTAGCCTACAGCCCATAATAGTTCATTCTCTCATTGGACAAGAACCTGGCGCCAGCAGACAGGCCCCTTGAGTCAAGTTCAATAGTGCCGACGAACATGTCCCAACTAGCCCCGGTTCCGCGTAGGAATACGGCTACCGAAATACGAATGGTACTATTTGTTCACCGTGCATATAAATAGGGCGCAAGAAATGTAGAATTCCTCTTAGTCCCTTGTCCCGTTCAGTCTTGTTCAGTTCCAGTTATCCAAGTGACGTCTCTCCCCACTACGCAACGTGGGCAGAGTAGGGCTCGTATTGCCCCAAGATAGAGTCTTGTGTTATCCTAATACGTTTGTTTAACGTATCGTTCGCTCCTTGCTAGTAAAAACCTTCATTACGAGTCAAAGACCACGTGAAGTGGGTAATTGTGTGTCTACATAGAGCACTTATTGCCGCGTGCTAATAAGGATAGTAACGTCAAGTTCAACTGTGAACTACCGTGGACCAACCGGAGGATTTACCCCCGTGATTGCAGAGCCACTTTCCGGCAGGATTACTATTATTATTCTTCATTCTTCACCAAGCTGCTGGAGCAGAGAACCGTCTACACCCACTGCTGTGGGATCTACACATTCCCGTGAGGACATCACTCGAGCCCGTCTCTGTCGGAGCAGAGACTCCACGGCTTCATCTGCGGCGCGCACCCTAGGATTACAGCTGCTGCTTTCCCCGCTGACACAGGGGTGATATCGCCTCCGTGGACCCTTGACTTTGTATAGAGCATTGCCTCCCCCTGCTGGCTTACAACCGGTAGTACCCCCCTTTCAGTATCTCCAGTATCCCCCTTGAGTACTATAGATAATTCCTAACATTCATTATTGATTTGCCTACGCACATTCTTTGCCTTATAAGCGCATTCAATATAAAGTATATTCTGTACCCCTTTGATGTAATAAATATTCTAAACGAGTATTTGTGTGGAAACCGTTTCATTGTGGAAGTGTTCTAATCTGATATACCTGTGTACGGTACGGCCAGTAATGTACATAAGACGGTAGTGGTTTAATGATACCATACTTGATTAATACAGTCAGGGAATTGTACCCCTCAGTTACAATTGGTGTTGATCGTGTCGCCAACATAATCCGCCACACATCATGGACCGGGAGCAATTAATTGCTTCTCAATCTGATCGGGACAACCGGTCCCCTTGCCCGACCAATAGAAATCCGACCGGAGACCTCCGATCAACCCACAGGCCAAGATATCATGTTTCAAAGGGTGCTCGATACTGCCACCTGCGTGGATGCGGCCGGTATTGCACATTGGCATTCTCAAAATGATTCCGCATGTTAACCCAGATGTCCGTGTGGCTGTAATGAATGGAAATATCAAATAAAATAAATAACGATGAAAACCCGACTATACTCGGGTCTGGCGCTGAGCGTTCGGCGAGTTAACCAGACTATCATCGGGTATGGCGTCCAAAGTGTTAACCTTTCAAAAAAAAATATCACCTTCTGTTAACACATTGACCGCCAGCAGCAGGGGCCGCTGATCCCCCTTCAGCTCCAGGTCTTTCCGTTTCCAATGAAGTGCAATAGCTCCGCAAGGCAGTAGAGGGCGGTGTTGACCGTCTGCCAGCTCAGACAGGGTCTGAAGGGTCTGCAGAGGCTGCAGCCATGTATTATGAATAGATATAGCGAATAAAAGAAATAACGATCATAAAAACTAGTTAACTCGTTTTTGGCGATATTCGCATGGCGGGCAATAACGAGTTAACTCGTTCTTGGCAATTAATGTGTTAATGATGCATTTATCCAAAATTATATTGAATTTGGACTAGCAAATTCTTGAATTACAGTTGTGAATATGTTGGTCCCTAGACAACACACAACAAGTTTAGAATCTGGAAAACAGCCTATAGTAGGGGAAAAGGTAATTTTCCAAAAATCCAATATGTACGGGTAGGTGGATGTTGTGATCAGGTGGGGTGTAGAGCTGAGTGTGTGGGGGTAGGACCCAAGCACTGGACAATGACGAGTTGAGAGAGACTTTTACTAGCAAGGCAAGAATAAAGGAACGTTACATGGCATAAACAAAAGCGAACTTCAAAACATGGAAACCAAAACCTCAGCAATGCTGGAAAACGTGGCTAGATAAACAGGAACGGACTCACAGGGAAATACAAGATAAAGGGCAATTCCGCGAACGGCAGGAATAGCAGGAACACAACAGGATAATGGCAGACAGGGTAGACAGGGAGCTTCACGCAGACAAGGTTAACAGAACAATGACACAACACCAGAAACAAGGGAGAGGCAGGTATATATACAGGAGGTAATGATAATGAGCCACAGCTGGGGGCTACACAGACAGGGAGCAGATTAATGAATAAGACAGAGACTGGAACAAGACTAAATAATAAATAGATGCAGACACAGGGAACAGAGTACACAACACGAGGCTAGACAACAGGACACAGCAGGTACAGGAATGCAGGGAATGACAACATGACAGGAAGTACATTAATCACTAAGGATAGATTGACAAGGAAGTGGGTGAACATGACCAGAGGAAGTAGCGACGAAAGTCCACAAGATGGCAGCAGAGGACCACTGTTCATGAGTCTTTGGGTGGACGAGAGGAACCGATTGTAACATGGATATGTGTACAAAATCCCATGTCAATCACACTTGCAATCTAGAAGTTGTACATTTTAGCCTTTTATTATAGCGCCACCATCTGGCCGACTGGTGTTCTATTTGTTGTGATGCCTTGGCATACTAACATCTACTGTATCTGTTACGAAGGGTCAGATTAAACCGAATATATATATTTATTACTTGAGATATATTGTATAGTATTTGTATATCGTCTGATATCCCTTGTATATTCTTTGTACATATACACGGAATATCCCTTTACCTGGTACAGGACAGACCATAATATTCGTTCTCCTATTGGAAACGATCCCCTAGGCGCCACGGCCATACCCCCCAATGTCTAGTTCAAAGTCACCGCTGAGACATGCCTGAACATGCCCAGGTTTGCGCAGGAATACGAGACAGAAATGAGGTTGGCACTAGATTATTCACCGTACGTATAAATACGTCGCAGGTGGATACAGCATCACTTAGCCTAAAGTCAAGTTAACCTAGAAACGTGTTACCCTCAAAACGTTAAAGCCTTCATCACGAGTCAACGACCAAGTGAAGTGAGCAACCGTGCATCTAAATAGAGCACTTATAACCGCGTGCGAATAGGACAGTAAAAGTGTCAGAGCTTAGTGTAATAACGTCGAGTTCGACCTATTCTATTATTCAGTAATAGTCTATTTAAGTATAGTGTATCGTGCGGCTACCGTTCTACAGTGACCAGCATTACCAACGCTTCCTCGTACCTAGCTAGTGTGCTTATCCAGGCTGGGCGGCTTAACCTGGTGCCGTCATCCGAGGAGCCCTAGACGAGGACCGTGTGGATATGTACACTGGATAACCTACCCGACGACTACCGAGCCCTTTTCGGCTGGATTATATTTGCTTTGGTCCTGTATCTGATGGAGCGGAGAATCGTCTACACCCACAATTGTGTGGGATTTACCCTGTGAGGAGCATCGTCGAGCCCGCCTCTAGGACGCCTGAGGCTGGCTAGCTTTCCTTCATGCTGCACTGCATACCGGAGAATAGCTGTGGTTCGTCTGCGGATCAAGAGAATATTGCACTGTCTCCTGTACCTGGAGTCTCCTTATTCATCGTTGACCCAGACTTTTGTTACCGACAAATCCTCTCCCCTGCTGGCCTCTTCGTGCTGCTAATAAATATTATTCTAACCAAGATTTGTTGTGGAACTGTGTCATTGTGGAAGTGTTCATCTCATATACCTGTGTACTGTATGGCCAGTAGTAATGTACATAAGACAGTAGTGGTTTAATGATACCATACTTATTAATACAGTCAGGGAATTGTACCCCTCAGTTACAATTGGTCCTTCGAGCCGGAGGGTAATTAGCGTGATATTAATATAATATTAATATTAACATGGCCAATGATGAACACTCCACAAACGGTTCTCCTAAGCTAGATCGCCCGGAGCGCAGACGGCAGCCACCTCTTTACCTAGAGGACTACGCTGCCAGTCTACTACCTAGCTTTATAAAGAAGTTAAATACGGATAAAATAAATAAAGTGGATAGTAAAAGTATGTCAAACCCTACCGACCAGGCGACCCCGCCAGTAGAGACCCTAGTGGGTTCTAACGTAACTGACCAAGCTCACGGGGGGGACCAGGAGGGACCTGACATGACTTTACCCCCCACCAACGTCAACGAGGTAGTCCCCGGAGAGCTCCAGGATAAAGAAAGCGCTCCAGGGACGGAACCCGACCCACTACCAGAAGAGACGCACACCCAGGAGATGGTCCTCCTCGGAGCGCGACAGGAGAACGGATCTCCAACGAGCACTGCCAGAAGCCGATCACCTCCGCCGGTGTCTTCCCCCAGCGAAGCGGACAAGATGCTGGCGCAGGCATTCATCGCCACCCTGGCAGCCTCCACCGAACACGATCGACTTCAAGCGCAACAACTAAGTGAGCGCGAACATTCTACCATGGAAAGAGAACGCCTCCAGGCTCAACAGACGAGCGAGCGCGAACAAGCTGCAGACGAACGAGAGCGCCTTCACGCGCAACTCCAAGCGCAAGCCCTCAGTGAACGCGAACATTCTGCAACCGAGCGAGAGCGCTTTCAGGCGCAACAAAGGAGTGAAGACGACCGCATAAGACTGGAGACCAGACGCCTTCAGACGGAAGAGAACATTGAAAGAAGCCGCGCCGATGCACAGTGCGCCGCCGCCAATGCACAGCGCGACGCCGCCCATGCCAGCGCCAATGCACAGCGCGACGCCGCCAATGCCCAGCGCGAAGCAGTGCGCGACGCCGCCCATGCCCAGCGCGAGGCAGAGCGCGACCGGCTGCAGGCGCAGATGATTGACAAATTGATTGCCATGGCGACACCCCCTCTCTCCGCACGGAGCTCCCGGAGATCATCACGACAAGGGTCTAGGACACATTCCCCTACCCGACCAAGCGACCCGGGACCCCGCCAACAGGAGGATCCTGTCCACGTCTCCAAACCCCCTCCCCGGCCGGTCCATACGAGACCCAGCAACCGGGAAGAACCGGACCACGCCGAGAGACTGAACAGAAGACTCCAGGACCTAGCAGAGGAAGAGGAAGAGGAGGAATGTCAAGCCGACCAGCAGCAACGTACTCTGGACCAGGAGGCCCAGTACAGCCCCGACCAGCAGCAACGTACTCTGGACCAGGAGGCCCAGTACAGCCCAGACGTCAGCCCCGAGGCACTGCGCTACAAACCCCTGACTCAACTCACGGGTGAGTTTGACGCACCGCCAGCCCCGAGGAACAGCACCTGGGTACCCGAGCTTCGGTACCCACCAAGTACCAGCCCACGACGACACGTACGGGGAGACTCGCCCAGGAGGCCTCTCCCCCAACGCTCACCGATGTGCCAGCCATCCATGGCATCGTACCTTGGCACACCGACGTTCCCGGACTTCACACACGAGAACCGAGCACAGTACACAGAGCTACGAATGTGCTTAGAGACAATGATGTCCGATGTACCGGATGAAACGTACAAGTATGCTATCCTACTCAAGCACCTGAAGGTGCCCAGAGCGCACAATATAGCGCTGGCATATTCCAACTCTACTACCCCATACACCACGGCTCTAGTAGCCCTCGACCAACGTTATGGACGCATATGGGACTACGTGATACAAGAGATAAGAGACATTGACCGTCTCCCCCCAGCCAGAGACAACAGAGCATTAGATGACCTCTCTATCAAGGTACAGTCCCTGGTAGGGATGCTGGGGTCCCAAAAGGAAAAAGGGATATACGAACTGTACGCTAACTCTAATGTAGAGAGAATATTAGAGAAGCTCCCTCCCGCCCGACAAGAGCGTTTTCGGCGGCAGAGAGACCACCGTGACCCCAACGGCCCAGAGGCATCCCTCCTAGACCTATCTGAGTTCCTCGCCAGGGAGGTCAGCAGCCTACGACTGGATACGTTCGTATGGAGTGGACCAAGCCCAAGACTAGGACCTCGGGGATCAAATGATAACCGCCGGTCGGTGACCGTTATGCACCAAGCCGAATCAGTACAGCAGCACAAGAACCACAACACCCCCTCGACGAAAGAGGAGTGGAAGATTGAATGCCAGTACTGTGAAGGGGAACATCGGCTGTATCAATGCGACACTTTCGGGAAGCTGACCACGGACGAGGTGAGTCAGTGGATCAAGGACCACCGCCGCTGCTTCCGCTGCGCGCGCAGCCATATGGCAGCTGAGTGCCGTTTGAAGAAGAAGTGCAGCAGGTGCGGCGGCGCCCACCTGGAGGTCCTGCATGACATCAACAGGCGTCTGCCAGGACAACAAAGTGGGCCCGTCACGGTAATGTACCAGGCCGAGGCGGTGGCACCAGTACCAAAGATCCACCAGACCGCCCCCTGGTGTCCTGACTGCTACAGCAGACACTGGGAGTCACGGTGCTACTCGGACGACCGCGAGTCGGCACCACCCCAGACGATCCAAAGCAACCGACCAACAGGAGTGCTCCATATAGACCAGCACCACGGGACCCCCCGAGTGCTCATCAAAGTGGTCAGAGTGCTCCTGAGCTACGAGGACAAGGTCCTGGACACTTACGCCGTCCTGGACGATGGGTCTGAAAAGACTCTCCTCCTCGCTTCCGCCGCAGCCCAGTTGGGCCTGCGGGGTGCCAAAGGTACCATGACCATACGCACCATCAGAAGGGACCAGAAGACCATAAAAGGTGAAAAGGTCTCCTTCAAGATAGCAGCGGTGGACCAGCCCGAGAAGCAGTATAGTATTACCAACGTCTTCACCAGCCACGACATAGGCCTGTCCCAGTACACCTACCCCATCCCACAGCTGATGGCGAAGTATGTGCACCTACGTCAACTACCTATACCGCTTATCGACGGCGCCACACCGACCCTGCTCATCGGCTCCGACCACGCGGACCTCATTCTCCCAATTGAGGCGGCCCACATCGGACCCAAAGGATGCCCAGTCGCGGTTCAGACCCGACTGGGGTGGACGCTCCAGGGCCCCCTCTACGGACTTGACAGTCAACCCACGTCTACACGCTGCCTACACACAAAGGTGAGCGACACCGGCCACTCCCTCATACAGCCCGTTGAGAGGCTATTGACATTAAGCGAGAGGCCTGTGAGAGAACCGTGGGCACAAGAGGGAGTTCGGAACTCCACCCCCCTCAGCTGCGCTCCAGACGTAGCTGACCTCGAACCCAGCACCCCAAGCGACTCCTTGATGGGGCGGCCCCTCCTCAGACGGGGTACAGAGCAAACAAGAGGAACAGACGGAGGAGGTGGAGGCGCAGCCAAGCACAGATCAAAGCAGTCTCAGGCCCGCTTCCTCCTAACCCCCCTACCATCCCTTCCAGCCCGTCAGAAGCGGGTCAAGGACGGGGACAACTTAAAAGTGGACACAGTCGTCGTGATCATAGACCAGTCACTACCCCGAGCTGCGGGGCCGGCCAGCCGCGTAAGCAAAGTGATCACTGGTGCCGACGGAAAGGTCAGAGCGGCAGAAGTGCTCGTCCAGGGGCGGACATACACCCGACCCGTGGCGAGGCTGATAGAGTTGCCAAGGCTCCCCGACTCTCCTAATGACGACCATGACCCACTGACTTTGTGAACTGCCCTACTCCTCACAACGGACATTGAGTAGTGGACAAGGCGGTTAATCTGTCTCTGCTTATCTAATTAGGTGCGGACTAATTAGGAGGCGGCTGTTACGAAGGGTCAGATTAAACCGAATATATATATTTATTACTTGAGATATATTGTATAGTATTTGTATATCGTCTGATATCCCTTGTATATTCTTTGTACATATACACGGAATATCCCTTTACCTGGTACAGGACAGACCATAATATTCGTTCTCCTATTGGAAGCGATCCCCTAGGCGCCACGGCCATACCCCCAATGTCTAGTTCAAAGTCACCGCTGAGACATGCCTGAACATGCCCAGGTTTGCGCAGGAATACGAGACAGAAATGAGGTTGGCACTAGATTATTCACCGTACGTATAAATACGTTGCAGGTGGATACAGCAGCACTTAGCCTAAAGTCAAGTTAACCTAGAAACGTGTTACCCTCAAAACGTTAAAGCCTTCATCACGAGTCAACGACCAAGTGAAGTGAGCAACCGTGCATCTAAATAGAGCACTTATAACCGCGTGCGAATAGGACAGTAAAAGTGTCAGAGCTTAGTGTAATAACGTCGAGTTCGACCTATTCTATTATTCAGTAATAGTCTATTTAAGTATAGTGTATCGTGCGGCTACCGTTCTACAGTGACCAGCATTACCAACGCTTCCTCGTACCTAGCTAGTGTGCTTATCCAGGCTGGGCGGCTTAACCTGGTGCCGTCATCCGAGGAGCCCTAGACGAGGACCGTGTGGATATGTACACTGGATAACCTACCCGACGACTACCGAGCCCTTTTCAGCTGGATTATATTTGCTTTGGTCCTGTATCTGATGGAGCGGAGAATCGTCTACACCCACAATTGTGTGGGATTTACCCTGTGAGGAGCATCGTCGAGCCCGCCTCTAGGACGCCTGAGGCTGGCTAGCTTTCCTTCATGCTGCACTGCATACCGGAGAATAGCTGTGGTTCGTCTGCGGATCAAGAGAATATTGCACTGTCTCCTGTACCTGGAGTCTCCTTATTCATCGTTGACCCAGACTTTTGTTACCGACAAATCATCTCCCCTGCTGGCCTACAACCGGAGGGACCCTACTAGTATCTCCCGCTGCCCTACTAGTGTACCATAGATATAATTCCTATGATACAGGTGGTATTCATTATCTCCTGCGTAATATTCTAATGGACTTACGCTCTTGACCTATTCATGCACATTCTTCGCCTTACAAGCGCGACTCTAATTCTCAAGTAATGTAAGATAATCTTCGTGCTGCTAATAAATATTATTCTAACCAAGATTTGTTGTGGAACCGTGTCATTGTGGAAGTGTTCATCTCATATACCTGTGTACTGTATGGCCAGTAGTAATGTACATAAGACAGTAGTGGTTTAATGATACCATACTTATTAATACAGTCAGGGAATTGTACCCCTCAGTTACAGTATCACTGTGTCAAATTTCATGTCTATCACCTACCATGGCATGGCAAACAACGTTTTATTTTTTTATTTATTGGACCGAATGACAGACTGACTCTTTTGAAGGCATCGTGCAGCACTTTATGTACTACAGGAAATATGAGGATGGTCCATTTTTGATGATGTTTCATTTAATCTAGGATAAATTTTTATGTTCCATTAACAAGGAAATAGCAACCTTGTGTAGTCCTACTTTATAAGCTAGCGTAACCACAGTAGAGTTATAGGATACTTGTAACATGTCCTATAAGGCTACTGTACATCTTGTCACAAATAATTTACTGAACTCACCAGTCATTACACCGTTAACTGCAGCCGCATGGTCTTGTCACGGTTGTCAGTTGTGTTGTGTGCCTGTGTGGTTATATGATAGGAAACCGAAAACCCAGCTTGTTCAGCTGGAGCAAGGCAGCAGGGCACTTGCCGACAGCACGAGCAGGTAGATCCAAAGAAATTAGGCAATGAGCATTTTCTAACATTTACTCTTTCTTTCTTTCTTTCTTTCTTTTCTTTCTTTTTTACTTACCACCATTGTTTTATGCACTAACATTAATAATGACGGGGGGGGGAAACTGTACAACTGTACAAGCAAAACTGTACATTGGAATATCGACGAAACCATACTTGGTTCTAAGAAGAGGGTCTTGTGTATTCTTGGGTTAGGTCATTTACTGTACATTGGAGGGGGTTGGGTTAGGACATTTACAGGGTCCAGTTTTGAATTGCAGTCTCCCGTAGGTGTTCTTTGAGAGTGGTTTTGAAAGTGGGTAGTGATTCACATTCCTTTACAGCTTTGGGTAGGGCGTTCCACATTGATGTGGCATAATTGCGAAACGTGTTCCCTTGTTTGAGCCGAATCTGGGTTTAACATGATTTGTGGAGCTCCCTCTGGTGTTGTGGTCATGGTATTCACTGACCTTTGGGAAGTATTTTGACATGTACATGGGTATCTTAGTCGTGTAGTAGTGCATCTTGTAGACCAGGCCCATTGCAAGTTGCTGTACTCTGTCTTTTACTCTAAGCCATCCTAGGTAGTCAAAGTGGGCAGGGGTGAGGTGGGTTCTAGGAGTAAGGTCAAGTAGTAGTCTGACCAGTTTGTTTTGTGATGTTTGTAATCTTGTTTTTAGCGCCTTTGAGGTACTTTGGTACCATGAGGTGCAAGCATAGTCGTAGTACCCTTGAATGAGTGCTCCTGCCAGAGTCTTCAGGGTATTCTTGTTTACCAGAGAGGAGATCCGGTACAAGAATCTAGTTCGTTGGTTGACTTTTTTTTATTACATTGGATGCCATTTTGTCACAGGAAAGATTTGCCTCTAGGATGGAACCTAGGTATGTAATTTCGTCTTTCCTTGTGACAATATTGTCACCCACTGTAACTGAGAAGCAGTCGGTCTTGCTAGTTTGTTATTTGATCCGAAGAGAATGGAATGTTTTACCCAGGTGTAATGATAGTTTGTTATCAGCGAGCCAGGTGCAGATTCTGCCGAGTTCTGAGCTGAGGGTTTTTTCAACCTGTAACTTGTTCTTGTCAGAGACCAGTCTGTTGTTCTGTCACCAACAGTCACCAACCTAGGTGTTAAAATGGACCCTTACCTGACATTTGAGGCTCACATCAAACTACTGTACAAATTTTTTTTTACCACCTTAGGAACATCGCCAAACTTCGCCCCACACTAACTCTGTCCACGTCCACGCCTTTGTCTCCTCCAGGCTGGATTATTGTAATGCACTTCTCATCGGGATCCCTAGCAAAAACATCCAAAAGCTACAATACATTCAGAATAGCGCTGCTAGGATTGGGGAGTGGGGAAATACCACCACATCACACCCATCTTCAAGTCCCTTCACTGGCTCTGTGTCTCACTCAGGATTGAGTATAAAGTCTCCCCTCCCTGCTCACTCATAGTGCCTCCACGGAAACACCCCCCTCTACCTTAAAGAACTGATCACCCCTCAATCCTCCTCACTACACCTCCGCTCCGGCCAGGCAAACCTCCTCCAGCGCCAGAGGACCAAACTCTGCACCATAGGAGATCAGGCTTTCTGTGGAATGCTCTCCCTGACCATCTGAGAGCACCACAGACCGTGGATGCTTTTAAAAAGGCATCTGAAGCCTCAAAACACATATTTGTAATAGAGCCTTTTGTTGATTTGTATCTAGTTTTAGCTCTTCTTATTTTATGTTCTTTTACTCTTTTACTAGCTTTAGCCATCCACATTTCATGTTCTTTTTACTCTTTTACTAGTTTTAGTCCTACTTATTTTATGTAATTTATTTTACTCTTACTAGTTTTTATGTTCTTCGACACTGTAGTGCCTTGAGATTTGTTCCACAAATATAAAGCACCCCTACAAATCAAATGTATTATTATTATTACACCATTGGTTGATTGATTGATTGATTGATCTTCATCTCCAACACAATAAACATAGAAATCACAGTAAATACAAAATGTAAACATATAGAAAAACAAACAAGGATGAGTTTGATAATGGGCAGAATGGGCAGAATGGAAGCAACGCTTATCTAGTCCTGCCCCTTTCTTACAATATCATAACATTTCAAATAAAAGTATCTTACTACCTAAAAGAGAGGGGGGAAAAGAAGAAAAAAAAGAAAAACCATGAAAGTACATAACACTCCAATTTACAGTCTTTAAATAAATGTGAAAACATCACTCCTCTCTGAAATGAAAATGTACTTACATTTAAAAAGACAAGTATGGTATGAAATGTAGGGTTCTTAAGATTTGATTATTCAGTCTTGGTAATCAAGTACCTTCTCTATCTTCATTGTGTCAATTTCCACAAACAGCTGTTTGCTCTACTGTCACACTTCTTGCTTTTCAGGAAGTCCAGAGGAATGGCAAGGCAGGCATCCCTGCAGGGAGGTGGCCCAGTCTGCTGAGTCTAACCTGTCCTCGCAGTAGCTGTAGTGGGAGTGGGAGTGAAGCTTCATTATCAAGTGCTTGCAGCGAGTACTCCAGTGGGTCCCACACTTGGGCAGAGGGGCGCGGCTCTTCCAAGGTGGGTCTCGTTATTCTTATTCAAATTAATTACCTTATAAAAGGTAAACTCTGTTAATAATGAAGTGTAACTGCTTGGGTTCTTTGTAAAAAATCTTTTTTTAAAGATTTATCACAATATTCAGAAGCCCGTTTTTCTATAACAATGTATATGACAATATCTGCTTAGAAATTCAATTTGTCTAATTTCACTTTTATTTTAAATTCACATTCTTAAATATATTTTTAAGGTTATTATGTGAAAAATCAAACCTACCTTTTAGTTTTTAGCATTGATTTAGACAGCAAAATTGTGTACAAAAATTCTCAATATAAAAATGTACATATCGATAATTGATAATTCATTCATTTAAACAAATGTATATATTATATTCATGTCATTCATGTAAGTCTTTCATGTCACAGTGTGCTATTGGCCGTGAGAAGAGGATGAGTGCAGGATCAGTACCCAGTAATCACTCAGCCCCTGTGGAGCAGGCAGAGCTGGGATGGAAAGAAGGCCACATTCTGAAGGGCCTGAAACGGCTCCAAATGCGCAGCCCCAAGGAGCTATCCTCACTTGCCTGTGGGCCGCATTACAAAGACTGTATGACCTCCAATGAGGGTATATACTCTCTCGGAGTCAAGTACAGTCCGCAGGGGATCATAACCAAACAAGCAGTCACTATAGGCAAACCTTTCATGGCAGAAGCAAAGGTGACTGCCCTAGTTTCAGACTCAGATGAGGCAGACGATGAATCACCGAAATCCTCAGCATGGGAAACCTGTAGCCAACCCCCAGAGGAAAGTCTTGGCTTAGAGAGATCTGATCTCACCACCTTGGGTGAAGTGGAGGGAAGGAAAAGCCCTGTTGACAGCAATCCCCAAGAGGAACCTGTAAAACTCACGGGGGAACCCAGCCAATTACCTGTCAGTGACAAAGTCTTCTTGGAGGGCCCCACACTGAAACCTGGTGTCAGCCCAACGGAGAGCCCTGCCCACATGACCGCGTTAAAGAACAAAAACTTGATAGAAAAAGACAAGCTGGCAAGCTTGAGGATGTTAAATAACAAAAAGGACAGTCAGGAAAGGTCTACTGACCGTAAATCCAGACTTGATTATGTCAAAAGGACACAGGATAGAGCTGTAATCAAGCACATGGGAGCAGGGACTAATGATGAGAACTTACCAATTCAGTATACTGCAACAAGAGCTCTGAGCTGGGTTAGCGAAGCCAGACAGCGCAGCTCCTCAATGGAAACTCCTCATAGCAGAGATCAGACCTGTCAAACTGGCAGTGATAGCAAGGACTACACCATCTTGGAATCTCCAAAAAGGAAACTTAAACCTCAGGCCTGCGACTCTGCAAAGAAGGCTTTCATTCTTAGGAGCAAAAGTGCAGATGGAGGGCCAGAACATAAGCAGTTACACTCTCCTCTACAGCAGAAACTCATAAAGGTCCACAGATCCAAAGGACAGTCAAAAGTCCCTGGACACAATATACCACAAAGCACAAAGTCTAACCTCAGCAAGTCACCTGCTTCAGGCAAGGGAGCAGTTCATAAAGTTGAGAAAAAGGAGAGTCTAGCTGTGACAAGAAGCTTGGGGTCTCTTCAGAATGTAGAACAAAGTTCTCCCTCTTCTTCCCCTGTGAAGCATTCAAAGGGATTTAAGCCTACTGGGAAAACGGAGTGCTCAAAGAGCCCGTCCAAAGCATGTTTACAAGTGACTAAGCTTCCATCTAGTAATGACTCTGGTGGAAAATGCCCCACATCTAGCAGTTTACTCTGCTCTCCACTCAAACACTGGCAGCAAGAGCAGCGCTCCAATCCTTCCCATTCAGAACTTCGGTCCCCATCACCGCCGCCCCCACCGGGGCGAACTACTTCACTACTTATTAGACCTGGTTATGACTCTCTACCTAAAGCCCAGAAACCAGTGTTTCCACTTCAAACATCTACCACTGGGAAGGCGGGCAGTATCAAGCCTCAGTCCAGTCAGGTTTCTTCTGTCTTACAGATGCAAACTCAAGTTACCAACACTGCAAAGGACATTCGTCATGTGGCCCCACAAATGGGTGGTGAGGCCATCAAGTCACCTAAACGTATCCCTGCCAAGGTTTACCATCCCCAACCATCCAGGTTATCATCTACTATCCAAGAATCACAAGCTACAGACTCTGCTCTGAGTGTGGCATGCCATGATGAAAATGGTGCTTCCTTTATATTAACAAATCAAAGCAATTTATCAATATCTCAACAGGGCCATGGGGAGCCACAATTTTTAGAACTCTTACCACAGGCTTCTTCTAATGTTCTCTACCACATGGTCACCAATCCTCAGAACTCTGTCTCAAGGGCAGTGAAAACAGTAATTCCAGTTATTTCTAAGTCCCACATTAATGAGACAGCACCAGGTCAATGTAGCAGTACGTTCTTAGTTCTGGGGAGGCAAAACAAAGGTGATACAAACATTGCAACAAAAGGCATCCAGATATTTGAGACATTCAGTCATGATCCCCACACTCATCAGATGATGCATGGAGTTAGCGAGGCCGGTGCAAATGACAAATCCAGGCGAAAGATTGAGACCCGTTGTAGCTCACTGGATTCCCAGCCCCCAACCCATCCAGCTCTAGCTGACAGTGGTGTAATGTTGGACTGGGGATTCGACGAGGAGGGTTGGCTGTTCAAACGGTCTGTCTCTGTGTCGACCAGACCTCCTCTTAAGCCAGTTATGGGCATGAACGGGGCTAAGGTTCGGAGTCAGAGCTTCGGTGCGAGATACATGGACAGGCCAAATTTCAACAGATCTGGTAAGGTCCGCACCCAGATCAAAACCCATTCAGGAAGTTCTCTGAACTCTCTCTGTGATGTCTTCCAAGGAAGCATGAGTTGCTCCAGTAGCTACCATTGTCCAATGAACCGATCCCTCTTGAACAACTTCCTGATCGAAGAGGGACTGCCGATACCTTCACATTTGGGGTCCTCGAGTGAAAGACTCCAAAGTCTAAAACAACAACGAGAGCAGGCCAGGCGCCTTCAGATCGAGCAACAGTTCTCAAGTGCTTTTGGTGAGCCGGTTTCTGAAGAACCGGAAAGACAGAATGTTATAAGCACGATTGAGGAAAAGGTGATGCTTGGAATAGAGGAGAACTTGCATAAGTCCCAGGAGCAGGAGAGGACCGGTGAGGCTAAGCAAAAGTCTGGGTCATCCCTGGCAAGCTGGTTTGGCTTTCGTAAGAGTAAGCTTCCTGCTCCGAGTGTCAAAAAACCTGATCCACCTAAAGCGAAAGAGGAGAAAAGGGAGCAAAAGATTACATCACTTCTGGGAGGAAAGCCGGTGAAGACTGATAAAAAGAAGGAGAGAAGAAAAAGTGATGGAAAGGACAGGTAAGAAATCCCCAGCTTGTACAGAGCAGCTGCATCAACATTACAAATGCCTGGTGATGGAATGGTTACTAGAAAGAATTCCAATAGAAACTTGTAAATGAGGTAAAGTTTATCTAAACTAAGGCGGTCGGGTGGCGTAGCGGAGATTGCGCTCGTCACCAATGCAAGAGGCTGCGGTCTCGACTCCCGGAGTCAGCATTGCCCTGCGGCTTGGGCCGGTCGTCATACTAACTCGTTTGGCTGAGTTAGGGGGAGGGAAGTCGTGGGTGGTAATCTGGCGTTGTGGACAGCGACTCCTACAGGTCAGGTCTGGGCGCCTGCTCAGCGAAAGGCAGGAAATGGTGAAGGCAGCGTGACCTCCCACGCGTTACGCTTCACCAATGAGAGTCCTCACTGCCAGGTGAGAAGAGAGCCACTGGCTGTCTCCACATGTGTCGGAGGAAGCATGTGGTGGACTTCAGGGCTCCCTTGTACCGACCAGTAGGAGGAACATGCGCACACAACCAGGTAGGGGAGGGGGGGAATTGGCATAACGACTAAATTGGGATGGGGAGAGAAATTGAAAAATCAGATGGAGAAAAAGAGGATACAAAATGAAAAGTTTATCTAAACTATAGTAAATGAGTTAAAGTGTATCTAAAATACATTCCCCTATTCATTGACCCTGAGTAAAAACAGGAGCTTGACTGTAAATAAAAATAGTTACCAGTAACTGTTGAATAAGTACTAGTGTCAACTAGTACACAAATAACAAGTAAATGCAAATAGATACTAGGAGCTAGTTCTAGTTACAAGTATTAGTAAACAAAGACACACAGTATCATAGATACAAAAAGCACATTGCATGTGATCTGCCACTAGACAAACCTTTGCAGTATAGGGAATACATATTAAAGCAGCTTGTGATTCAACCATGTATATTCTGTGAGGAGTGCTTAGTCATCAAATCCATAGGAATGAATATACAATGTAATATAACAAAGGCAAAAGCGAGAGAGCACATGTAAGATCGGAGGGTAACACTTTATAATAACACTTAGTTATAAGACCTTTATAAGGTATTATTTGTAGATAATGAACTAATCATGAACAAATCATTTATATACATTCGTAAATTATTATTAAATCATTTATAACTATATTTGTATAACATTTACAAATTAGTTCTACATTATTTATAACTCATTATCAACATTGTTTGTACTTGATTTGTTCATAATAATGTTGTTTATTAATGTGTAGTAACACATTTGTAGATGCTTTGAAAAATGGATATGAAAAAACGACTATACTGTACCTCCATTTATTTGTTCATGTTCAACAAATGATTTGTTAAGACATTCATAAAACATCTATAAATCATTTGTAGATGCTATTGTGTGCCCTAATATAAAGTGAAGCCTATTCATCATTAACAAATGTCTAATAGTTTGTTTATTTGTGGACTTGTATGAATACACATGAAGCAATTACCAGACTTGTCTTTTCATGTTTAACAAATGATTTGTTAAGACATTCATAAAACATCTATAAATAATTTTCAGATGCTATTGTGTGCCCTAATCTGAAGTGAAGCCACTAACAGATCATTAACAAATGTCTAATACAGTTAATTATTTGTTTACTTTTTCATCACCTGTTACAAATGTTGTAGACAGCTTTCAGATACACCCTTCTTTGTGACATCAAACAGTGACAGAATTAGGACTATAGATAAATGCAATTTTATTAACATATAAAATACATGTGCATAACATATAGTGTAACATGGGGGGGCACTAGGACCCAGGAGTAGATGAAGTATGCGCGAGTGAGACTTGACTTCACGTGTGTTGCCTGTTGAATGGAAGCACGATACATAGCAGAGCCAAGTTATTCGTGCTGCCCCACGCTTTTAACTTAAGGTATGAGCAGGCTAAACACCTTTTTTTATCACTCGTGCGATACTTCCTCTACTCCTGGGTCCTAGTGCCCCCCAGGTTACACTATATGTTATGCACATGTATTTTATTTGTTAATAAAATTGCATTTATCTATAGTCCTCATTCTGTCACTGTTTGATGTCACAAAGAAGGGTGTATCCGAAAGCTGTCTACAACATTTGTAACAGGTAATGAAAAAGTAAACAAATAATTAACTGTATTAGACATTTGTTAATGATGAATAGGCTTCACTTTAGATTAGGGCACACAATAGCATCTGCAAATGATTTATAGATGTTTTATGAATGTCTTAACAAATCATTTGTTGAACATGAACAAATAAATGGAGGTACAGTATAGTCGTTTTTTCATATCCATTTTTCAAAGCATCTACAAATGTGTTACTACACATTAAACAACATTATTTAATGATGAACAAATCAAGTACAAACAATGTTGATAATGAGTTATAAATAATGTAGAACAAATTTGTAAATGTTATACAAATATAGTTATAAATGATTTAATAATAATTTATGAATGTATATAAATGATTTGTTCATGATTAGTTCATTATCTACAAATACCTCATAAAGGTCTTATAACTGAGTGTTATTATAAAGTGTTACCGATCGGAGTCCCCTGGTATTCCATTGAGCAGTGCTCCAACTGATAGAACTCTGGCTCCAACACTTTTCTTGTGTGGTGTGTGTAGTCTGTAACTGTTACATTCACAATACTACTGTTAAAACTAGACATATCGTATGCTGTCTGTCTGTTTTGGAGAACAATACCCATGTCACTTTCATATGGATAACAACACTATGATATCACAAAGTAACAACACATTTAAAATAGCAACATGTAAATCTGGCTCGTTGTCTCCTTGTTCACTTCATTGTTCACATGCGTTGCCCAAAATCAGTAAGTGCAACGTGTATTTTGCTTCACAATTTTACTCTTGTTTGTATTGCAGTCATTCTGTAAAAAAATATTTGCCATTTTTGTTATAAGTTATAACAAGTACCATATCAGTTCTTGTTATAATGAGAAAAGATTTTTAAACCTTTTTTATTTTCTCATTATATTGAGAACATTTCTTGTTATAACAAGATCCGTTTTGACTGTGAGATTAATGGGCATTTCTGTACAATCATCATTACTCTACATTCATCATTACTGTACAATCATCATTTTGCACATATTTTTATTTTGCCTTTTCTCCTATCCCCCAATTTAGTTGTTATGCCAATTCCCTCCTTGTCATTGCGCTGCCCTACTGTGGGTCTGGGGAGGGTGTAGACTAACTACCACATGCCTCCTCCGATACATGTGGAGTCTTTTCACCTGATCCTATAACAAGATCCTATTTTCATTATAACAAGAAACCAGGCTGAATTTTCTTTTACCGAATCAACATTTGTGATTTTATTCTACCTTCTTCTTTAGTTGAATACACTAATTTATCTAATTAAAATAGCATTTTGTATGAACAAGAGCATTTTAATTTCCTATTTGTTATACATCATGATTACAGATCAGGCAATGCAATCTCATTTCAAGTTTTCCAAAGTGAGACATAACGGTGTTGTAATTATTAGATGCATTCAATCCAACATCCATTCCTTTGAGAGCTACTGAGTTCTTGGCTTTAATTCATACTTCAACACCGAAGCATCACTACATAGCCTACCAGCAGACCTCTTCATCGTCTCTCCGCCCACAAAGTGATTTACTGTGCCAGATAAACTGGGCAATTTTTATCAAGCGCTCTCGCAGACATTTAGCACTCCTCTAAGCCCCAGGAACAGTCGAGACACATTTCATACAATATAGCAGGGCCAAGATTCAAGAGGGCATACAGTAATTCATCGGGTGGAACACCCTGGGCATGTTGAGTCGGTATGAGAGAATCTCTGATTATATTGTTGAAAAACTCTTTTGTTTCAGCTCTGTGGGGAGAAGGGAATCCCATGATGCAGTGCGGGCCTGCATCTCCATACCTTGCCCAGGGATCTCCCTGAATAACGAGATTCAAGGACATACTATCTGTGGGGATGTTAAGGTAAATCTGAATATTGCTGTTATTATCGTCATCACCAGCAACTGTGTCCACTCCATTATTTTAAGATGTGTAAAATGGGTGCGTCTGGGGTGTGTAGAGGTCTCAAGAGGATTCAATTCCTGGCACGATATCCCCGGTTTGGTCAGTCGTCCCTACAAACACAATTGGCAGTGTTCGCAGGGGGAAGCTGGTGGGGTCTGTGCTGGTCATTGCAAACAGTGACTCCTACTGTTCAGTAGGGAGGAGATCTGGGAGAGATTACATATTACTCTCTCCCAGTCAAACTCCACGCTGTCAGGTGAAAAGAAGGGTCTGGCGACTCCACATGTACCCTCCACAGACCGACAGTAGGGCAGCATGTGGTAGTTAGTCTACACCCTCCACAGACCGACAGTAGGGCAGCATGTGGTAGTTAGTCTACACCCTCCCCAGACAGACAGTAGGGCAGCATGTGGTAGTTAGTCTACACCCTCCACAAACCGACAGTAGGGCAGCATGTGGTAGTTAGTCTACACCCTCCCCAGACTGACAGTAGGGCAGCATGTGGTAGTTAGTCTACACCCTCCCCAGACTGACAGTAGGGCAGCATGTGGTAGTTAGTCTACACCCTCCCCAGACTGACAGTAGGGCAGCATGTGGTAGTTAGTCTACACCCTCCCCAGACTGACAGTAGGGCAGCATGTGGTAGTTAGTCTACACCCTCCCCAGACTGACAGTAGGGCAGCATGTGGTAGTTAGTCTACACCCTCCCCAGACTGACAGTAGGGTAGCATGTGGTAGTTAGTCTACACCCTCTCCAGACTGACAGTAGGGCAGCATGTGGTAGTTAGTCTACACCCTCCCCAGACTGACAGTAGGGCAGCATGTGGTAGTTAGTCTACACCCTCCCCAGACTGACAGTAGGGCAGCATGTGGTAGTTAGTCTACAGACACCCTCCCCAGACTGACAGTAGGGCAGCACAACGACCAGGAGGGAATTGGCATAATGACTAAATGTGTCAATAAATCAATAGAACTACACACTCTTGGACAATCTTAGTCTACAATCTTAGGAAAATAATTAACTTTCTTTTCTCACTCTCTGAAAGACAACGACCCAGATGATGATGATGAGAGCGGAGGGTGACAGTGGATCTGCACTGAGGAGCCCCAGCCAGGACGCTGTGATAGGTAACATGTTTCTCTAGTGCACACATTCTCTCACAGTCAATGTTGGCCTGTTTTGACAATTTGGAGTTTTCATTTAGTTGTATTGATTGATTGAAAATTGTATTAACAGATTGCAGAATGGGTACAATACAGTACGGCTCAATACACACAATTGTTAAGGGGATGCAGACCAGAGAAAGACTTTCGTCTTGTTTACATCAGGGTCCCCCATTTTCAATTCATAATGAATTGTAAGTAAGGGTGCAATTAGCACTGTGCAATCCATTCTTTGTGGATCCCGCCCCAGGTCATTTTAGACAATTAAATGAATGGGGGAAATGGGTACCATGACTCCGGACTCCCTAAAAACTCATGTACTCATGTCATGGTATCTCATATATAAACCCACCCTTACCTTAACCCTGACCTCAATCTCATTTGACCTCACTTTACCATTGGACGCGGTGCATGATGCCCGTATGAGATACCAAGTTTTTAGTGACTCCCACCATGACTCAGCTTGTCCTAATTTAGCCGTTAATTCTGGAGTTATTTGAAGTCTTGCCCCCCTCTCCTTTACGTTATACCTCCCTGGTGGTGTCTGCTCTGCCCACAGTCACCGTAGTTCACAGGGTTCATTTTCATACCGTCAGAAGGAGCAATTTCGTGCCATTCATTCATGTATATAAAACAACTTCCACAAACTGCCCAAGCTAGATGATCCATCACAGTACACATTAAGCTTTAATTTGTTTTTTTATCAAAGTTCCTCTGTTTTATTGTTATTCCATTATGCTCGAGAACTCCTGAGATGAGCCTTTTAATATTGGTGTGTGTGTATTCAGAGACCTCTGATTGGACCAGGAACATGTTTTGCTTTGAAAGCATGGGTGCCCTAGACAAAACTGTTCACCTATCACAGGCGTCCTTTGTGATTATGTTACATTCTGCTTACTGTCAATCATCCTGACACCCACAGGAAGGAAAGAAGAATCCCTCAAAAGTCACCTTACAAACTTTATTGTCATATCCATGCCTTTTTACTTGGGGCATCCTTGTTAGCTGGGACAGCAGTTAATTATGAGAGATTATGTTTTTGGTTGCGTGTGTCTGTTTGTCTGTATGTCTGTATGTCAGTCATTCTGTCATACCACAGCTAATCTCGCATATTACCGGGCCAATCAACCTGGACACCAGGAGCGGATTTAGGATTGTAGGAGATCCGGGGCTTAGCCCAGATAGATTTTTTTTACTTCGACACCACAACCTTTAACTTATACCACCACCTTAAAGCGGACAAAAGGCAGTAGAGAACACTTAAATTCACACCCTTTAATTAATGAAGCAAACTATAATAATTAATAATAATAATAATAATAATAATAATAATAATAATAATAATAATAATAATAATAATAATAATAATAATAATAATAATAATAATAATAATAATAATAATAATAATAATAATAATAATAATAATAATAATAATAATAATAATAATAATAATAATACACTGTGTTTGTATAGCACCTTTCATACAAGAATTGCAGCTCAAAGTGCTTCACAGCAGTACAAAAAGACAGGCATAAAATGAGCACAACATTGGCAGATCAAGAGCAATGTATAAAGTGCAGACATAAAGCATAAAATAGATAGCAGCAAAATAGACAAAGTCAAGGTAAGACATAGAACATTAAATCACATCGTTTTTTCATATTAGGATCTGAGATCTAGGGTTAACTCGCCGAACGTTGAGCGCCAGGACCCCCGAAAACCAGAGTATAGTCGGGTTTTCATCGTTGTTTCTTTTATTCGATATTTCCATTCATAAAGACATGCCGGCAGCCTGTGTTATCACTGGGGATGGGTCTGAGATCTCAAAAGTCCAAAGCCCAAAAGCCTAACACCTATTGCTATTGCACTCCATTTGAAATGATGTGGCTTGGTGTCTGTCATTTTGGAAATGACACCAGACCACCCTGAAACTACACTCATATTCACGACGGTATAAAACGGAAAAATTTATGGATGGAAAAATTATCTGTTTTTTGCATCTTGACCGGAAGAAACTCAATGACATAGCTATAATATATAATATAGCTTTAGGCCTGCAAACACAGCCACATATCCCCATGTTAAAAGGCGCTGGCCTTTCAACAGTAACAGTAAACAGCGCCATCTGGCGCTGAAAGTGTTAATATGCGTCTTTGTTTACGGTTTGATTATCACTGATACAAAGTAAAATAGTGCAGTGCAATAAAATTGTTAGTAAAATAGAATAAAATAATGCAATAGTGCATTGCAATAAAATTGTTATCGTCGTATTTTTTCGGGAGGCCGGTAAGGAGTGCATTACAGTAGTCGAGTCGGCTTGAGATAAAGGCATGGATCTGGTTTTCAGCGTCCTTTTGATTTATAAATGGCCGTACTTTAGCTATATGTTTCTAAGGTGGAAGAATTATGTTTTTGTCAACTTGTTGATTGTGATTTAAAGCTTAGGTCTGAGTCTACCATAACATAAGACTTAACTCCCTCAAATACAGTTAGCAGCTGGATAGACTACAGATGGAAATTAGCTTCTGCTAAATCTGGTGCAAACATATTTTCATGTAACAATGATTAATTGTAAAAAAATATATATATATATAATTTTTTTTTTTTTTTATAGATTCAGGGCTTTTCAGAAAACATTCGGGGCTTGAGCCCAAGTAGCCACCCCCTAGCCCCGCCCCTGCGACCAACCCCAACTGGAATGTCTTGATAGCATCAAGGCTAACAGCCATCTAACAACTAGTTAGCTATCAATCAATCAATCAATCAATCAATCAATCAATCAATCAATCAGCTAACAACAATCTAAACTATAGCTATCCCTTCACACTTTTTAAGGGTAATAATTGTTTCATTATAAACCAATTGTGTAAAAGCCTAGAAGAAAAATACTGAGGAGCGGAATATTTACAAATGGACATGAAAAACACAAAAAGTCTTTTCACCTCAAATTCAGCTGTTTCACTCCAAAGATGACAATGTAGGAAGTATTGTAACCACGTGCGTGCGTGTGTTTGTTTGTGTGTGTGTTTGTCTGTGTCCATATCACAGTGACTGATAACAGATAACTCGCTAACTGATTCACTGAAACATGTGTATGGACCAAGATGGCATCTGACAAGATATCTGACTATGCTAGGTGGGGAAGTGAGCTAGGTCTACTCGGTCTACACAATATAATAATGAGTGTATCTGGTCTACTACCACATGCATGAACGGAGGGCAGGTTTACAGGTTGATGTGTGCTGTAGTGTGGAAGGGCTACTGAAATGTATTGCTCAAATAGAAGTACTGGTACTGTTACTTCAGTTCAATGTTACCCAAGTTGGAGTAAAGGCCTCTGCATGCTACAGAAACTTCAAAGCAACTTCAACACAACATCGACAAAGCAACGGTGTTGCAGACACATTACCTTTATGCTTCTGCAAAATCAACGCGCAGCCTATGATGCAACAAAATGTACCCCGGATGTGCGGCTCGAGCGCGCCCAGCCCGCCTGAATACTTTGGGCAGCCGAAGGTGCGCACTCTAGCCATTACAAACGGATTTCCCTTCTCAACCATACATCGTTAGTATAATAATAGCCCTGTTTATGTTTGTTTTCGCTTGTGTTCTTGTATATAGTGTAATATAGTTATATCGCCACATCAACCCAGTCCATCCCCATTGTTTCCCCAATCTCCTTCCACGGATTCATCGTCATAATGCTATCCTTGTAGTCTTTAGACCCGCTATTATATAAATGTTGGTACTTTCGGACCTCCTCTGCAATACGTTCCTGCATTTGATTCATTTTAAAGAAACAATTAAACAAGTGTAATGAAACAATACACTAGCTATCGAGCTCCTGTCAGAAAGTTTTCTTTTGGTCTCGAGCTCCTGTCAGAAAGTTTTCTTTTGGTCTCGAGCCAGGAAAACACTAGAAGTGACAGACAGCCCCGCCCCCATTCACTACCAACCAATCACTGCTACGCAATACCAACGCAACGGGTCTTTAGATTAGATTTTGGACACAGGTACGCAACGTCCTCGCAACACAGTCTACAAGACTGTCTGCAACAAACGCGCTGAAATCGCGCCGATGTTGTGTTGAAGTTGCTTTGAATTTGCTGTAGCATGTAGAGGCCTTAAGAGTACATGAGTTTTTCGTTACTTATAATCATTAACATTTGGTGCATGTTCAGAAATGTTTCCCCCTCAAAATGTACTGAATACATTTTGATGTTGTCTTTGTAAATCATTTCATGGGTCATTATCAGCCTGAGGTTTGAGGATAGTCCCTCTTTATTATCAATATATTACCAATAATCAAGCTAATATGTAATATTATCAATAAAGCTGAAATTATGATCAGAGGTGAATATTTATTTGAATCCAACCCCCACTGTATGTGGGCCTGAGGAGCACCAAATTGGCACTAAGGCCCACCCAATCAAAGGGCTCATGTCACCAATAAAATGTAAACATTAGGCTTTTGTTTTTTCACTTGATGATACAGTAGATCTGAGTTGTAGTACATTTGGCCAATTCCACTAACATAGGCCTATTTGTGTTTCAGAGCCCATTAGATGTTTGTTTCTGTTTGATGGACTAGCCCACCTGATTTTCTCTGGGCCAACCTACACTCAAATTTATGACTATGCCACTGCCACACACAACCCCACCCCCCACTCCCACCCTCTCTTCTAAGAGTGTACGTGGGTGCTCACGCCAGGGAATAGCTACTTTAGATCCAGTGTACTTGTAAATGTCACTAGTTATGACCACTAATTATGTCTGTAGCATGTCTGAGGCAGTGGTTTACATGCCCAGCCCCACCCTGGGCTGCTTACACGTTTAGAAAGTTCACTAAGCTCCCTCAAGCCCAGATATTCTCTGTGGTGATATTATAGCGTAATTAGCCAGGAATCATTAAGCTGCATCACAGTTACATGTAATTCGATTGTACTCAACGACCATTCATCTGCTAATGTCTTCACTGTGGACCTTCACAGAGTCACACGGTGGAAACAGTAGGCCATCTGTTACATAAATGCTCTGAAATTACCACAAGAAGGCCCTGGCAGTGAGCAGCCACATCGTTTCGGTTTATTTTCTCAGAGAGTTCACAGCGTTGCAGAGTGTTGCATAGATCCTTGTACTTCCAGTCAGAGGCACCTGGCTGTAATGCGGATGGCTTCTAGCCATTACCGCCCTAACTGTCGTTAGACTCCATCTCTTTCTCATTTGGTGGGTTCACAGTCTTTTATTCGGACACCATGTTGTATTTGTGTTTGTGTAGCCGGTCTGATCTCGCTCTGCATTGTGTTTCGATTCGACCCCTGTTAAGGGATCGCCCTGAGTGGGAGTTGAACCCCGGTCTCCCGCGCCGCGGGCGGCATCACAGACCACTGTACCAAGAGGTGAATTCACTTCTAAGTACTGGGTCTGGATGCCTCTGGGGAGTGAGTTTACTTGCAGTACCGCTTAACGTCCACAGTCACTTCACTATACAAGTCCCTCGTGACTGTGGATAGACATGCGGTACCTCCGTTACACTTGTGTATTATTTTCTATTAACTCTTTCAGTGCCACTCACGAGATTTCTCATGTTTTTTATAGGTGGTTGCTAGCCACTCACGAGATTTCTCTGATTTTTTTTTTTTTTCTTTTTTTTGCGATCTGAAAAATTATTGCATCACCCGAGCCTACCCGAGTATAGCCGAGGGGCGCCGACGATCACTGTGGAAAAAAGCGCCCCCTGTCGTCTCCCAGATGACATAAGTGATTTTGGAATGGACTCAATGAAAATGAATGGGGAAAAAAATCCGGTACTCCACATTTTCCAGTTCACTGATCCAGCCGGGGTTACCAGAGTTCATTCTGGAGCCTCAGATCCCCGCGGATCATAGAGATCTACTGTGTCGCGTTGGATCCATACACGTATCGATTTTTTCGAATGGTGATCAGGAATTGGAATATACCAGTTGGATACCATCTGATGTCAGGTAAGGACTCTATGTTATCAGTGGTAGGATAATCGGAGTAAGTTTGATGAAGTTATAAGCTGTTTTGTGAAATGTCTTCTTTCGGTTTCACTGTAAAACTCTGTGAGGTAATCAACGGAGCGATTATCAGTGCGCGGCCGTAATGTGCTTGCGTGCACGTATAATATTGATCATCTAGCGTTTATTTGAAAACGATTCATAAAAAGGCCGACGAATATCAACGTTGTGGAATATTCCACTAAAAGACGATTTTCATAGATTGCTCCAGAATGAGCTGTTTTTTATATCAAAACGGGGGCTTTTCTAACTGCTCTGAAATGGAAACGACGCGATAAAAAAACAATCTGTCTTCACAGCACTGACTGGAAAATAGTCTTTGATAATGCGATGGGCAGGCGTGGCACTGAAAGAGTTAAAGATAGCACACTGGGAGCTTGTTTACATTTTGTGTTTCTTTATTCCACCATCTTGGATCACACTGAATCTCACACTGTCAGGTAAGCATCACATGTGACAGATACGTACTACAGTATACATATCTAACATATCTCAAGGACTATAATATCCTTAACATATCTCAGCATGTTTCACTAGCTAAGCTGCGCTAACGTGAGTTGGTCAGGACGGTAATGGCTAGAAGGCATCCACATTACAGCCAGCTGCCTCTGACAGGAAGAACGGTGCTCTGTGCAATGCTCTGCAACGCTGTGATGTCTTTGAGAAAAGAACCCTGAATGATGCCGTGGCAGCTCTATGAAACTCCGCCATGTTGGAGGAATTACTACAGGGACATGAAGGGAACATTGCAATCACACAGAAATGCATGAGATTACACTGGTAATGTCCAGACTGTCACTGTTATTATTACAGCCATTTATTCATAGATATAGAAAATATTCACTAGACAGTTATTTAGTCATTATTATTATTCATGGGATATAAATAACAGATGGTAAAGATAAAGAATGGATACTGCCTGTGCCTTCCGTTGGAATGGTATGTCATTTTATAATTTTGCTTCAGCATTAATATACGGCCATTTATACCCATACCATCTCATTCCATTTGCACGCCTCCTCCCCCCCAGCCATTCCCCTGAACTCCCCTCATATATTCTCCTTGTGCCTTTAGGCTCTGGCTGCCAGATGCGAACGTTGGACAGCGGCATTGGAACCATCCCTCTCCTCCCCGTCTCCTCCTCTTGCTTTTTTACCTCCATCCTGCATCTCTTCCCCAAGTCCGCCTCGACCCCCGATCAGTCCCTCAGCCCTCCCAGTGCTCCCAGTTCGTCTAGCGGGGACGTGTCGCCCTCCCCGTTGCCCCGCTGGAAAATACCGTCCAGCTCAAAGGATCACATCCACGCGGGGGCGCCGAACTCCCTGTCCCACTCCTCTGTGACCCTTGTCCAGTCAGTGCCTTTCCCCACTGTGGCCTACATCCAGCCTGTCCAACCCCAGTCTGAGCCCATTGTGACTTCTGCCAGTGTGTGTGATACCCAGAGCAAGCTGCCCCGACGGGCCCCAGGTAAAGCCTTAAAGCAGGGGTGGGTCCAGATCACTTTCAGTTCAATCAATTTGGGATTCTCCTTAACTAAGATATTGAAAGGTTTTCGTCATGATGAAGGGTGGTCACCTATTACCAAAACGTTCAAAATGTTTACAATTGCAGTAGCAAAATAACTGCAATTTGTATTTACACTACTGTATGAATTGATTGAATGGATTTAAGTACTGGTATGTCTTCCTTGTGTTTGATGTCATTGGACACTGCTGTGGTCTACTGTACCCCAGTGGCTCTCAGTCGCTGTTGCATGATCCCTAAAAACAGAGGAGTACATTTTCCCCCCAACATGGTCAAGCAGAGAAGTGAATATGATTATTAGTTTCCCTTTTTCATATCAACACATAGCACATACTGTATCAGCCGTTGTCTCTTCCATTGCAATGTACAAAACAATGGTTGCTATGTTATAGGCAGCCATGTTGGAAGACAGAGAACTATGCGAGCATTCCGTGCAAGGGCTCTATTGGAGGAGAGCTTTAGACTTAGAAGTAAAAGAAAAAAGGACAAGGTTTAGAGAAGGAAATGGGTATTTTAATTAACAAGCATCTGTACCAACGTTTATTAATATGATGATGTATTTATTTTCACAAAACCCCAAAACCATCTTGCGAACCCCTAGGAGGTACAGAGGTTGAGAATGTATGCCGTCACTGCAATTCAAGGGAGATGAATGGCATTGGGCACCACAAAAAGAAATGCATCTCTTTCCAGAAATCATGACATGGTTACTACAAATAATAATAATTCATAATGAAACTCTTCACAACCAGGTGAGGTCTGTGGATTATCTGATTCGTAACCCGTGTCATGATTTCATCAACCCTAATTACAGGGCTTTTTGTCAGACTCAATCGCCCAGTTGTGCATGACAATCCTCCCTTCGAAGCAGGGCAGAGAAAGAGAAGGTCTGAAGAGGAGGAGGGTGGGGGGCGAAAATTAAGCGAACTGAGGAAGTGGCGCGGTCACAGTTGCGCAAATGTTTTTTTCATCTCTCATTCACCACCATTCAAAACCACGATGGAATCATTGCACGCTGTTCGCCTCCCGTTGCTTGATAGTTGATACTCCTAAGTTCAATCAATGTGCATAGCAGCTGAGGGGGTATGGCTGAGGAGCAGTGCATGTGATTGATTGAACCCCCAAGTAGCGTTGTATCCAGCCAGTAGGCCTACTGCCCACTATTGCACCCAGCATTTGAAGGAATGTGGCCTGGCCAGAAACCAGCATGACTGGCGTCAGGACATTTGCAACTCATTTTCTACTCTCATTCACCACCATTCTAAACAACATAAAACTGCAGTGCACTGTTTAACTTCAGTTGCGAAGGAATGCTGCATCGCTTGCTTGCTCAAAGTTCAAATTAGTTCAATTTTGACCTTCAAAATTGCACAACACATCTATCCTCAACCAATGCAGGAACAGCTGAGAGGATTTGGGCAGATGAGTGGTGAATGTGATTGATTTGCACACTAAGCAGCATCATATCCAGCACAGATCACTGTCACACCAGCATACGAGGAAACTCTGCGTGACCAAAATGTCAGGTTGTATTCTCGGACTGAGGCTTGAGTGGATAAGCTGGGATTCACTTTTGAGTTTCAGCCGTGCAAGATTTCAGTGTAGATAGGAGACGAGACGCAGGCGAGGAGAAAACCCAACACAGGGTATTTAAGGAGGTAAGGGAGGCAGGCAGAGTACAGGTGTAACAGACGGAGTGGCATGCTAACTAGCACCTAACAAACAAAAACAAAGGAAAGGACTGCACTAGGGTAACGGCTAGCAGTGATGCCACAGATTACTTGTAAAAATAATCTGATTACTGATTACTACTTTAAAAAGTAATCTAGTTACTTTACTGATTACTTGATTATCAAAGTAACGTAGTTACTTTGAAAGTAACTAGGTTATGAAGTCGTCGTCGTCCCCCCTGCTGCTGCCACAAGAATGACAACATTTTTTTTTTTTAATAATGCTTTATTGAATGTGCATAATGTCATAAATCATGATTGGCTGCTCAGACAGGTCATCTTGAGACGTCATCAGCCATCAGGCCATACTCCGGTCTAGCTGACTGTACCCCTGGCTCTCTTATCATCAGCATAACTAAATAGTAACTAACAGCCACTTGGAAAAGTAACTGTAATCAGATTACTGGCTTGTAAAAAGTAACAAGTTAGATGACTATTTACTGAAAAAAGTAATCAGAATAGTTACTGGCATCACTGACGGCTAGATACAACAGGAATAAACACTAACGATCAGGCACTGACTGACTGGGGGAACAGACATAAGTACACAGGGGGGGGTGATGACTGATGAGAGACAGCTGGTAGGACAAAGGACTGCACGTGGGATAACACTGGGGACACCTGCTGGATCTGGAGAAGGAATACAAGGAGAGGAAGAGAAAGGAGAGGAGCGGGGACAGGACGCTGGAAGTCACAACCGTGACAAGAAGAGCTTATTAGCTCCAGCTGCATCTGAATGCAAATTGAATGACTTCCAACCAGGGAGATCACGCTGACCTAGCCGTGCATTCAGTGTGTAGGATGCTTTTAATCATGTGAAACTCTCCTCCCGAAAGGATGTTTTACAAACTCCAATTCTTGTTCATTATGAGACCATTATGAGTCCATTTCAAAGACACAAGGAGAAAACACATTTCATGAATATAAAGCACAATACAGATAGGTCCATTGTCTCTCCACATCACAGAGCATGATTGAAGTAGGCCTGCTGGTATCGGTGCCTAATGTCTGTGCCTCTACTCTAGTGACACTAGGGAGCCAGAGAAATGGAATTCAATAACACTATGTAAATATACTATGTAATATAGAAAACAGCAACGACCACAGTGTGTTAACAACGCAGCTGAAGATCCACATTCAGGAAGCTTTTAATGCGAGAGGAACAGACATGCCCAGATTAGTATGCTAATGAAAGCCCCTGCTCAATCTCTGCCAAAGAGAAACACTCATTTATACTGTCAAGTGGGAGATGTCTATTCGATTAGAGGGTTTTTAAGAAATAAATAACAGCTGTCGTTATTTATGAGTCTCGTGTCACAGCAAAGCCTCAACAGTGGTCAATCATCAACGATGTAACATTGTATGTTAGGCTGTTGAGTCTTTTAGGACTGCAATGTCAGCCCGGGAAAGTAACTTCACAGAATATTGAGGTTTAGTTAAATCAATTAAATGTGTGGTAGTTGATTAACTTTGATATGGAAATGGCTTGTCTATACTCACACATTCTTGGGAAGGATGGGGCAACACCACCATTCACCTTCCAAAAGGAGAAATCCAACATTTGAAAATTGCTAATATTGCTGACTTCAGAAGATTAATGAAGTTCATTGCTATCTTAACTACCTTGCTAGGTAGGTAGTTGTTGTTTGGTCAACGACACCCTTCATAATGACTTCATGATGAAAAAATAAAGCATTATATTTATGGATATATATTTCAGCAGTTGATCATCAATGTGCATGAAAACCACTCATTAAATTTAATTAAATTTAATTAAATAGAAAATCATTCAAATGTGAAAATGTTCTGAGGGTAGCAGGTTGTTTAGAAAGAATAACGAACAGATCCGATCTAAAGGAAAGATGCTGGACACAATCATAATTCAGACCAAAATCAAACAAAAATGTATTCCACACAATACAAATCCGCTCCCATGGTAAATGTATGTATTACCATCACCGGCATTGTGATACCATGTGACATATTTCTCACTTCTGCCGGTTAGAGAGGTGATCCAGTGACTGGGTGATCGCAGGCTTCAACCCCCACCACAGTCAGCGTTCATCCCTGTGAGAGTAGCCTCCTGATAGTGAACTCTTTGCCTGCTCCAGAGGCATGGCAAACGGTTGACCCTGCACTCTCTGATACGTCCGGCAAAACACATACTCATAATTCATATTGGGAGAAAATTATGTGAAATTATGGAAGAAAGAAAGTATTAGTCTTTAAATGTATTAATACTCTTAATAGAAGATCACTCCATAGGCTTTGCAAATGCTGCGCTCTGGCTACTCTGGCGATAACTTTTTTAAATGTTATTTTTTTTTTACTGAGGCTGCCACTTTGAATATTCTGAGGAATTCTAAATGTTCTAAATGTAAAATGTTATCTTTGAAGACATCAACCCTTAGTCCCTTGCGTGTGTCTCTATTCCGCACTCTGTCCCTCTGTATCCTCCACTTGACGTGAGACGAAGATGGATGCTGTTGAGGGGACCTCAGAAGTTACCCGTGTGTCACTCTCTCTCTTGTATTCCCTCCCCCAGGTGGAACGGAACCAAAGAAGTTGACCTATATTAAATCAAAGACGAGATCTGCTTCGAGCCAACAGAAAGAACAGACGAGACTTCAGCTTGCCAACTGTGAGAACCATTTCCTTATAGAGCCTGCATGGACCATAAAGAATGTGTGATCTTTTGTTTTACAATTCGGTTTATTATAAAAAAAATTATCAAGGTGGATATGTTTTAGTTGAATAACCTTTCACTGATTTGTCATTTAGCGGATAGACATTTTACAGGAGGTATTACTGTTTTTTTTTTAGTATTTTTTATTATTAGAACCTAACATAATAGACCTATCTCAAACCCTGCCCTCTTTTCTTGATCCTCCAATCACAACGGTCTCTTGCCTCGGACAAGCTTTGTTTGTCCGAGGCAAGGGACAGTTGTGATTGGAGGATCAAGAAAAGAGGGCAGGGTTTGAGATAGGTCCATTGTGCCTTTGCAGAATCATGCCTTTGCGGATGATAAAGTATCCGTCAGTTCCAAAAGTTCACCCTCTCCAAATGTTCCTGTTTGTCAAAACAGACTCAAATCTGGTAGACACTGACACAGCGATCCTGTCCAGCTAATTAATACTCCTCATTGAAAATGTATTAAAAACAGACAGACACAACAACTCAATGTAGCCGTAGGCTTAGGCTCAATAGCCCTCGCAGGACTCCAAGACAAAGGAACATTTTTATTATTTAATTTTTATCTATGATCACCAGCTTGGAAACATTTTATATTAAATTAAGAATAATCTCTTACACTTGTGGCATGATATCGATTTCCTTTAGTCTGGAAGGCCTTTTTGACTGGCCACACTCGACCACAAAGCCTCTGTCTATCATTCTTCAATTCCTGCTCCAAAGTGGAATGATAATACTGTGAGTGATTTGGGGGTATCTTGGATATTGCTGTTAAACTGCCTCGGTCAGGGTTTTAAATGCATTGATTAAGACTATCACAGTAGCAGGCTCCAGGTTTTTATTACAGTATTTGTCAAGGTTGACCACTAGCTTTCCCACTGCACTGGGTGTCCCGTAAAGTCTTAGAAATTGACAGAAAAATTCAATGATGGTATATGCAATAGCTAGGGTTGGGAAGTAGAGCAGGTCAGGCACGTGCACACATAGAGCCCAAGGGGTGCTTGAGCACCTGCCCTTTTGAGCCTCATAAAAAAAGTGCCCTTTCTGAAAAAAAAATAAATAAAAAAAAAATCGTTATGCATATAGACTGCCCTTCCAACTGAAAAATGTCAGGATGGAATCAAAATATTAGGTAAAGAGTTTGCACGGCCTCCTCAGTGTGCCTCTCCGCGGACCTATATATTTTATGCATAGCGTGGGTGGTGATGATGATGATGATAGAAACCGCTGTGGCGCATACAGTTGAATGCTGGTATTACACTCACTGAGGGACACGAAGAAGTCAAGTCCGATAGGATTTGGGAATCTCAAATACAAATCGGGATTGGAATAAAAAATGCATTTATATTAAACAATACAGAATATACAGCACTTCTTGGGGTCTGTAGGGTAAGCACTTATTCCCTCCCCCCTGAACATTTATGGAGATGTATGGGCCTTTTAAGTCAGTGATAAAAGTGTCTTTCAAGGATAAGTGAGCCCCTGCACTGATTATTATAGTTCAATATTCAATATTTGATCACCAAAACCCCCCAAAAAGCATAAAAAGGGGGCCCCCCCACTTGAAAAGGGCCCTTAAAAAACTGGCTTGTTTTAACGCGCGCTCGGTTAAAACACACACAGGTATAGTGCCCTTTTCAGCCTTTGAGCACCTGCCCCTCTAAAGTCCTGTGCACGTCCCTGAGTGGGCGTGTATCTGTTAGTGGCTTGATGTGATGGAAATTAGTCAGAAGGATTACGACAAACATCTGTATCTCCAGTATGCACCCTCCCAAGTGATGATGTTTGCAGGGCGTGGATGAGATGTATTATAGGACACGAGTGTCAGCTTCCTCATGGTTGCATTGATCCATTGGTGGACTGTTTCCAACATGGTGGACTTGATCACCTGCAGTGATGTAGACATCATTGTCATCTGGGAACTGTCCATCTGTTAACAACTTATTTGACAGGAATGAGAAAATGTCTTGTTACACCTGGCGCAACTAACTGCTCGTCAACAGAAATATCTCTACTTGACGTGTATTGTGTCTAGCACAATAAAAGCTTTCCCATAGAGCTCTGAGAGCTCTGCATTTCGCTTGATCGGTGCTGTCAGAAGTCTGTCATTTGATTCAAGCACTGTCCCGTAGACTCGAGTTGATGGACAGATACGGCAGCAGCCGCAGACTCACACACCTTATTGTCTAATGTAACCAGGGCCCCGTTCCCCGTACCTGGATAACTGAGTTAGCCGGATAACTTTCGGTGAAGTCTGACTTAAGCCGGACTTTCCGGCTCCCCGTACCTGGATTATCCAAATCACCATGACAACAGATCCAAAAGTTTGAGCCTGGTCGAAAGCAGGGTTTAAGTTCAAGTTAGCCGGATCAACCATCGCCACGCCCCCGCAAAGAAGTGACAGCCCGTTTCCTGAAATTATTCCCACAGTCTACGATCTGCATTATACCATTCTGAATTACGTTTTTGTGCTCCATTCTTCCAGAGGGGGCTTTGGAAATGTAAAATAGACCCAAAATGCTGATACTAAATTCACTTTGTCCTAAATAATGCACGTTATATATACCGTGGCGCTCGCTCGGTGCGATGTACACATTATGTGGTTATTTTAATTGTAACTGGGATTAAGATGTCTGATGAGATGCGCTGTTTGACGGATTTGAGAAATTGAATGAGCCGTTGACGTCACATTAATGAATGAGGATAAAGAAATAAAACTTCATTCAAAATAAAGAATATTCTAAACACGGGTCTCTCGTTCATTAATGTATAAACAATGAATTTATCCCATCTGGCACAGTGGCGCAGCGGTAGTGCTCAATCCTGCCAACCCAGCGACCGGTGTTCGAAACCCCGTGTTTCCAATATACATTTTTGGAATATAATATTAATGATTATACGCCAAAGTAGCCTGGTTTTAAGTTAAAATATTATAAATCTACATGCATTGAGGATGTCATTCTTTATATAGCTCTCAACGTGCACCAAATTGAATTATTCCTATATTGCAAAAAGAAGGAAAAGACTAGGGTTTCGAACCCCGGTCGTCTGCGTGAAAGTCAAAAGAACAACCCGTTAGACCACAGTGGAGATAAGTAAAAGATCGACCACACATCAATCAATGGGTAAGAGAGCCGTATCGTAATTCTGTATAACAGTTTAACTAATTATTTTCGCTAGCAAGATCTCATTTGATTATTCAATCCAGCAGGCAAGTTTAAAGAAATATAATCTGATTGATTGAGGTAATGAGGGACTTAAAATTAGCCTATAGATAACGCATTTAACTTGTCGGCGAGGCGATTGAGCCGTACTGCAATATGTTACTAAAGTTTTAAATCAATTAATCAATCAATGCCGCTAGAGAATCAGGATCTCTGCTCTCGACACTTGCTGCCTTCTCGGCTGAGGCGGGCACGCGCACTTATCCTGGGTCTCAAGTCTGGCTTGAGTTAACGAGACTGAATCCACCTTCGAGGAACAGGAAAATCCCGGCTTCAAACATCGGGTTAACTGAATCTGGATAATGACATCTTGATCGACTTAGTTGAACCAGGTACGGGGAACGGGGCGCAGGTCTTTACTGCCCTCCTCAAAGGGATTCCCATTGCTCAGCAACACCTCCATCAGGTCTTTGGCATGGCGTTGACATTGGTGCCGAGATGCAGATCCTTTCTTGTGATGAGGACGTTCTTCACAATCATCGTTTGTTCTTCACAATCAACTGTTGTTTACAGTTCTCATATCTAACTCGTTCTCCACATATTTATTGTCTCATTGTGTGAAATATCATATAAGATATGCTCCAATCATGTTTATTTTATTTGTATTCAATTACTCATTCATGAAAACCTAGGTACAGGCACCAACATCACCATTCTAGGTTCAATAGAATAAAAGGTATGAAGCGTAAATCGAAATAAATACAGAAATTGCAGCCATCTTTGATTTTTGCCATACCAGAATATTCAAAACATCAATATTTGAACTCCAGTTGATTCCTCACGCAGTATTAACTTAAAATAGCAATAAAAAATTATATTACACAGAAATGGTGTGAACATTAAGACGTTTTTAAAGAATTCATGATTTCGATTGTGGCCATTTTGGATACATTTTTATTAAATTCAACTGGTTCCTTGACACTCAAGCCAAAATTGTTCTATAGATCCTTATCTTCAAATTAGAAGTGAAAACGAAACATTCGCATATACATTTTAAATGACTGAGTGTCCAGGCACCCCACTATCAGAAAAGTGTGTGGTTTTCTGGTCAGCAGGAGATGTGCATCTCTGGCAGCTTATGGTCAGTGGCATTGTTCGTCAAATAGTGTTGAACTTGAGTGTTACACCCTGAGTGCATAGTATAATAGACATATTAGCATGGTAGGTAGTAGTATACGGATTGTAACATAGTACATAGTAGTAAGGTACTAGTAAAAGACAGTTATTTATATATATATATTATATTGTAGAAATCATCGGAATAGAGAAACGCACAATTTCTATCAGTTGACAACACAAAGCCGTGTGTCATTTATTTTGCAGTAGCACAAGTGACAGCTGTCAGAACTATGCCGGGCTAGCATATGGATAAAAGTTCCCATATTATGTGCATTACACAAACTAAAAACAGATATTACATTACATTACACAAATTAAAAACAGATATTACATTACATTACACAAACTAAAAACAGATATTACATTACATTACACAAACTAAAAACCGATATTGTCTGAATTACTAGAAGAAAGAAATGCACCACCTTTGGCTGATAGTAATTTATTAATTTCCTAGGATTTCTTTTGGTCTAATAAATGTTTAAGGTTCTTAGATGGATCCCCTGCTGCCTCCTCCCTCCTCCTCTTCCTCCTCCTCTTCCTCCTTTTCCTCCTCCTCCTCCTCTTCCTCATCTTCCTCCTCTTCCTCCTCTCCTCCTCCTCCTCCTCCTCCATGGGGAGCAGCGTACTGGCTCATGTAAAATGGCAGGCCATGCATTATGCAGCAGCTTAGGCCACAGCGCCGGATCTTCATGTCCTCGGCTACAGTCCACCTGTCGCTGCTCTGGTCGTAGCGCTCTACGTTGGAGATGGGGTTGAAGAAGCCCTTGTTGCCTCCGACCACGAAGAGGAGGTCGTCCAGCACCGCAATGCCAAAGTGGCTGCGGGGGTGAGCATGGCAGGCAGGGCGCTCCAGGTGTCAGTCAAGGGGTTGTAGGCCTCCGCGCTACGCAGGTAGTTTTCATGGTCCCACCCTCCCACCTGAGGACAGGACACATGAGAGGAATGTTTTAGTATGTGGTTATGGCAGGCAGACACTGTATTAATCCATTTAGGGAAATTAGGGCATCACAGAGGCATTGAAAGTCAAATGATACATATCTACAAATATCTAGTATAAAGCATTTGTCTCCGTGTGCACCTACCGCATAGACTCTTCCTCCGTACGCAGCGACTCCCACTCCGTAACGCCTGCTACTCATGGGGGCGATCAGAGTCCACTGGTTGGTGTCTGGGCTGTAGCACTCAGCTGTGAGCTGTAGCCAGCCACCACAGATGTAAACCTGTAATAAGAAAGAATATTCTAATTTAGTTTATATATTCCATTTGATTTCATTCTACTTTAATTGTCTGTTAATGTTGATGCACCAAAGGACCCAGACACATATTTTGTATGTGCAAGCTTACTTGGCAATAAAGACATTTATGATTTCTGATCTAACGTTCCTTGTGTTCATCTAGCACCCTGTGTCCCTCAGTTCCACCCACCTTGCCCTGGAGGGCTGCTGCCCCTGCCATGTTCCTGAGCTCCAGCATGGGTGAGATCACTGTCCACTGGTCGGTTTCAGGCTCGTAGCGCTCTGCGGTGTTCAGTAGCACGTGTCCGTCTCTCCCTCCCATGGCATAGATACAGCCGTCCAACGCGACTACGCTGAGGCTACTGCGGCGTGAGTGCATGGGAGCCGCCTGCAGCCAGCTGCGAGTGACAGGGTTGAACCTGCGCACACTGCTGAGATACTCTACGCCGTCCCAGCCACCGACGCAGTAGACCAGACCGTGGAGATAAGCGGTGCCGTGGCAGGCCCGGGGATTCTCCCCCTCAACGCTCACGTCCATCCATGCACCGGCTTGGATATCGTAAGCCTTCATGGTCAGGATGCTGCCACCCAGGCCTCCAATGGCCAATAGGACCTCCTGGGGCAGGCGTGGACGCATCAGGGGGTTTGGGAGCCTGTCGGAGCCAGGGGGGTTCAGGACGCTGAGGATGAGGGCCCTGCAGTCGTGGCTGTCCCTCACCACAGGGTTGTTCTGGACGTTGTTCCTGAAGTAGTCAGGCCTCATCAAGCCCATGCGAACCTGGGAAGAGACATCGGGTACAACTTAGACATCGGTTGTAGACGGTTTCTGTTGCTAGGGAACAGTTTGGACCCAAATGTTTGAGAACCACCGTACTAGGGAACCTAGTGTTGTTTTAATGTAATGCACAGTAATACAATTAGTTACCTTGGGCAACAGCAAAGGGATGTGTGTTTTACGCTCCTCACGGGAGTGGTCGATCCAACGGAGGACGGCCTCAAACACCGTCTCCTCGCTCTTCACGTTCAGATCATCCCTCTCGATGATGTCCACCAGTTGCTGCAGGGACAGCTCCACAAACTCCTGTGAGACGTGCAACATCTCCTCAAAGTGGCACACGATGAAGAGATGGGCCTTGCGCCTCAGGTCAGGGCAGCAGTAGATGTCCACCAACCTCCAGATGCTGACACAGTTTTCCAGAGACAGCTGGCCTTCTAGGAAGTCAGAGCACGCTCCTACTATGCCAGTGACGAGAAGCTGGTCTGCAGCCACCAGAAGCTCTACCACGTTCTCTGCTGTCACCAGCACAAAGCGTGTGTAGGAGTACTCTATGATGAGCTGCATCATACCCGGGGACACCCCAGGGATTGTGTAGACTGCTTTCTCTGAGTCGCTCCAGCGAGTGAAGAGGGCTCTGTGGGACGCAGAGTATAGAGATATCTGATGAGTAAACAGTAACCAACATTCTGTCCTGTGTAGTAATATATGTTCACTGTAGAAGTATAGGGTCTTAGCACAGTAGAAGTATAGTATCTTTTTACAGTAGAAGTGCAGTATAGTATATGTTTACAGTAGAAGTACAGTATAGTATCTGTTTACAGTAGAAGTACAGTATAGTATATTTTTACAGTAGAAGTACAGTATGGTATCTGTTTACAGTAGAAGTACAGTATAGTATCTTTTTACAGTATATTATCTGTTTACAGTAGAAGTACAGTATAGTATATGTTTACAGTATAGTATCTTTTTACAGTAGATGTACAGTATAGTATCTGTTTAAAGTATAAGTACAATATAGTATCTGTTTACAGTAAAAGTACAGTATGGTATCTGTTTACTAACCAAGCTAACCTGAACCAAGCTAACCTGAACCAAGCTAAGCTGAACCAAACTAACCTGAACCAAGCTAACCTGAACTAAGCTAAACTTACCTGAAATAGTCACTGCAGTCACACAGGAGGGCCTTGTGGGCATTCAACTCAGTGCTGTTGACTTTAATAACCACATCACAGAACCTTCCCTCCAGACACAGCTCATTAAGGATTGTACAGGACATTGTTTCCTTTTCCATGTGGTGATTTTAAAATGGTATCTACAGAATATATTCAACCTTACAGACAAGTAGCCGAGAACAAGACTTCTGAGATCTGAGATATAATATACTGTACACAAATGTTGTAGAATGTACTATGACATCATATTGTGACATCACAAATGTTCTAGAATCTACTATTATGACATCATACTGTGACATCACAAATGTTCTAGAATGTCTATTATGACATCATACTGTGACATCACAAATGTTCTAGAATGTCCTATTATGACATCATACTGTGCCATCACAAATGTTCTAGAATGTACTATTATGACATCATACTGACATCACAAATGTTCAAAAATGTGCTATTATGACATCATACTGTGACATCACAAATGTTCTAGAATGTTTGATTATGACATCATACTGTGACATCACAAATGTTCTAGAATGGTCTATTATGACATCATACTGTGACATCACAAATGTTCCAATGTTTGATTATGACATCATACTGTGACATCCAGTGATGGGTAAAACGGCGTTATAAATAACGGCGTAACTAACGGCGTTAGTTTTTTCAGTAACGAGTAATCTAGCGGATTACTCTTCCATTCTTAATAACGCCATTACTGTTACTGCCAAAAAATGCGGCGCGTGACTATAATTGAAGCTGTTTTTTTCATCAGACAGATCTCTGCGTAGCCCCTTTCGTGACTTTCGGTTTGCAAGCCTGGGGCTTTTGTGACCGCAGTCACTGGCTTTCGCCTCGGGATCATCCAGGAAAACAACAACCAAGCGTGATCGCAGGGCTCGGGGTGTGTAAAAAATATATCAGATCTGAATTTCAAAGATACCCAGCGTACAATATGGGTTTAACACAGCTTCACGATGGGGTCTGGAAGCTCGGAGTTGCTAATAAACAGTTTAAAACATTGTTACTCGACGAGTGGTATTTACAGACCGAACGTCCATCTCCGCCGTTGGTGTCACAGCGCATGCGCACCAGGCAGCTAATGCCGCGTTCACGTTACATGGGAAGAAGCGGAAGAACCAGCTTCCGACTGGGAAAAACCATTCACGTCAGCCTCCTAGTGGTAATTCCTACTAGGACATATGGGATTTTTTTATAGACCCCGATATCTCCCACTTCGCGTCACGAATTGCGGAAGTATGGATGTGGGCGTTTCATCCATAGATATATATAGAGTCAAAGCGTGAAGGCTTTCTAGTTGTAGCAACGAGATGTCCTCTGGTTCTTCCGCTTCTTCCCACGTAACGTGAACGCGGCATTAGCTGCCTGGTGCGCATGCGCTGTGACACCAACGGCGGAGATGGACGTTCGGTCTGTAAATACCACTTGTCGAGTAACAATGTTTTAGACTGTTTATTTGCAACTCCGAGCTTCCAGACCCCATCGTGAAGCTGTGTTAAACCCATATTGTACGCTGGGTATCTTTGAAATTCAGATCTGATATATTTTTGACACACCCCGAGCCCTGCGATCACGCTTGGTTGTTGTTTTCCTGGATGATCCCGATGCGAAAGCCAGTGACTGCGGTCACAAAAGCCCCAGGCTTGCAAACCGAAAGTCACGAAAGGGGCTAATCTCTGCGCTGAGAAGCAATACTTTTTTCCCTTGGTTAGTGGGCAGTGCGCGATTGGCTGAGGTTGAGTAAAATGTATAATACAAAGTATAATAAAATATTTAAGTAAAATTGATCAAAATAAAGAAAAACAAGACAATGAAATAAAGATAATAATTCATTTAAAAGCTATTTTAAAAAGGTATGTTTTGAGCAGTGCCAACCGAGTCTGCTGTCCTAACAGACTTGGGGTCTGTAGGGTAAGCACTTATTCCCTCCGCCCTGAACATTTATGGAGATGTATGGGCCTTTTAAGTCAGTGATAAAAGTGTCTTTCAAGGATAAGTGAGCTCCTGCACTGATTATTATAGTTCAATATTCAATATTTGATCACCAAAACCCCCCAAAAAGCATAAAAAGGCCCCTCCCCGCCCAAAAAGGGCCCCCAAAAATAGCACAGGCCCAGTGCCCTTATCAGCCTTTGAGCACCTGCCCCTCTAAAGTCCTGTGCACGTCCCTGGAGCAGGTGACTCTACTATCCTCTATAAATGGTAATTAGACTCATAGGTGTCTGTGACCAACCTTAATCCTATTGTTCATTTGTGAGGAGGACGTAAAACCTACCAATGTGTTGTTTATCTCGAGAGTGATCGAGTGACCTACAGACCATAATATTATTTCCTCAACTGTCGTAGAAGCCCAACTTGAGGAAAGTTGAGGAAATAGTGTCTGCAGTTCACTAGAGATCTGCTCTACGCCGGGAGACCCTTCAAAATATTGAATTTTTTCATTCATTCATTTTATTTTGTTTCGTACATGGGGGTACAGTTCATCTTTGCACAATATCACCAACATCTTCTTTTTTTTTTGATACACCCATGGCCGAAAAGGAGCAGGATGAAGAAAACTTTCCTGCCCCCTTCCAAACTTCATATTTATTTTAACATAATGGTCAGCTCAAGTGCACCTTACAGCTTCATACCATATAATAATTAATAATAATAATAATAATAATAATAATAATAATAATAATAATAATAATAATAATAATAATAATAATAATAATAATAATAATAATAATAATAATAATAATAATAATAATAATAATAATAATAATAATAATAATAATAATAATAATAATAATAATAATAATAATAATAATAATAATAAGCATTACCATAATTATGATAACAATAATAATAATAATAATAATAATAATAATAATAATAATAATAATAATAACTAGACAATTCCGCGCGGGGGAAATTGTGAAAGTGTGGGTGACGTCTGTGCACCGCCGGCCAACGGGGGAGAGGGTCTCTCGCGAGTCTCTATGACAAACGGTTCAAAGGATACAAAAAGGGGGCGCGGCCTAAGGATCGGGGGAGTGGTCAACATAGACCAATCAAAGAGGATATCCCTACTGAGTGCAATGACACAACCCGCAACACTATTACACAATATTACACTATTACACACTATTACACACTATTACACACTATTACACTATTACACACTATTACACTATTACACTATTACACTATTACACACTATAACACTATTACACTATTACACTATTACACACTATTACACTATTACACTATTACACACTATTACACTATTACACACTATTACACTATTACACACTATTACACGATTACACACTATTACACTATTACACTATTACACACTATTACACTATTACACTATTACACACTATTACACTATTACACTATTACACACTATTACACTATTACACTATTACACACTATTACACAATTACACTATTACACACTATTACACTATTACACGATTACACTATTACACACTATTACACTATTACACTATTACACACTATTACACTATTACACTATTACACACTATTACACTATTACACACTATTACACTATTACACTATTACACACTATTACACTATTACACACTATTACACACTATTACACTATTACACTATTACACACTATTACACTATTACACACTATTACACACTATTACACTATTACACTATTACACACTATTACACTATTACACACTATTACACTATTACACTATTACACACTATTACACTATTACACTATTACACACTATTACACTATTACACACTATTACACTATTACACTATTACACACTATTACACTATTACACTATTACACACTATTACACTATTACACTATTACACACTATTACACTATTACACACTATTACACTATTACACACTATTACACTATTACACTATTACACACTATTACACTATTACACACTATTACACTATTACACTATTACACACTATTACACTATTACACACTATTACACACTATTACACTATTACACTATTACACACTATTACACTATTACACTATTACACACTATTACACTATTACACTATTACACACTATTACACTATTACACACTATTACACTATTACACTATTACACTATTACACACTATTACACTATTACACTATTACACACTATTACACTATTACACTATTACACACTATTACACTATTACACACTATTACACTATTACACACTATTACACTATTACACTATTACACTATTACACTATTACACACTATTACACTATTACACTATTACACACTATTACACACTATTACACTATTACACTATTACACACTATTACACTATTACACTATTACACACTATTACACTATTACACACTATTACACACTATTACACTATTACACTATTACACACTATTACACTATTACACACTATTACACTATTACACACTATTACACTATTACACTATTACACACTATTACACTATTACACTATTACACACTATTACACTATTACACACTATTACACTATTACACTATTACACACTATTACACTATTACACTATTACACTATTACACACTATTACACTATTACACTATTACACACTATTACACACTATTACACTATTACACTATTACACACTATTACACTATTACACACTATTACACTATTACACTATTACACACTATTACACTATTACACACTATTACACTATTACACTATTACACACTATTACACTATTACACTATTACACACTATTACACACTATTACACTATTACACTATTACACACTATTACACTATTACACACTATTACACTATTACACTATTACACACTATTACACACTATTACACTATTACACTATTACACACTATTACACTATTACACACTATTACACTATTACACTATTACACACTATTACACTATTACACACTATTACACTATTACACACTATTACACTATTATGCTATTACACACTATTACACTATTACACTATTACACACTATTACACTATTACACTATTACACACTATTACACTATTACACACTATTACACTATTACACACTATTACACTATTACACACTATTACACTATTACACTATTACACTATTACACACTATTACACTATTACACACTATTACACTATTACACACTATTACACTATTACACTATTACACACTATTACACTATTCGACACTATTACACTATTACACACTATTACACTATTACACTATTACACACTATTACACAATATTACACTATTACACACTATTACACTATTACACTATTACACACTATTACACTATTACACACTATTACACTATTACACTATTACACAATATTACACTATTACACACTATTACACTATTACACTATTACACACTATTACACACTATTACACTATTACACTATTACACACTATTACACTATTACACTATTACACACTATTACACTATTACACACTATTACACTATTACACCGAGTACAATGGCACAATCCGCAAGTCTCTACGACAAACGGTTCAAGAGATACACTGAGGGGGTGTGGCCTAAGGGGGCGTGGTCTAAGGATCGGGGGAGTGGTCAACATCGACCAATGAAAGGTGGTCAACATCGACCAATGGCACAATCCCCAAGTCTCTACGACAAACGGTTCAAGAGTTACACTGAGGGGGTGTGGCCTAAGGGGGCGTGGTCTAAGGATCGGGGGAGTGGTCAACATCGACCAATGAAAGGTGGTCAACAGGGGGAGTGGTCAACATCGACCAATGAAAGGTGGTCAACATCGACCAATGGCACAATCCGCAAGTCTCTACGACAAACGGTTCAAGAGATACACTGAGGGGGTGTGGCCTAAGGGGGCGTGGTCTAAGGATCGGGGGAGTGGTCAACATCGACCAATGAAAGGTGGTCAACATGGACCAATGAAAAATGAAAGAGGATATCCCTACTGAGTACAATGACACAACCCACAAGACAGAGGGCGCTGTCCAGCAATTCAGTAGTGCAACACAGTGATGGCCAATGATGGGTTAAGTGGATGATGTCATTGGCAGGTCAGCTCAGCCATGAGCCCTGAGCCTCACAGCTGTTAAGCCTGAACCAATCAGCCATGAGCACAATGACTTGCATATTCTGAAATTTCTTTACATGACTGCATTGTCACGTTGATTAAAAGAAAACTATAAGAGATGAAGCGTTGTGACTCGCACAAGAGCACTACAACGAGTAGGCGAAGGGTTGTGCGCGAGATTGTGGCATTCGTGCGATATTGTGGCACTCCTTCGGCGATCGGAACAGAAGGCTAAAAAAAAATTGATTTCTAGAGGGCGATTGCATGGCGGTCAATGGGGAGGAGAACCTTCAAACAAATGGTCGTCAGTTGAGATAGAAATGTCCAATTCCATTTATTTTTCTTTTGTGAGCGGGATGACAGCCGTGTCATCGTTTTGATGTGTTTGTTTTATTTCTACGTCCAAAATTGAGATCACACTCGCAATTCACCCAAGGTAGGGGGAAAAAGATTATTTCAGCTGCTACACTCTAAAATGCAATGCATTCCCAATGGGACCGGAATTTTACCGTTTAAAGTCGATTCGTAGCCAGACGGTGCGGTGAAACTTTTACGGGTTCGAAGACCGCAGTTGCCATAGGCAAGCCGCTCGTTTTGATACCTTTCACGTGTATGGTGCGCGAACGCTTACGTGTTGCAAAGTGTTTGAAAATCTGAGAATATAGATAATAAGTATATACTAGACAATTCCGCGCGGGGGAAATTGTGAAAGTGTGGGTGACGCCTGTGCACCGCCGGCCAACGGGGGAGAGGGTCTCTCGCGAGTCTCTATGACAAACGGTTCAAAGGATACAAAAAGGGGGCGCGGCCTAAGGATCGGGGGAGTGGTCAACATAGACCAATCAAAGAGGATATCCCTACTGAGTGTAATGACACAACCCGCAACACTATTACACTATTACACAATATTACACTATTACACACTATTACACACTATTACACACTATTACACACTATTACACTATTACACACTATTACACTATTACACACTATTACACTATTACACACTATTACACTATTACACTATTACACACTATAACACTATTACACTATTACACTATTACACACTATTGCACTATTACACTATTACACTATTACACTATTACACACTATTACACTATTACACACTATTACACTATTACACTATTACACACTATTACACTATTACACTATTACACACTATTACACTATTACACTATTACACACTATTACACTATTACACTATTACACACTATTACACTATTACACTATTACACACTATTACACTATTACACTATTACACACTATTACACTATTACACACTATTACACTATTACACTATTACACACTATTACACTATTACACTATTACACACTATTACACTATTACACACTATTACACTATTACACACTATTACACACTATTACACTATTACACACTATTACACACTATTACACTATTACACACTATTACACTATTACACTATTACACACTATTACACTATTACACTATTACACACTATTACACTATTACACTATTACACACTATTACACTATTACACTATTACACACTATTACACTATTACACTATTACACACTATTACACTATTACACACTATTACACTATTACACTATTACACACTATTACACTATTACACACTATTACACTATTACACTATTACACACTATTACACTATTACACACTATTACACTATTACACACTATTACACTATTACACACTATTACACTATTACACTATTACACACTATTACACTATTACACTATTACACACTATTACACTATTACACACTATTACACTATTACACACTATTACACTATTACACACTATTACACACTATTACACTATTACACTATTACACACTATTACACTATTACACACTATTACACTATTACACACTATTACACTATTACACTATTACACACTATTACACTATTACACTATTACACACTATTACACTATTACACTATTACACACTATTACACTATTACACACTATTACACTATTACACACTATTACACTATTACACTATTACACGCTATTACACTATTACACTATTACACACTATTACACTATTACACACTATTACACTATTACACTATTACACACTATTACACTATTACACTATTACACACTATTACACTATTACACACTATTACACTATTACACACTATTACACTATTACACACTATTACACTATTACACTATTACACACTATTACACACTATTACACTATTACACACTATTACACTATTACACTATTACACACTATTACACTATTACACACTATTACACTATTACACACTATTACACTATTACACTATTACACACTATTACACTATTACACTATTACACACTATTACACTATTACACACTATTACACTATTACACTATTACACACTATTACACTATTACACTATTACACTATTACACACTATTACACTATTACACACTATTACACTATTACACACTGTTACACTATTACACACTATTACACTATTACACACTATTACACTATTACACACTATTACACTATTACACTATTACACACTATTACACTATTACACTATTACACACTATTACACTATTACACACTATTACACTATTACACACTATTACACACTATTACACTATTACACTATTACACACTATTACACTATTACACACTATTACACTATTACACACTATTACACTATTACACTATTACACACTATTACACTATTACACACTATTACACTATTACACACTATTACACTATTACACTATTACACGCTATTACACTATTACACTATTATACACTATTACACTATTACACACTATTACACTATTACACTATTACACACTATTACACTATTACACTATTACACACTATTACACTATTACACACTATTACACTATTACACACTATTACACTATTACACACTATTACACTATTACACTATTACACACTATTACACTATTACACTATTACACACTATTACACTATTACACACTATTACACTATTACACTATTACACACTATTACACTATTACACACTATTACACTATTACACACTATTACACTATTACACTATTACACACTATTACACTATTACACTATTACACACTATTACACTATTACACACTATTACACTATTACACACTATTACACTATTACACTATTACACTATTACACACTATTACACTATTACACACTATTACACTATTACACACTATTACACTATTACACTATTACACACTATTACACTATTACACACTATTACACTATTACACTATTACACACTATTACACTATTACACTATTACACACTATTACACTATTACACTATTAGACACTGTTACACACTATTACACTATTACACTATTACACACTATTACACACTATTACACTATTACACACTATTACACTATTACACTATTACACACTATTACACTATTACACACTATTACACTATTACACACTATTACACTATTACACACTATTACACTATTACACTATTACACACTATTACACTATTACACTATTACACACTATTACACTATTACACTATTACACACTATTACACTATTACACTATTACACACTATTACACTATTACACTATTACACACTATTACACTATTACACACTATTACACTATTACACTATTACACACTATTACACTATTACACACTATTACACTATTACACTATTACACACTATTACACTATTACACACTATTACACTATTACACACTATTACACTATTACACACTATTACACTATTACACTATTACACACTATTACACTATTACACTATTACACACTATTACACTATTACACACTATTACACTATTACACACTATTACACTATTACACACTATTACACACTATTACACTATTACACTATTACACACTATTACACTATTACACACTATTACACTATTACACACTATTACACTATTACACTATTACACACTATTACACTATTACACTATTACACACTATTACACTATTACACTATTACACACTATTACACTATTACACACTATTACACTATTACACACTATTACACTATTACACTATTACACGCTATTACACTATTACACTATTACACACTATTACACTATTACACACTATTACACTATTACACTATTACACACTATTACACTATTACACTATTACACACTATTACACTATTACACACTATTACACTATTACACACTATTACACTATTACACACTATTACACTATTACACTATTACACACTATTACACTATTACACACTATTACACTATTACACTATTACACACTATTACACTATTACACACTATTACACTATTACACACTATTACACTATTACACTATTACACACTATTACACTATTACACTATTACACACTATTACACTATTACACACTATTACACTATTACACTATTACACACTATTACACTATTACACTATTACACTATTACACACTATTACACACTATTACACTATTACACACTGTTACACTATTACACACTATTACACTATTACACACTATTACACTATTACACACTATTACACTATTACACTATTACACACTATTACACTATTACACTATTACACACTATTACACTATTACACACTATTACACTATTACACACTATTACACACTATTACACTATTACACTATTACACACTATTACACTATTACACACTATTACACTATTACACACTATTACACTATTACACTATTACACACTATTACACTATTACACACTATTACACTATTACACACTATTACACTATTACACTATTACACGCTATTACACTATTACACTATTATACACTATTACACTATTACACACTATTACACTATTACACTATTACACACTATTACACTATTACACTATTACACACTATTACACTATTACACACTATTACACTATTACACACTATTACACTATTACACACTATTACACTATTACACTATTACACACTATTACACTATTACACTATTACACACTATTACACTATTACACACTATTACACTATTACACTATTACACACTATTACACTATTACACACTATTACACTATTACACACTATTACACTATTACACTATTACACACTATTACACTATTACACTATTACACACTATTACACTATTACACACTATTACACTATTACACACTATTACACTATTACACTATTACACTATTACACACTATTACACTATTACACACTATTACACTATTACACACTATTACACTATTACACTATTACACACTATTACACTATTACACACTATTACACTATTACACTATTACACACTATTACACTATTACACTATTACACACTATTACACTATTACACTATTAGACACTGTTACACACTATTACACTATTACACTATTACACACTATTACACACTATTACACTATTACACACTATTACACTATTACACTATTACACACTATTACACTATTACACACTATTACACTATTACACAATATTACACTATTACACACTATTACACTATTACACTATTACACACTATTACACACTATTACACTATTACACTATTACACACTATTACACTATTACACACTATTACACTATTACACTATTACACACTATTACACTATTACACCGAGTACAATGGCACAATCCGCAAGTCTCTACGACAAACGGTTCAAGAGATACACTGAGGGGGTGTGGCCTAAGGGGGCGTGGTCTAAGGATCGGGGGAGTGGTCAACATCGACCAATGAAAGGTGGTCAACATGGACCAATGAAAAATGAAAGAGGATATCCCTACTGAGTACAATGACACAACCCACAAGACAGAGGGCGCTGTCAGCAATTCAGTACTGCAACACAGTGATGGCCAATGATGGGTTAAGTGGATGATGTCATTGGCAGCTCAGCCACGAGCCACACAGCTGAACCAATCATGAGTGAGCCATGAGCCACACAGGTGAAGCAATCACTATGACTTGCATATTTTCTATCCAATGCATTTTATGGAGGCAGATGCATGACTGCATTGTCACATTGATTAAAAGAAAACTATAAGAGATGAAGCGTTGTGACGCGCACATGAGCACTACAACGAGTAGGCGAAGGGTTGTGCGCGATATTGTGACATTCGTGCGATATTGTGGCACTCCTTCGGCGATCGGAACAGAAGGCTAAAAAATAGTGTGAAAAATGTGATTTCTAGAGTGCGATTGCATGGCGGTCAATGGGGAGGAGAACCTTCAAACAAATGGTCGTCAGTTGAGATAGAAATGTCCAATTCCATTTATTTTTCTTTTGTGAGCGGGTTGACAGCCGTGTCATCGTTTTGATGTGTTTGTTTTATTTCTACGTCCAAAATTGAGATCACACTCGCAATTCACCCAAGGTAGGGGGAAAAAGATTATTTCAGCTGCTACACTCTAAAATGCAATGCATTCCCAATGGGACCGATATTTTACCGTTTAAAGTCGATTCGTAGCCAGACGGTGCGGTGAAACTTTACGAGTTCGGAGACCGGTGTTGCCATAGGCAAGCCGCTCGTTTTGATACCTTTCACGTGTATGGGGCGCGAACGCTTACGTGTTGCAAAGTGTTTGCAAAATCGGTGGAATAAATAAATAAATAATAAAAAGAGTATGGATATGTATAGTGTGGGTGGCAACCTGGCTTCGCCAGGTCACCCACAATTACACTATTACACACTATTACACTATTACACTATTACACACTATTACACTATTACACCGAGTACAATGGCACAATCCGCAAGTCTCTACGACAAACGGTTCAAGAGATACACTGAGGGGGTGTGGCCTAAGGGGGCGTGGTCTAAGGATCGGGGGAGTGGTCAACATCGACCAATGAAAGGTGGTCAACATGGACCAATGAAAAATGAAAGAGGATATCCCTACTGAGTACAATGACACAACCCACAAGACAGAGGGCGCTGTCAGCAATTCAGTACTGCAACACAGTGATGGCCAATGATGGGTTAAGTGGATGATGTCATTGGCAGCTCAGCCACGAGCCACACAGCTGAACCAATCATGAGTGAGCCATGAGCCACACAGGTGAAGCAATCACTATGACTTGCATATTTTCTATCCAATGCATTTTATGGAGGCAGATGCATGACTGCATTGTCACATTGATTAAAAGAAAACTATAAGAGATGAAGCGTTGTGACGCGCACATGAGCACTACAACGAGTAGGCGAAGGGTTGTGCGCGATATTGTGACATTCGTGCGATATTGTGGCACTCCTTCGGCGATCGGAACAGAAGGCTAAAAAATAGTGTGAAAAATGTGATTTCTAGAGTGCGATTGCATGGCGGTCAATGGGGAGGAGAACCTTCAAACAAATGGTCGTCAGTTGAGATAGAAATGTCCAATTCCATTTATTTTTCTTTTGTGAGCGGGTTGACAGCCGTGTCATCGTTTTGATGTGTTTGTTTTATTTCTACGTCCAAAATTGAGATCACACTCGCAATTCACCCAAGGTAGGGGGAAAAAGATTATTTCAGCTGCTACACTCTAAAATGCAATGCATTCCCAATGGGACCGATATTTTACCGTTTAAAGTCGATTCGTAGCCAGACGGTGCGGTGAAACTTTACGAGTTCGGAGACCGGTGTTGCCATAGGCAAGCCGCTCGTTTTGATACCTTTCACGTGTATGGGGCGCGAACGCTTACGTGTTGCAAAGTGTTTGCAAAATCGGTGGAATAAATAAATAAATAATAAAAAGAGTATGGATATGTATAGTGTGGGTGGCTATTACACTATTACACACTATTACACTATTACACTATTACACACTATTACACTATTACACTATTACACACTATTACACTATTACACACTATTACACTATTACACACTATTACACTATTACACACTATTACACACTATTACACTATTACACTATTACACACTATTACACTATTACACACTATTACACTATTACACACTATTACACTATTACACTATTACACACTATTACACTATTACACTATTACACACTATTACACTATTACACTATTACACACTATTACACTATTACACACTATTACACTATTACACACTATTACACTATTACACTATTACACGCTATTACACTATTACACTATTACACACTATTACACTATTACACACTATTACACTATTACACTATTACACACTATTACACTATTACACTATTACACACTATTACACTATTACACACTATTACACTATTACACACTATTACACTATTACACACTATTACACTATTACACTATTACACACTATTACACTATTACACACTATTACACTATTACACTATTACACACTATTACACTATTACACACTATTACACTATTACACACTATTACACTATTACACTATTACACACTATTACACTATTACACTATTACACACTATTACACTATTACACACTATTACACTATTACACTATTACACACTATTACACTATTACACTATTACACTATTACACACTATTACACACTATTACACTATTACACACTGTTACACTATTACACACTATTACACTATTACACACTATTACACTATTACACACTATTACACTATTACACTATTACACACTATTACACTATTACACTATTACACACTATTACACTATTACACACTATTACACTATTACACACTATTACACACTATTACACTATTACACTATTACACACTATTACACTATTACACACTATTACACTATTACACACTATTACACTATTACACTATTACACACTATTACACTATTACACACTATTACACTATTACACACTATTACACTATTACACTATTACACGCTATTACACTATTACACTATTATACACTATTACACTATTACACACTATTACACTATTACACTATTACACACTATTACACTATTACACTATTACACACTATTACACTATTACACACTATTACACTATTACACACTATTACACTATTACACACTATTACACTATTACACTATTACACACTATTACACTATTACACTATTACACACTATTACACTATTACACACTATTACACTATTACACTATTACACACTATTACACTATTACACACTATTACACTATTACACACTATTACACTATTACACTATTACACACTATTACACTATTACACTATTACACACTATTACACTATTACACACTATTACACTATTACACACTATTACACTATTACACTATTACACTATTACACACTATTACACTATTACACACTATTACACTATTACACACTATTACACTATTACACTATTACACACTATTACACTATTACACACTATTACACTATTACACTATTACACACTATTACACTATTACACTATTACACACTATTACACTATTACACTATTAGACACTGTTACACACTATTACACTATTACACTATTACACACTATTACACACTATTACACTATTACACACTATTACACTATTACACTATTACACACTATTACACTATTACACACTATTACACTATTACACAATATTACACTATTACACACTATTACACTATTACACTATTACACACTATTACACACTATTACACTATTACACTATTACACACTATTACACTATTACACACTATTACACTATTACACTATTACACACTATTACACTATTACACCGAGTACAATGGCACAATCCGCAAGTCTCTACGACAAACGGTTCAAGAGATACACTGAGGGGGTGTGGCCTAAGGGGGCGTGGTCTAAGGATCGGGGGAGTGGTCAACATCGACCAATGAAAGGTGGTCAACATGGACCAATGAAAAATGAAAGAGGATATCCCTACTGAGTACAATGACACAACCCACAAGACAGAGGGCGCTGTCAGCAATTCAGTACTGCAACACAGTGATGGCCAATGATGGGTTAAGTGGATGATGTCATTGGCAGCTCAGCCACGAGCCACACAGCTGAACCAATCATGAGTGAGCCATGAGCCACACAGGTGAAGCAATCACTATGACTTGCATATTTTCTATCCAATGCATTTTATGGAGGCAGATGCATGACTGCATTGTCACATTGATTAAAAGAAAACTATAAGAGATGAAGCGTTGTGACGCGCACATGAGCACTACAACGAGTAGGCGAAGGGTTGTGCGCGATATTGTGACATTCGTGCGATATTGTGGCACTCCTTCGGCGATCGGAACAGAAGGCTAAAAAATAGTGTGAAAAATGTGATTTCTAGAGTGCGATTGCATGGCGGTCAATGGGGAGGAGAACCTTCAAACAAATGGTCGTCAGTTGAGATAGAAATGTCCAATTCCATTTATTTTTCTTTTGTGAGCGGGTTGACAGCCGTGTCATCGTTTTGATGTGTTTGTTTTATTTCTACGTCCAAAATTGAGATCACACTCGCAATTCACCCAAGGTAGGGGGAAAAAGATTATTTCAGCTGCTACACTCTAAAATGCAATGCATTCCCAATGGGACCGATATTTTACCGTTTAAAGTCGATTCGTAGCCAGACGGTGCGGTGAAACTTTACGAGTTCGGAGACCGGTGTTGCCATAGGCAAGCCGCTCGTTTTGATACCTTTCACGTGTATGGGGCGCGAACGCTTACGTGTTGCAAAGTGTTTGCAAAATCGGTGGAATAAATAAATAAATAATAAAAAGAGTATGGATATGTATAGTGTGGGTGGCAACCTGGCTTCGCCAGGTCACCCACACTAATAATAATAATAATAATAATAATAATAATAATAATAATAATAATAATAATAATAATAATAATAATAATAATAATAATAATAATAATAATAATAATAATAATAATAATAATAATAATAATAATAATAATAATGATAATATGACCATGAATAATAATAACAATAATAACGTTAATAATAATAACAATAATAATAATAATAATAATAATAATAATAATAATAATAATAATAATAATAATAATAATAATAATAATAATAATAATAATAATAATAATAATAATAATAATAATAATAATAATAATAATAATAATAATAATAATAATAATAATAATAATAATATTGCTAGATACCAATAAACAAACAAACAAAACAAAAAAAAACCTGCGTCACGAGCCTCAGATGCATGGGAAAGAGAAAAAAACTAAAAATAAATAAAATCAGATACATAGAAATGTATACCTGCTGTTCATATGTTCTCATTGTTCTGTCTTTAAAAGTATTTTTAGTTGGAAAATATTTTTACAGTATACTTCAACTCATTATAAAGATAATTCCAGAGTTTGACTCCCACCACTGATATACACATCTGTTTCAGGGTTGTCCGTGCAGCACACTGATGTTTAAAATGACCTTCCCTTCTATGCTCTCCATTTTGTGATATGAGGACAAACCTGTTTTGAAGATTGGCTGGTAATGCTTTACTTTTGGCCTTGTTATACATAACTACTAATGTCTGTAATTTAACTAGCCCTTGCAATTTCAATAATCCAGAATTAATAAATAATATGTTGGTGTGTTCTCGATAGTCTGCTTTACAAATAATCCTAATAGCTCTCTTCTGTAGGAGATACAGTGGTTTGTGCAATATGAGGTTTCCAGGTCAAACCTTCGTCCAGCATTACTCCCTAAACGTTGTGTTGATAGGATGCAGTATGTCCAAATCTAAAGAAATCCACGCTCAAACAACAAGGGTGGAGGTTCTCCTTAAATACAGAATTCATGAGGAAAGAAGCGTGACACTCTATATCCATTAAAAAGTTATTCTTGTAAAAACAGTGACGTTTTGGTCTATAGGACCTTCATCAGGCAAACATGTTTTTGAGAAAACGTTATCGTAAAAGTGATACTCTTTTACTGTAGCCCATGGTAGTTTGCTGAATGCACACATCTGATCTTTACTGGATGGTAGGATCAGCATGTTTTCCCAGAGGCTTTACTTTTGATTCAGAGAGTATAATAACTAAATATGAATTATCACTGTGAATGTTATTATAACGTTGCACATATAAAAAGCCTTGGACTTGCCCTTTCAATGTCATAGAAGCAATATTCCTTTATGCGTTGTCATTAATAATTTTGCTTTGTAATGGATTTTGTATTATTATTGTTTTTTGTTTGGTCTGCAGCTCAAAATTACCAATAGGCTAGATGTGCCAACAAAAAACAGAGCTGTATGTACTTTGATACAAATCCATTTAAAACATAAATGACTAGTTCTGTCAGTGGGGACTTACCAGAAGAATGCCTTCAAGCCCAGATTAGTCCATGATTCATACAAGCCAGACCCTAGTTATTATTACAGACATTTTGCTTTCTGGCAAACAGTTGTCTCTCTATCTTGCAGATTATGCATGTAGTCAGATAGTGATGGAATAGTATTACCGCCTTCAAGGCACTTAAATCAGAACTAATGCTTGGAAATAGCCCGGTTCTCTAGCAGGTAAGTGACCACTTGTGTAGCATCCCATGGCCTGGAGTTTGACTAACTTAATTCCAGACTATCTTGCCATAGCTGTTGGAGAGTCCTTTATTTTTTATTTTTTTGCAATGATCAAAGGTAAACTGCAGTTAGAATGTTCACATTAAATGCATTACTTAATTACTTTCATGGGTTTTAAAAGGTGAAATCCACTGAAGCAGAAATGGTCAGAATCATATCCTACTACTTTTGAGCTGCTTTGTCGTTTCTGTTTATATCCTCTGTCTGATGTTGCTCATTGACAGTGTTGTGAATTACACATATCAGATGTTTTTAATGCAAACAAAAATAAAACAATAAGGAGACCTGTAGTTCCTACTAAATTGATCCATAAGTGCCTGCTGTTTTTACCATTTTCATTCAAATCTACATTTTAGCTTTGACAAATCTCTCTCATATAGGCCTCTACTGTAATTATTTAGTTGATGACGTAGTGTAATTGTTAGTAACGATTTAGCTACTTGGTGTGAGTATAAACAAAATACAAACCTGATAGTCATTTGAGTAACTACCTGTACCTTCGGGTCCAGTGCTCAAATACCTTAAACCACTAGAGAAATATTATCCTACAAACAAGAATGGCTGATAGAGATAGCCTGATGTTGCCCATCAACATGCGTCTTCTAAAGTCAACTCTGTCCGTGATAATCAAATCACAGTGTATTCCTGCTATTTGCAAGCCATACAGCCAAAATATATTTAATGTAAGGAGAAATAATTAGTGTAAATTGAGGCAAAGGGTGGTTGGTTGAAATGGCTTTGAGCTTCCCATATTGAACGGTGGACTTTGATGGAGAGCTACAGTATTTTGCTTCACATGGTGCTGATTGTTTTTGTCAAAGCCTCTTATTCTGTTTTCCTTCTTCCATTTCAGAGGTGATTGTGGAAAGTGGAAGCTGTCAAACTACAGACTTTTCAACATCTCTTGGTTTTGGACACTGATGACTTTTCCTGACTTGCACGAGTAGGTCAGGAAGGGACTTTTTGCCCCTCTGCTATACTCTAGTAAGGCAACTGTATAGAAACATAATATTCGATTACAATAATGGTTGGATACCACTCCACAAACAAATTTGCTTAGTTAGTCGAAGAGAACTGCGGGAACCCCATGACCAACGCAAGGAAGCTGAGTAGCCTACTGCAAACTAGATTGTGCCCCACTTGGGGCATAGAGCAGAGCACGGCGGTTGCTATTCATGGGGTCCAAAATGACATGTCACCTCACGATCTTGGATTTGCAGGCAAAGATCAAAGAACTCTCCATGCTCTGTGTACCACGGGTTAACTCTGTCTACCTATGAGAATGAAACACTCACAGTACTGGACAGCTGTGACCACTATCTGTGTTTAATGTACAGCAATAGCAAGTGATTGCTATTCATTAGCTTGTACGTTTTGAATTTAGGTCTTGGAAGTGACCTGCCACTAACTTGTTAACTCGCAGTTATGTTATTGTTGTCCTTGGTCCATGAGGACTTGCATGCAACCTGCCTCAGGCTCATTAAAACATTTGACATTGACCATATCCACACAGCGGCCATTTTGCTCTTATGTCATGCTCAGGGTGCGATTCCTTCCCACAAGGGAACAGGGTGGAAAGGAATCTTAACCTGAGCATGATATAATTAGCAAAATGGCTGCTGTGTGAATATGGTCAATTGAAGATGCAGACTGATAGCCATTATAGTATAGTACCTTGTTGTAACACATTCTACAGTTAGCCTTTGACATCAAGACGAATCAATGAGTATGTTGTTTGTAACCTCAGTTCTATGTAATCTAAGCACATTCTGGACACTGCTATGCTAGCTCAGGGAAAATACAACTTGTCACTGGTAAATTGACAGATGCTGTGATATACAATCATTTGAATAAGATACATTTTAGACGTTGTTTGAAAACAACCTTGTTATCTAAACAAATTTTCTCTCTCCCTCTCTCTCTCTCTCTCTCTCTCTCTCTCTCTCTCTCTCTCTCTCTCTCTCTCTCTCTCTCTCTCTCTCTCTCTCTCTCTCTCTCTCTCTCTCTCTCTCTCTCTTCCTTCTCTCTTTCTACCGTCACTTTATCTGTATAAATGACTGTAAGATTGTTGTGACCAAAAGAAATTATCCACCTCTGTCAATATGGAGGAGTCACGCATTTGCCTTGAGAGACTCGTGTTGCTTCATGACCAGTGACGTTGGCCACCGCGGGCTATCCCAAACAGAGTTATGCATACAACGTTGTATTCAAACAGTGGGTCTCATTCCCGAAAAATTTTCAAAGATATATTCTGGAAGACTTATCTTGGAACCACTGAGACATAATCTATGACAAGTACACTCTGAGTCCTGAACGTGCTGGAGATATGTCTTAAGTGGCTGAAACGGTCGCAGAAATTATATGATCTGATATCTGCTTGGAGAATGGCATTCTGTCGTAAACTCCAAAGCGCGTTCCCGTTCAGCTCATTTGCATACAAAACACCGCCTCCATAGCTCCTTATAAGGCAACTGGTGACGCAGCTGTGTGAAATGGAATGGCGGAAGTGCTTTGCGAGCCGCGTGATTACGAAACCTAGCGTCAGTCAGTGCCAATCAGAGAGCGTCTCTGAGAAATGCGGCTAGGTTTCGTAATCACGCTTGCGCCCATCAAAACTAGATTAGATTAATGTATTGGCATCATATACAGCTCGCGAATGAATGAATGAATGAATGAATGAATGAATGAATGAATGAATGAATGAATGACATATAATATATATAGCCTACGGCGGGCGTAATGAATGAACGCAGTATGGCTTATTATTCCATAATTAAGCCTATAGGCTACTGTTCATTCGTAGGCGCACACAAGACTTGTTATGGAATATTAATGCAGTCTATTTCCACCGATTAGCTTTAGTTCTTATTTATTTATCCACTGTCATTTCAGTGTTGGTGTATAGGCTATATAGTGTATTTCAATATAAGTTTAATTGATTAATGATATATTCGAAGGAATGCAGGTTTATAGCTATATCAACCCCCTCCAATGTACAGTAAATGACCAAGTATGGTTTTGTCAATATTCCAATGTACAGTTTTGCTTGTACAGTGTAAGTCTATCCCCCACCCACCCCTACCCAACCTCCTCCAACAGTTTCTACGTCAAATGTACTCTCTTTTCTGGACTCTTTTTGTATCACAAACAGTACTGTATTTGCAAATCTGGTATGTCATAAATGTATAGATGTAGCAGTACTGTCTATCTGTGTCATGTGTGTCATATATGTTATGATGAATTGAAAATGGGGGACCCTGATGTAAACAAGACGAAATTCTTTCTCTGGTCTGCATCCCCTTATGTAATTAAGCTGTACTGTACTGTACCCATTCTGCAATCTGTTAATGAAGTTTTCAATCAATCAATCAAACAAAGGTCTGTCCCATTGTATACCAATCAATGGGATACATTGCATGTTGACCTGCATTCTTTCAAATGTATATAATTAATCATTAAAACAGATGTGTAACAAATAAGAAATACAAATTCCACAGAAGGCATTAAATTATTATTATTTTCAATCATTTCACAATAATTGCATAATTGTGTTTGAATATCTGAGTAATTATTTGTCCAAAATAGCTGGTTCAGATATGGTTAATCCAGCTGCCCTGTGATCAGATGAATCCATATTATTTATTTTTCCGACATCAAATTCGTAATTTCTTATCGTACAAATATTGTCATATTTATTTTAATTATGATTAAGTAATTAATTCCAAGGAGGCCTGTAGCGTTGACGTGAAGGAATCACTATGAGAACACAGTCTGTCAAGTTATAATAACATTTTAAATTAGTCAATCAATCATGAGATTTGATCGTGGGCTGAGAGCATATTTAAGTGTGCTCCTCAGCACTCTTAGATCTGCTCTCAAATAAGATCTCAGGAAAATTTGAGGACTCCCACTCCCAGCCCTAATATGTCTTAAATAGGCCGAAATCTGGCTAAGACGAAATATTTTGTCGTAACTTCGTTCGAGAATGAGACCCAGTTTGATTCTGAATACATGGCTAGGTTTGCTATATCTGTTCAAGTCTAAATCAGGTTCTAGATTACTTTCCATTTCTGTATTATGACTTTGAACGATACTCACACTTATTTTGTCATTGCTAGTTTTCTACCAGCAGGTCAGATTTGCTACTGTTCAGATCTCCGTCACTGAGGTCATTGGTTAGGTTTCTCAGACACTCTAAGCCCGTGGAATCGCCATTCAAGGCTTGCGCACTGATTCTCCATGTTCCCCTGTCGGCAGGGTTGTCCCTTTCTCTACAGTGGTTCCAATTCTCAACCAATGTCAGATTTTGGATCTCACTGACCCTGTTGGCATAGAATGGTTTCCATTCCTTAGATTTACTCTTAATCTAGTGGAGTGTTATCATTGAATCAGTCCCATAATACAATGTTTTCCATTTCCAAATTTGTCATGATGAATTTACCTAAAAACATTTCTTTTTAACAAGGCTTTTGCCTGAATTTTCTTTTACTTTTATTTTTACTTCTATTCATTTTACTATTATTTTTATTTTATTTTACTCTTAGGTTCTTCCATTTCACTGGTTGTTAGTCTTTTTAATTGTTTTTATTCATTTTAAATTGTTTTATTCATTTAACTTTTGTCTTTATCTCCTGTAGCACTCTGAGATTCTCACGAATGTAGAGCGCAGTACAAATTGAATCCATTATTATTATTATTATTATTATTATTTACCTACCCTAGCTTCAATCAAAGCTCCCATTAATTCCAATCTGGGGAACATAATATGTGTTAGGGGAGCAACTTTTGTTTTAGAAGAAATAAGGCTAGTAGTAGATTCTCCATGCAACGCATGTAAACAGCAGCACATTATGCATTAAATTAACTGGCATCTGTAAATACGTGAACCTCACAAGTGACATCTGAGTTTTCACTGGTTTTCAATCCAACATCATAGTACCTGTCCATAGAAATGGTTTTCAACTATTTTGATTTCTTGATCCTCAAATCACAACTGATGCTTCACTCAGACAAGCTAATTTGAGGGAAGTGGCAGTTGTGATTGGAGGATCAAGAAAAGAGGGCAGGGTTTGAGATAGGTCAATTGTGTAATTTCTGCACACCACAAATGTCACTTTCTTCATCCAATTCCTCGTTCACACATCTCTTGGAATAGACACTTAACACTTATTGTGAACGGGGGATGAATCCAACTGGATCGAAAATGTGTGAAGCTGACTAGAGAACCCCTCTTTTCTTATCAGTTTGTGTCTTTCAAATTATCAATCAAATCTTCCATCTCAAGGATGAAGTCATCAGTTCTCATGTTAAACCTAGAACCTTCAGAGGGGCTTGACTCTTGCTTTTCTTCTGCTCTGTGACCTGTTCCTTTGCCCATTCATTCTGTAGAACAGGGGCATTTGTGCACAATTCCATACTTGCAGTGGATGTGATATCCTTCACTCTTCTGGATAACTCTATCATCCACGTACAAACATTGATCAAGGATTTTAACTTCTTCTGGATCCTCTATCTGAATATGATTTGAGACAGTGTCTTATTATGTCTGCTAACAAGAATGGACAAAGCAGATGTGCCAAATAAGATACTCAGTAGATCAGGGTTTAGATTTGGGCCTCTCGTTAAGCATTCATTTAGAGAGCAATCTCTCTCATCAAATACCACTCTCAAGTTGGTGGTGGTTCTGTTCTCTCTGATTACTGTGTGGTGAGGTAGGTAATACACTAGGCCGGGGTCAGCAACCTTTACTATCAAAAGAGCCATTTCCCCCACTCCCACAAAATAAAATTACTCTGGAGCCGCAAAACCAATTTACCCTTAAAATGAAGATAACACAGTGTATACCATTTTATATATAGTTATCCCCAAGCATACCCCACATTTAGCATAAAACGCCTGACAATTGCATACCCAAAGTAATTTGCGATTTATTATACTTTATACTTATAGCACAGTTTGTTGCATTAATGGAATTATAAAGCAACAAAAAGAAAAATGTTGACTTTTTATTGCTGTTTTTACCTGTTATAACAAAGGAAAACCTCAAACTCTTATGAAGAGGAGACAAAACACTGCTGTCTGTAGACCTAATTTGAAATAAAACCCTGAACTATGCAAGTATATTTGAGTATTTTCCTTATTTGTGGAACATTTATCAAATTAAAAGTAGTCCACTTTGAAAAGATACTACCATGTGTAGACCTACTTTGAAATAAAACCCTGAACTATGCAGCTCTATTTGAGTCCTTCCCTTATTTGTGGAAAATCTATAAAATAAAAAGTAAATTTTTCGTTGTTCGCAAATTTCGCACCACATATCAGGCATAGGCTACAGGTAAGCCTGCATTGTTAGTCGTGAAAGCAAATTAATCTGTCCACGCTGAATTAAACCCTCTATTTTCCTCAGACTTTCCTTTTTTGGATTTATCCAGGTTAGCTTACTGGGGGGTCGGAAACTCAAGATTAGCCACTTGCAGACGGCAGGGAGAGGCGCGGGGTGTGACGTACTGTATATTTTAGTTGATGAAATATTTTAGTTGACTAAATATTTTAGTTGATGGCATTTTTTCATTTCAGTGTCACAGTATGACATCGATCTCCAAAATAAGAGATTAAAAAAAAAGTAAGCCGCAGGTTGCTGACCCCTGCACTATAGGGTCTATCTTTGTTCTTCAACTACCTCTTCCACTATAGACTATACTATACCCTCTGTCAGATATATATTTTTTTTATCTACCTTTTTCCCCCATTTAAAAAAAAAATCTCCCGTCCCCAATTTCGTATTGTCCAATTCTACCCTCCCCTGTCTCAACGCTGTTAGGCCATGCCTCCCACAAGCCGGCTGCAATGTGGACGAAGCCTTGCATCACGTGTCCCCTCCGGTACTCGAGGAGGCAGCCGTTGCATCTTTTCACCTGCACAGCGCGATCTCTCAGCGGCGAGGGTCTGCGTGGGAGGGACACGCCGCCCTCGTCGCTTCCTGATTCTACTGCGCAGGCGCACCAACCGACCTGTAGGAGTCGCTGTCCACAACGTCCAATCCCCACCCACCAGCTTCCCACCCCCTAATACTGCCAATTGTATTAGTATGAACGACCAGCCAAGCTGGTAGCAATGCCGAGAACCCAGCATCTCCTGCGTTGGTGGCGAGCGCCTTGCCCACTGCGCCACCTAGCCGCCAGTCTGTCTTAACTTTCTCAACGTAGAGTAAAATCTGGAGAACAACACTGTGCACCATTACCCAGAGAGAACGCATCATATTTGAGGTAACTGGCATAGATTTAGCTGGACCTTTGTATGTGAAACCACATGGCAAGAAAGCATTATGCACATGTGCTGTAACCAGAGCGGTCCATTTGGAATTAGTGTCAGATCCACTGATGCATTCTTATTGGCTTTTAGATGATTTGTTGCCAGACGAGGCATTTGCAGTGTAATATATTCAATGCAAAGACTTTCAAACGGATAGAGCGAGATCTGAAATCTTGGAGGAAATTGATGAAGACTTGCCTCAGGAACGTCCTTGGAAAGTCCTGTTCAGACTCTGCCTCGCCCTGCATCTTTTCCGTCTAGATAATTTCTTTGTCGGGCTTAGTTTTTTCCTCGTTTCTTCTCGTACTTTGTGATCTGGGTCCAGTCTGCATTCTTCCGATTTTGAATTGATACTTTTAGGGTATTTTACTTCCTTTTTCAGCCTATTGACCGGGAGCTCCTCTTTTTAGCTGCCTACCTGTTCATTTGCAAACCGGAAGCCCCCCTTGGAAAGTGAAATCTGTGGTGAATTCTCACCCTCTCACTTACCTCTATACGGACAGTAGAGAGCCCTCACCACTAACACCTGCCCACTGTCTTATAGGACAGATAATTACGAGTCTTCCTCCACAACCTGTCAGTGACTCTCGTGGGCCTAAAACGAAGACCGGTCAACTCACCAACAGATGGTGATACCGACAGAGACTGATCAATAACTTCTGAAATTGCAGAACAAATTATTATCTTATAGAGCTGCATTCTGCACATTGCGTAAGTCCAGTGGGAAACGTTCCATTTATAGTTGGCAATCTAGTATTACTGCATGAAGATAAACAACCTAAACATATGCAGAAAATGGGACGAGTTAAAGAAACCTTCATGGGAAGAGATGGAAAGATTAGGTCATGTGCCATTCGACTTCCCTCTCAGCTTGTTTTAAAAAGACCAATTACCAGTCCAATTACTCTATAGTTCTTTGGGGGCGCATTTGTCTCGAGAGACTACCTTTGCTTCATGACCAGTGACATCGGCTACCGCGGGCTGTCCCAAACAGAGAAGGTTGAGCACACGGAGTGCGAGAGAGCATGCACACTAAGGATTACGGCCCACAGAAACCATTCACACATTGTTCCCATTGCCCCTTTCCTCAGTCTTAGGTTGTACATTAAATAGGCAATAAAACAAAGGAATAACGCAAGGACTCTCTCTGGACATTGTTTATTCCAACACCTTACAAAGATCACCAGTTCCTCTCTATATTATGTACCCTGTGTTCTTTATAACATTGTTGGTGTTGATGAATGCATCCTCACATGTTTGACCGTTTTAGCTGCTATGAAATATGTTCCTTCTATCTACGTCGAAGTCGTTTGTTTCCTTGCCTCTGACAAGTTCATACTTTTAAGAAATGCTTCCGTGCGGTGTTGAAATATATTGCCAAACTCTTGCTTTTGAGCAGCACAGTGTATACAGCAAATAAATGCCACATCAGAGTTTACGTGATAATTACAGTATAGCCATATTCCCTTTGAAATGCTAGTAATATAGATTAATATTCAACTGATGTACAAAAAACACTGAAATGTTATACAATATTATTCATGATAATCTATATTCTCATTCATTTTTATACCTCTAGTTTGATTTTTGATCACCTGCTATAATATTTCATTTATCTGTACAAAGTAATGTTTGTAGGTGTGCACTGGTGTTTACAATAGCAACACACATGTCTAATATATGATCTATGTAGCATAATACAAGGGTGAAACATGCTAGGATGTTGATGATTCAGGTCTACTGCATTGGTACAAATGGAGCATGGAGTATTTGTTTTTCATACAGTTCATATTATGAAAAGTGTCAATTAAAAAAAGAGTATTGTATTTTTCTAGCATTTACTCTTATGTATTAATACCCAGTATTTGTACTCTGCACAGATAATAGTGTAATTTTGTCATTCTAACATATAATGTTACTCACCATGAATTTCCTCCTTGAATTATGCCCCCCCCCCCCAACCCCCTTCCGAAATATCATACCAGTGATGTTCCTGTGTGACAATATCTTCCTTAGCAGTATGAATTGAGAATGTATATTACTAATATTCTTTATGTAAAAGATTAAAGGAAAAAAATAAACTATTTCAGTACTTTTGGCTCGTCTGTAAAACTATTAGGGGTCCGCAGTGTGTCTCCAGTTTTACTTTCCAACTGTCATTTTTTAGGTGAATGTGAGGAAAGTCTAGGAGCCATATGCTACTCAGTGCTGCAAGCAGTAGCTTTTTTCCCCTCTCAGTGCAGGACAGACCATCTGGCTGCCTGTTACACAGTAAGAACATTGTTTGACTGTAATATATTTGTGGTGGGTGGGTGACAACCTTACTGTGCTGGCCATAAGGGACATAGGCCTATATGAATTAGGGGTGATACGATTTTTATTTAAAAAAAATCTTTCTACTGTTGGCACACTGTTACATGCACATTGCATTATATTGGGTCTGATGAAGTTGGCAATGCTGTTTGGGGCCATTATGGGTCAGGTAATACATTTGTAGTGTGTAATTCCATCGTATATGTAATTATAGACATGTTAGACTTTCATTTGGGACTGGGAGTGGGTTTCTTAAGCTTATCCTTATAATTAGGGCACAGATATCTTGTGTTTTATTATAATAAGTAAGTTGTGATAATGCCCTCAACAAAAAAGAGCTTTTATCTTAGCATGGGTTGCTGTACAGAGTTAACTGAACTGTTGGCATCTCTAGCAGGGGGTACATATATGTATTATTATACAAGTATGGATAAAGCTAATGAACACAGTATACGTCGCAAGAAACTCCTTGAAACTTTCTGATCTTAGGTCTTGGCCAAGCATTTAAGACTGGGTATGGATTGTAAACAAGATATGAAAAAAAAAAAACAGACCAGACAAACCTGTTCCCCCCCACAGGGTCGGTACCGACCCCTTTTGACATTATGATCATATAGGCATATTTTTATGAGTGATGAAAATAATTTGCGATTTTAAAATCAACCGTTTTCAAGTATTAACATCACTAACATGTCACAAAAGCATGTAGAATGTAAAACGTTAGGTTGGCCATAGGTTAGCAATAGGTTAAAAGTGTCCTTATATCGTTTTAAGTTTTCGATATGCGATCGTCTATCCAAGCCGGAACCAGGAATGGAGATTTTGAACCATGGGAATTGTAGTTTTTTTTGTAGAGGACATTCATAGCTGTCTGCCAGCGTTGAAATTTCTCCGATCTACACTTCCTGTCACATACTATGGTGGTTCAAAGTTCAGCGTTCTGAATGAATCATATCAATAATTGTTATGATTCGCGATAATAAGCCACAAAAGGTAACGTTTTTGACAAATATTGAAATGCAGTCAGTTTCTCCTCACTATTGTTAGCATGTAGGAACAATTAGATCTGAAATTAGTTTCAAAACGGTTACACTGTGGGGGAAATAAAAAAGTACAGTCGATTACAGTAAATATCAGTATCTGTTATTATGCACGCCTGGTGATACTAAATCCAAATTGAACTCGGGCATTTGAAAGATACTATATGTATATAAATGTGCGAATTGGCTATAATAAGGTAATGTATAAGCATTCTATATTCTATAATAATATTTCAAATTGCATTGGTCCGGATGGGAGAATTCAGTACTGTATATACAGAACCTTCGGTTTTATCATCTTCCCTTTATTAATTTCCTTAGATTTTTTTGTACACATGATCTCAAGAGGGTACTGAACGAGGTCAGTGGTAGTTTTTTAAGTTTGGTCATTATTATCATGGTGTTATTCACTGTCAAAGATGCAAAGAAAAATCATAATTCATATTTTCTTTTGTTTCATCACAATTTAAGCAAGCCTAGTAATAGACACAATATTTCTGACACTGTGAATACATTCACTGAGGTCCATAGATTTACCTAGATACCAAGAATATGCAAATAGCCCTTGTAAAAGTGGAGCAATATTCCATTTACCTAGGTATACATTTTATGCGGATTTTCACCTGGGGTGGAACAAACTAGAAACAAAGTGTTTAATTCCAATATAAGATATAAGCTTTTTGAAAAATGTGACACCTACTTGGATGAAGGTATTACTAGAATGAAAGTGGAATATTATTAGTGTTTTGGAATGTATTTCTTTGCATATCCCTCGGAGAGAGGTATAAATACATAGGTATTCCACTAGAGGGGTCAGAGCGCAGGGTCAGCTGTGTGCAGCACGTACAGCAGGTGTTCAGGACATTTTGACGAGGATGGGCTCATTAGCTGTTGCAGGGATCAAACCTGTGACCGTCAAAGTCCCTTGTGAATAGAACACATTTCATAAGATGTGATCATATGTAGTTTGGAGCAAAGAACACAAGGCAGTTTTATCCCAGCGTTTCCCCAGAGTTTGAACTTGGCCAATATCCCTTCAAAGATGGTCTCTTTATGCATGGCATTCAGAGGTGGATAATACCTACGTATGTTTCATTATTACGACAATACATCACATTGTATGCAACATTACATCTGAACCCTTTAGTTCCTTTGTAGATAAAGCTCCTTCACATAAAACAGACGCCTGCGAACCCCAGCTACTAGGACGGAGAGGCTTAGCCTCAGCTTCTTCCCCTAGGCCATCAGAGCCTTGAACAATGAACATTGAGTGCCACAGAACACTGAACTATCCACACACAAGCACACACGAGCACACACACGACATGCACGCTGTGCACGCTCAAACACTAGCAGCCACTTTAACACGAGCGGGCACACACTCACGCCGCACACACGCACACTTATGGCCAAGAGGAAAGGCCACTTTAAATTAGTATAACAACAGGAACAGTGTATTGCACTACTAAAGCTACCTAGCATGTCCTATATGCTCTGTAAATACTATGTACAGATACCGAGATGTCACACCATGTTACCTGTTACCTGTTTATTGCACAATGTTTTTTTTTTATTGGATTCTATTATATGTTGTACCACTGTATTGCACATCGTCGCGGGCAAGACCACCCGCATTTCATTGTATACTTGTATGCCGTGACAATTAAAACTCTTGACTTGACTCTTGACTTGACTTGAGGTAAGTTGATGAACGTATGCAATTTCCACTGCACTACTAACCACGTCGTTGACATACAATTTTAGGTCAATGCACCAAGGCCTGAATGCTTCAAAGCATTGAAATGGCTGAACTTCGTAGTACAGGGGAGGAGGAGGACTACATCTATGTTTCCACCTGTGTATAGAGGCTTGGGACATTATATTTATGCCTAATGATAGCCATCGCCATGCTCAATTATGTCTAATGAGTTGTTGCAGCAATATTTGGGTTGAAATCATTTGTTGAACAGATAAAAAAAAAAGATTTTGAGCACTCGAGAATTGATAAACATGGTCAAAGATCCCTCCAAAATACAACACTAAAACATGAAGAACACCACAGAAAAATTCATGCTGTGATTTGAAAACATATGACATTTAGAGATTTCTGTAAGAATTGCATTTTCCAGCAATTGTATGGCGAGCACTGCTGTTCTGTACATTTCTAACCCTTATTGTCAACATACCTGGGAAAGCCATACAGTATGTCCTCTGAATGCGGCAGGTCTCTAGTTTGTCGTTGCAGTTTCATGAGGCTGTGATTATCCTAGAGGTGTCACAATGTCATATTGTGTTAAGGTCTGGGGGAATGTTTATAAAACAAATATAGATCCTATTATTAAACTACAGAAAAGAGCTATTAGAATAATAAATAAAGCTAGTTACCTTGAATCGACAAATTTATTATTCATAAAGTCCTGCACATTAAAATTTGTAGATATGGTTTACATAAAAACCTTGGAGAGCATTTTTCGTGCCAAGAGTATGAACCTACCAGCTTGTATTCAATGTCTCTTTCAACCAAGAGAAGGAAAGTATAATTTAAGAGGGTTGTGTATTCTTAAAACATATAAAAAGGTAAGAACTAATGTAAAAGCTAGATGTGTTTACATTTTGGGAGTTACATTGTGGAATAGTCTTAGTGACGGGTTGAAGTTGTGTACTTCTCAGGGGAGATTTAAAAAGGCCCTGAAGGATAAAATAATTCAGGAGTACAGTTTTGAGTAAAACATCAAACATTTATTTTTCTCTTTTTTTCTCTTAAAGAAAAAGAAAAAAATAATTCATCTTGCAGCATATTTTAAGTTGTTCTTTCTTATATTAAAGTATATTTAGTTTTTAATAATTGTAAAGGATAGGCAAAAATAAGCATGTGCTTCAGCGAGCCTATTCCTTTTTTCGTCATTGAGTTTGGATTTTGTGTGTGAGCTTACTTTGAATATGTACATTTGTGATTTTTTCTTTTTTTCTTTTCCTTTTGAAAGTCCGCACATGTGTGTTTTTGATTTATCTGTAAACAAAGACCGAAAATAAACTATTCATCGTTGTCGTCGTCATCATCATCATCATCATCATCATCATCATCATCATCATCATCATCATCATCATCATCATCATCATCAGGTCATAATAAGTAATTTTATACAGTACGTTTTATATGTTTTGAAAAGGGAAATATGATCTTATAAAAATCTCTGCCCATTGCATTGGAAACCAGATGATTTAGACGTAAGGAAATGACACCGTCATGAAAGAGGAGACCCGGGGCGCCCAAGTGGCGAACCACGTAACGCACTGCGTCGTGGCACGGCCGACCCGGGTTTGATTCCCGGACCCGGCTATCTTTGCCGAATGTCTTCCCCTGCTCTGTCTCCCATTCTTCCTCTCTCTCTCTCTCTCTACCGTACCGGACTGCCCGGTAGTAAAAACCAATAAAAAAGCTACCAAAAACATTTAAAAAAAAAAGATTTAAAAGAAAGAGGAGACCCAGGGCTTTCTCAAAATTTCCTAAAACTACACTACCCAGCTCACACCAGCCACTGTCAAAGCTGCAGCCGGCTGACGTCTATTGACGTTATTTTCGTGATTATATCGCACAGGTCGAAGAAACCTGAATGTGATTGCCATAAAATACAACGTATATTGTTTCTTTACCTTTCTGTGAACGTCTAGAAAAAAACGGTGTCGCACTCTGGTAAAGAATGGCGGAGCTATGGACATTATACAAAAGTAACTGTATAGATTTCATTCAGTCTTTGCTGCCCTGTAACGGGCGCCTGGTGGTACTAAATCCAGATTTGGCCCAATCCATAGATGTAAGACTTGGCCATAATAAGGTCATTCCTCTTTGTGCTCTATACTGCGGACTGCAGACCCAGCGAGGCCATGTGCCTTATGCAAAAAATGTCTGATGATACTGCTCTTATCGGTCTCATCAACAAAGGTGATGACCGGGCCTATAAAAAGGAGATTGACTCATTTGTCCACTGGTGCGATGCCAATTTTTTGGAACTAAACATAGAAAAAACCAAGGAGTTGGTCATCAACTTCAGTAGGAAGAAGGTGAATGTCTCTCCTGTCATCATTAGGGGGCAGGAGGTTGAAATAGTCCAGTCCTATAAATATCTTGGCGTTCACCTGGACAGTAAGCTGGACTGGAAGCAGAACACAGATTCTGTGTTCAAAAAAGCCCAGTCTTTGCTTTTTCATTTGAGGAAGCTTAGATCCTTCGACATCAGCAGGTCCCTTCTTCATGTCTTCTATCAAGGTATCCTGGCTAGTGTCCTTTTTAATGCTGTTCTCTGCTGGGGGGCAGCATCATGGTTTCTGACAAAAAACGTAAATAAAATCATTAAAAAGGCTGGCTCAGTGATTGGCCTCCCTCCTGATTCCTTGGAGATCATCATAGCCAAGCGAACTAGAACTAAACTGAACACCATTTTATCCTTTGAAGGCCACCCTCTGTTCAGTATTTTTGATGCTCTGCGAAGCTCATTCAGTGATAGGTTGTTGATGCCTCAATGCTCTACTGAGCGATTGAGAAGGTCCTTTGTTCCTGGTGTGGTTAAATTTTTTAACGAACACCGTTAGCACTGTGTTGAGAGGCTCTCCTCTTCTTACTGTGTTGTGTATCTGTATTGTATCATTTAATTGTTTCTTTCATGTTTGTATTATTCACTCTGGTGGCAAACCATGTTTCCCCTCTGGGATTAAGAAATAAACCATACCATACCATTTATAGGCCTGATATTCTATATTCATATTTCAAATTGCATGTGTCCGGATGGCAAAATTCAGTATAAAACCCCATGTAAATCATCTGCCCTTTATTAATTTGCTTAGATTTTTAGTACACTTGATCTCAAGAAGGTGCTGAATGAGCTCAGTGGCAATTGTTCACGTCTGGTCAATGTTAGCATTGGTGTTATTATCTCAAAGATTAAAAAAAAATAAAAATAAATGATATTCTCCTTTGGTTCATTACAATTTACTCAAGCATAGTAACATAATACACAATATTTCTGACACTGGGAATACATTCCCTGAGGTCCATAGATGTCCCTAGATACAGTACCAAGAACATGCAAATGGACATTGTAGAAGAGGAGCAATCTTCCATTTACTTGGGTGAGTATTAGGCGGATTCCGAAAATATGGCTAGAGCCTCCCTAGAGGATAAAGAAGGTGGGGCCCGAAGTGCAGTACCTGAGCTGTCTAGTCTAGTGGGCAGGGCCATAGATATCTATATGTTATATAGATATCTATGGGCAGGGCGGCCACTTTGTTCTGGCTTTTCGGCTCCCCATCACATGACGTAGTACAACATAATGCAACAACCTCAAGCGAGCATCCTCCTCAGGATGTGCAAGGAAAGGTGCGTCACGTGCGTGTTTGTTGAGTCTGGACCATAATGCTCGCTCACCAGCTGCGTCTCTGGATCCTGCGCCTCGCAACTTCGCCAAGTCTGATGTTTTACTAGGCAGAGGATGCGGCTATTTACGGTCACTACTTTGTTCTTGTTTTTCCTCAAGTCAGGTAAGTAACGCTATGTTCGCATAACGTTATTTTCCCATAAGCAATTTTCGGAACTGCAGTGCGTTCCCGTGTGTAACTTTTGAAACGATCTCGCTAACCATTCTAATGAATTCGAGCAGCCCTGTACTGCATGGACTATCGTATCGACTATGTGAGTTCAAAACTAATTACACCGTCTATTCAGAATCATTTAAACTCTCCTGGTATTTCGTTTCCCCTTTGCACGTCGAACAACGTGGACCTGTTCGCTGATGGGTTGCTTATTGTTTGACAATTATTGTTATTTGTTTGACAAGTGCATTTTATCCACAGATGTTAGTGTAGTGTAGCTGTTAAGTTGGACTGGTGGAACGGACACATGGAGCCCAATGCGTAAAGCTTAATGACTTTCAACATTCCAACAATAATAGCTGATCACATTCAATGTTATAATACCTAATAATCTATGGACACTTAACGATGTTGATGAACCGGCTATACTGTAGCTTGATTTCGTCATTTCTGATGGCACTGTCGCCAGGTTGCCAAGTGTTTGCGTTTATTGATTCAGCAATGATTTAGAATTAGAAGTTGTTGCCAAAACTGTCTAAGTTCATATTACATTTGGCTACATTTTAACATCATTGCATTTAAACAATAAAGTGTCGGGATTCGGGAATGACACACATTTTGTATGTGAACAAACACGCACTCTCTCCTAAAGCTATAGATCAGAGAATCCTCAAATGTGTGATCTCTCGTATGGCTGTAAAATGTAGGGCTGTATAGACAATTAATGGGGACCTACATTACCAACAATTTACAAAGTGGTCATAATTTGACTGCAGGTGATACGCACTATAGCCTACACTGTGTTAAAGTAGGAACTCTTGAGATGCAAACCACATCTAAAATGTCAGTCAATGATTCAGTATGCATGCATCTCATATTAACATAAGAGGAGCAAATTGAAACGAAATCAGTTAATTAATGAAGCCATTACATTGTGAGAGTAATTTTTATTGAATAAATTGTGGAAATTAATTTCAACAGACAAGTTGGTGTTATTGTAGTGGTGGCTGCTGTGTTGTTGTTGTTGTTGATGATCCCGTAGGCGTAGATGGACTTGGCTGATGCGCCGTTCTATTAGTCTGATCTGATACCAAACAGTCCTTTGTCCCAATGACACAATGCAGGCAGCTTTACTTGGAAAATGATATTTATTTGTTTCACCGTGCAAACAGAATATCTTAGCTTTTGTTCCTTAAACTGATTAAATAATAATGAATATAATAACTAATTACATACAAACATTTCGCCCTGCGGCGTGTTCTAACAGCCTGTGACCTGTGACCTGCGTCGTGCGTGGTGCGTGCGTGCGGTCAAAAACCATTGCCCTTTCCGGGTCAAACTCCTACCTGCTACAGTGTACCTGGCGCTTAAATAACAGAAGCGCCACCCCCTGGTCACATAAATCCATTGCACCTTAAATCCATTCATTTTGACCCTTACAATGATGATGATAATAATTATGATGATGATGATGATGATGATGATGATGATGATGATGATGATGATGATGATTGTTACAAAGGATCAGATTAAACCGAATATATATATTTATTGATTGATATATATTGCATAGTATTTGTATATCGTTTGATATCCCTTGTATATTCCTTGTACATATACACGGAATATCCCTTTAGCCCAGACCATAATATTTCATTCTCCTATTGGACAGCGGTCCACCGGCGCCAGGGACCAGCCTCCGGAGTCAGGTTCAAAGTCACCGTCAAGACATGTCTGAACATGCCCGGCCTTGCCCAGGGATACGCGACAGAAATGAGATTGGCACTAGTTTGTTCACCGTGCATATAAATACGGCGCAGGTGAATACAGAAGCACTTAGTCTTACTTAGTCAGAAGTCAAGAGTTACCCAATAAGTTGAAGCCTCACCCACGATACAACGTGCGGTGAAGTATGGCCTGTTTGGCCCCAGAATAGAGCATTGAGACCGCGTGCGAATTAATAACTGAATTGTCAGAGTTTGGCGCTATACCGTCGAGTGCGACATATTTATATTAAGTCAGTAATAGTCTATTGGTGTATGGTGTATCGTGCGGCTAAAGTTCTACAGTGACCAGCATCCCCAACGCTTCCTCGTACCAGCTAGAGTTCTTATCCAGGCTGGGCTGCTTGCATGGCGCTTTCACCCGAGGAGACCTAGACGAGAACCGTGTGGATATGTACACTGGATTAATCTACCCGACGACTACATAGCCCTTTGCGGCTGGAATATATTTGCTTTGGTCCTGTGATTTATGGAACGGAGAATCGCCGACGCCTGCACATGTTGGATTTACCCCGCGAGGAGCCAAGTCGAGTCGGCGCCTCAGAGAGCCTGAGGCCGGCTAGCTTTCTTCACCGTGGAGCTACAGTCTACGGAGAACAGCTGTATTCGTCTGTGGATCAAGAGGCTATTGCACCGTCTCCTGTACCTGGAGTCTCCTTAGTCATCGTTGACCAGACTCTCTACTACCGACAGATCTTCTACCCCCTGCTGGCTTACAACCAGGGGGACCCTTCCAGTATCTCCCGCTATATATTACTAGTGTACCATAGATATAATTCCCTAAGATTCAGGTTGTATAATTACCTCCTGCGTAACCAGAGAATGGACATTCATTGTTGATTTGCCTACGCACATTCCTTTGTCTTACAAGTGCATTCAAAGTATAATCGAGAAGTATTATGTACCTTTTGCTGCAATAAATACTTAAAGACAACTTTGTGTAGAACCGGTTCATTGTGGGAAGTGTTCATTATATTTATATATCATGTACTGTATGGCCAGTAATTAAAGTACATAAAGCGGTAGTGGTTTAATGATACCATACTTATCAATACAGTCAGGGAATTGTACCCCTCAGTTACAATGATCAAATGTTCCTGAATACAGAGAAGCACTGTTATCCCCTTTCCCCTTCTAATACTGACTCGGAGAGAACATATTCTTAAATAATAGCGCTGCCCGAGGCTGGGCTAATGATACAGTCAACGTATTCTTAAATAATAGCACTGCCCGAGGCTTAGTGTCAATGCACCTGTACAGTCGTGCACTTTATGATTAATTGAAAATGGGGGACCCTGATGTAAACAAGACGAAAGTCTTTCTCTTGTCTGCATCCCCTTAACAATTGTATGTATTGAGCTGTACTGTACTGTACTGTACCCATTCTGCAATCTGTTAATAAACGTATCAATCAATCAATCAATCAATCAATCAATCAAGTACACCTGGCAGTAACAGTGAAAATGCATAAAACACCCCTGGAACCTGATAAACAAGCTTAAAGCCAGGTTAATTTTTCAAGCACGACATGCAGATTTGCAGTTTTGCCTTATTTTAATCGAACTCTATAAGCTTAGTACACACGTCACAAACTGCACGATGCAACACACAGAGTGAGAGAGAGACAGAGAGAGAGAGAGAGAGAGAGAGAGATCCACGGCGGGAACAGAGTAGATAGCATTAAAAACTCACCCTAACGCAGTCAGGTCCAAGAGGAAGGAGACGACCGTGGAGAAAGTTCACCAGTCCCATGATGATATTGTACCCCCCGTTGGGATGAACTTGGGAGTCTGTTCCTAGTTTATCTGCCACACGTTAGCACTCGATAACGTAGCTAACGCTAGCTAGCGTTAGCTAACGCTAGTTAGCTGTCCCTGCCTTTAGCTAAGCTACTAGCCGACATAGCTATAGCCTGACTGAAGGTTCTAACACGCAACAACTTTCATCTTCAGTCCATCTGCCGAACGTCCTCTTCGTCTTGGCCAGCGTTTCCGTTAGCCGGTAATTACCGGTATTTGACCGGCAAAATCTGTTGAAGTCCGACATATTTAATCTCTCCGGTCTTAATGTCCGGTGAAAATAATTCCCTGAGTCTAAGCACAATTTGATTATTTGAATTGTATTAAAATAGGCTAAAATTAAATAGCCTATGCGATGAACGAAACAATCATTACATTTGTTTCATCGTTGCTTCTAATAATGACAACGACGTTGTCAGCGAGAGCTTAGTGCTGGGTGTGCAAACTTTTGTGAAGCTGCAGAGCCGGAGCAGCAGCAGCACAGTGCAGTACTCCAGCAGTACTCCAATTCAGCCATTTGCAATTCAATGTTGGGTGGGGGGCGCTGCTGTGCGGTCCCCAGAAAAGAGCCAATAACAGCTGAATCTGCTGCTCTGCATCGACATACTCTCGCAAATAAGTCATTGGGAGGTGGAGAGAGAGAGAGTCGTCACGCAAACCCACGATAATGTTGCCGTCTCTCTCTGCCAAATTTCTCAGTTCTTCGCTTGATATAATTAATACAAATGTCCAATATAATGGAATTCGTTAGCTCATAAAAATGTGATTATAACGGACTGTTGTTTATTAATGTCGGGCGACTGCCCACAGACACCTATTTGATTTAAAGTCGGCAGCAGCACGAGTCTCTGGACTTATTTTATTTGGAATATAATGACTTTATACGCAAAAGTAGCCTAGTTTTAAGTAAAAATATTATAAATCTACATGCCTTGATGTTGTCATTCTTTTGCCTATCAATTGTTTTTAAGCTCAATAAACTCTGACCGGAATTTCTCTCATTTGACCGGTAGATTGAAATCTACCGGACACTGAGGCCGGCAACAATTTTTTCTAACGGAAACCCTGGTCTTGGCATAACCTAATCACTATACTTGGTATTGATAAGCTTACGGCACGCAGCGTTATTTCTTCTGCTCCGATGCTGCACAGCGCTCCCGTGGAAATAGTCAGACCCCGGCCGTACCTGTAACCCCTCACCTCGTTGAAACCAATAGTATATCTGCAGAGCCGCTGAGCTATCTGCATAGCCACAGAGCTCCAATAGTATATCTGCAGAGCCGCAGAGCCCGGAACAAGTCAGACACATTCTACAAACGTGTCTAATGTGAAATATATAAGCATGTAAGCAAAACTAGATTTTAGGTCTGTGATGGAAAGTGATTGTTAACATTCTATTTTATTTATTTTTTCGTGAGGCCCCCCTCCCCGCGAGGCCCTGTGCGACCGCACTGCTTGCAAACCCCCTGAGGCGGCCCTGCTCTTACTGACCAATAATCAACTCAGACCTCCACTGTTTGTGTTTAGGGTCACTGTATGTGATGAAGGCAGAAAATCGATTTGCTCTGCTTTGATTTCTGATGTTAGACATGGCTCTTGACATTGAGGTTTAGTATTGTAATTCGCTCACTGATACCCATTTGACCCTGGTATACAGGCTAGACTAGTATCCTAGTATCCTACTGTACCATGTAATTCCTCACTCACTTCTGAATAAATTTTAAATGCTGACCGGAAATATAATAGCAATGGTATTTCTCCATGGAGGGCAAACTGAGCCATACAGTAGTTCATTGTGCATGCTGCTCATTCCAGGACTGGCTCTGCAGATCCAGTGCTACCAGTGTGAGGAGGTCACCCACAATGACTGCTCTACTCCGGACTTCATCGTCAACTGCACAGTCAATGTGCAAAACATGTGCCAGAAGGAGGTTCTGGTGAAGGAGGACGGTAAGACACATATCTTGTTTGTGAGAACTTCTCAACATGTTACTGCACTGCAAATAAAATAATTGTTGAATGAATGAAGTTTTTTTATTTCACGGTCTTATTTACAGACAAATCAAAAACACCTGTGTGGACTTGAAAACAAAAAACAAAAAAAATCACAAATGTACATAATAAGGCAAGCTCACACACAAAATCCAAAATCAATGACCGAAAAAAAGGAATAGGCTGAAGCACATGCTTATTTTTGCCTATCCTTTACAAATTCTTAAAAACGAAATATATTTTAATATTCAATATTCAATCACTTAATATTCAATTTGGCTGCAAAAATTTTAAATAGAATCAGAGGGACCGGATAGAGGGGAATAATAAGGCCCACATAAAGAGTCTCCCTTGTCACACCCACATAAAGAGTCCCATGTCACACCCACATAAAGAGTCTCCCATGTCACACCCACATAAAGAGTCTCCCTTGTCACACCCACATAAAGAGTCTCATGTCACACCCACATAAAGAGTCCCATGTCACACCCACATAAAGAGTCTCCCATGTCACACTCGCATAAAGAGTCTCCCATGTCACACCAACATAAAGAGTCTGCCATGTCACGCCCACATATAGAGTCCCATGTCACACCCACATAAAGAGTCTCATGTCACACCCACATAAAGAGTCTCCCATGTCACACCCACATAAAGAGTCTCCAATGTCACACCCACATAAAGAATCTTCCATGTCACACACATAAAGAGTCCCATGTCACACCCACATAAAGAGTTCCATGTCACACCCACATAAAGAGTCTCCCATGTCACACCCACATAAAGAGTCTTCCATGTCACACCCACATAAAGAGTCTTCCATGTAGGGCTGGGCGATATGACGATATTATATAAATATCGGGTACAGTTCATTAACGATACACGTTTTTAACGTATCGTGGATATCGTGATGTTTTGCCCAAGAGGATTGTGTCGCGTCAATCTGGTCCACACCCGTTCAAACTTTTGAACAACGCCGCCCCCACACACACTACTGCATCAAAGTTACTACTTATTATTAACAAAGGCATTCGTTTTGTGGCATTAACGTTATACAGTTACACGTTCAATAACATCAGCGTATTTACCCAAACATAGCAACGTCCGATGACGACATAGATAGCAAGTATTACTGTTCATATCTCAGCCCGTGCTGAGTTGTGCGTGCCCATTCTGCGGTCTGTTAATAAAGTTTTCAATCAGACAGATGTATGGAAAGGCTTTTATTATAACATTCGTTGCAATAAAATCATTATGGCTCGTTTAGTCATGCTGCGGTGCGCTGGTAATCACTCGTCGGCCGCGGGGAGCTGTTGTTGTTGTCGTTGAGCTGAGCTCTCGTCAAAATCAATGGCGGACAAAAGCGGAAGTAAAAAATGCATAGCGCTTGCCGATTGGTGCTAAGAACAGCAGGGCGGGTGCAAGCGGTGTGACGTAATTGGCAGACTCGACTGTCAATCAAAATTATTCTGTTGCCGGCTGAATGATTGAATGAATGAAAACGTTATTAACGATTGCAGAATGGGTACAATACAGTACAGCTCAATACAACAACAGTGGACTGGAGGATGAAGACCAGAAAAAGACTTTCGGCTTTTTTACATAAGGGTCCTCCATTTTCAATTCATCAAAACATTTAGAGACATACAAATATACAGTAGTTTCATAAAAATGCTAAAATGCTATTGATTGATTGATTGATTGATTGATTGATTGATTTAAAACTTTATTAACATATTGCAGAATGGGTACAGTACAGCTCAATACATACAATTGTTAAGGGGATGCAGACCAGAGAAAGACTTTCGTCTTGTTTACATCAGGGTCCCCCATTTTCAATTAATCATATTTCATATCTAAATCATATAATATCTCATTGCTAAATATATGCAATATATAATCTAATAATCCAATAATCTAAATCTAATATATAATATAAAAATGCTAAATGCATGGGTATTTTATTTTGTCTTTAATGTTAGCTTGCAAACTCAAATACTGTCTTGGTAAGCCTCATAATGAATTGTTTGGGGAAAAAAAGAAAAACATTGTGATGTGTATCGTGTATCGCCGAAAGGTCAGAAAATATCGTGATAACATATTTAGGCCATATCGCCCAGCCCTACTTCCATGTCACACCCACATAAAGAGTCCCATGGCACACCCACATAAAGAGTCTCCCATGTCACACCCACATAAAGAGTCTTCCATGTCACACCCACATAAAGAGTGCCATGTCACACCCACATAAAGAGTGCCATGTCACGCCCACATAAAGAGTCTCATGTCACACCCACATAAAGAGTCCCATGGCACACCCACATAAAGAGTCCCATGTCACACCCACATAAAGAGTCCCATGTCACGCCCACATAAAGAGTCCCATGTCACGCCCACATAAAGAGTCCCATGTCACACAACATAAAGAGTCCCATGTCACACTCACATAAAGAGTCTCCCATGTCACACCCACATAAAGAGTCTCCCATGTCACACCAACATAAAGAGTCCCATGTCACACCCACATAAAGAGTCTCCCATGTCACACCCACATAAAGAGTCTGCCATGTCACACCAACATAAAGAGTCCCATGTCACACCCACATAAAGAGTCTCCCATGTCACACCCACATAAAGAGTCTGCCATGTCACACCCACATAACGAGTCTCCCATGTCACACCCACATAAAGAGTCCCATGTCACACCCACATAAAGAGTCTCCCATGTCACACCCACATAAAGAGTCCCATGTCACACCCACATAAAGAGTCCCATGTCACACCCACATAAAGAGTCTGCCATGTCACACCCACATAAAGAGTGCCATGTCACACCCACATAACGAGTCTCCCATGTCACACCCACATAAAGAGTCTGCCATGTCACCCACATAAAGAGTCCCATGTCACACCCACATAAAGAGTCTGCCATGTCACACCCACATAAAGAGTCCCATGTCACACCCACATAAAGAGTCCCATGTCACACCCACATAAAGAGTCTCCCATGTCACACCCACATAAAGAGTCTGCCATGTCACACCCACATAAAGAGTCTTCCATGTCACACCCACATAAAGAGTCTCCCATGCCACACCCACATAAAGAGTCCCATGTCACACACATAAATAGTCCCATGTCACACCCACATAAAGAGTCTCCCATGTCACACCCACATAAAGAGTCTTCCATGTCACACCCACATAAAGCGTCTCCCATGTCACACCCACATAAAGAGTCTCCCATGTCACACCCACATAAAGAGTTCCATGTCACACCTACATAAAGAGTCTCCCATGGCACACCCACATAAAGAGTCCCATGGCACACCCACATATAGAGTCCCATGTCACACCCACATAAATAGTCCCATGTCACACCCACATAAAGAGTCTCCCATGTCACACCCACATAAAGAGTCTCCCATGTCACACCCACATAAAGAGTCCCATTTCACACCCACATATAGAGTCCCATGTCACACCCACATATAGAGTCCCATGTCACACCCACATAAAGAGTCTGCCATGTCACACCCACATAAAGAGTCTGCCATGTCACACCCACATAAAGAGTCTCCCATGTCACACCCACATAAAGAGTCTGCCATGTCACACCCACATAAAGAGTGCCATGTCACACCCACATAAAGAGTCTCCCATGTCACACCCACATAAAGAGTCTGCCATGTCACACCCACATAAAGAGTGCCATGTCACACCCACATAACGAGTCTCCCATGTCACACCCACATAAAGAGTCCCATGTCACACCCACATAAAGAGTCCCATGTCACACCCACATAAAGAGTCTGCCATGTCACACCCACATAAAGAGTGCCATGTCACACCCACATAACGAGTCTCCCATGTCACACCCACATAAAGAGTCCCATGTCACACCCACATAAAGAGTCTGCCATGTCACACCCACATAAAGAGTCCCATGTCACACCCACATAAAGAGTCTGCCATGTCACACCCACATAAAGAGTCCCATGTCACACCCACATAAAGAGTCTGCCATGTCACACCCACATAAAGAGTCTCCCATGTCACACCCACATAAAGAGTCTGCCATGTCACACCCACATAAAGAGTCTCCCATGTCACCCACATAAAGAGTCTCCCATGTCACACCAACATAAAGAGTCTTCCATGTCACCCACATAAAGAGTCTCCCATGTCACACCCACATAAAGAGTCCCATGTCACACCCACATAAAGAGTCTCCCATGTCACACCCACATAAAGAGTCTCCCATGTCACACCCACATAAAGAGTCTTCCATGTCACAGTCACACCCACATAAAGAGTCCCATGTCACACCCACATAAAGAGTCTTCCATGTCACACCCACATAAAGAGTTTCCCATGTCACACCCACATAAAGAGTCTTCCATGTCACACCCACATAAAGCGTCTCCCATGTCACACCCACATAAAGAGTCTCTCGTCACACCCACATAAAGAGTCTTCCATGTCACACCCACATAAAGAGTCTCCCATGGCACACCCACATAAAGAGTCCCATTTCACACCCACATATAGAGTCCCATGTCACACCCACATAAATAGTCCCATGTCACACCCACATAAAGAGTCTCCCATGTCACACCCACATAAAGAGTCCCATTTCACACCCACATATAGAGTCCCATGTCACACCCACATATAGAGTCCCATGTCACACCCACATAAAGAGTCCCATGTCACAACCACAAAAGAGTCTCGCATGTCACGCCCACATAAATAGTCTGCCATGTCACACCTACATAAAGAGTCTCCCATGTCATGCCCACATAAAGTGTCTCCCATGTCACGCCCACATAAAGAGTCTCCCATGTCACGCCCACATAAAGAGTATCCCATGTCACGCCAATATAAAGAGTCTCCCATGTCACGCCCACATAAAGAGTATCCCATGTCACGCCAATATAAAGAGTATCCTATGTCACGCCCACATAGTCTGCCATGTCACGCCCATGTAAAGAGTCTCTTATGTCACGCCCATAATAGTCTCCCATGTCACGCCCATATAAACAGTCTCCCAAGTCATGTCCACATAGTCTCTCATGTTATGCCCACATAGTCTCCCATGTCACGCCCATATAAAGAGTCTCCCATGTCACGCCCACAAAAAGAGTCCCATGTCACGCCCATATAAACAGTCTCCCATGTCACACGCACATAGTCTGCCATGTCACGCCCACATAAAGAGTATCCCATGTCACACCCACATAAAGAGTCTCCCATGTCACACACACACATAAAGAGTATCTCACCCCATGCACTGTAAAGGACAGAATTACTGGTAAACAGGAATGGAAATCACAGTTAATTGTCTCCATAGGTGGGAAAAAAGGCAGGGTGATGAAATGTCACTTGTTCCAATACAAATGAACGATGAATGAATGAATGACCATTACATGTATATACTAGGGATGCCCCGATCAATCGGCCACCGATCGTTATCGGCCGATATTCAGTATAAATATGCAATCGGTGATCGGTGATAATGTTTTATTTTCACCGATCGTCAAACCCGATCTCACTTGCTGTCGCTGAGTTCTGTCTCAGACACCGGTGGTGCGGCGTCTGCTCTCGAGTCCAGCACCTCCCGCACGCATGTAAACACGGGTCTAGTCTAGTGAGACACGGGAGGACGGCGTGTCGGCGTCTCCCATAGCTAACGTTAGCTTAGCTACCGTTACAAAATGACCCAGTCAACTATTCACTTTTAGTTTAATACATGATGAGGCATTGTCTAACCGAACGGTATCTAGCCGGCCAGCTACCGATAGCTCCTGACATCAACAAACGCTCTAGCAAGTATAGTAGGTAGGTATGATACCTGTTAGCTGTTAGCTGTTAGCTCACGTTAGCGCAAGTTAGTTCACTGTTAAAAACGAAATGTCCCATTGAACTAAATAATTCACTGAGGCGTTGTATTAACGTTATATATCCGGCTAGCAGTAGCTACAGATAGCTCCTGATATCAATGTCTTATAACACTGATTCGATGCGTATTCGAGCTGAGGGCTTGCTGAGCACAGTTAAGTAACGTTATACCAATAGGGTCCAGGTGCAGCGCCGGAGAATCCTGGCCGTAGCTCGAGGCTACTCGAGTATAGGTCCAGCTGCAGCTCCAGAGAATCCTGGCTGTAGCTGGAGGCTACTAGAGTACACACATACAGTGGAGCTTGTTGCGTGGTGGCGATGTCTCGCAGATAATACAAGTACAAGTCTAATTATATAATATATATATTTTATAAAAAAAATAAAAATTATATAAAATAAAATTTAATTTCTTTTAATCAAAAACGATCGGTATCGGCCGATATGGCTCACGATGATCGGTGATCGGTATCGGTGGCAAAAAACGTGATCGGGGCATCCCTAGTATATACTGTAGCACTTTTCACTCAAAGAGCTCCCCACAATGTAGGGTGGAATGGCCTCCTTCACCACCACTGGTAGCACCCAACCTTGGGCTACGCAGGCTCAATGTCTGCCATACACTGGCACCAGGCACACATCACACTACACAATGGCTGAACTGCTCACGAGACAGGGATTGATATCAGCCAATTAAGGGGGAGGGATGATTAGGTGGCCTTGATGTCAGAGACCTGATTGGGAATTTGCCCTGGAACGTTGGGGAACCCCCTACTCTTTGCGATAGACACAGGTCGAAAAGTACCTGGCGGAAAAAAATCTAATCTACGAATTCCAATCTGGCTTCAGAACGTCCCACTCCACTGACACATGCCTCCTCTATTTGAACGACCACATCAAACAAGAGGTGGACGCGGGCAAATACTGCGGCATGGTCATGCTGGACCTACAAAAGGCCTTCGACACTGTCAATCACTCCATTCTAATGGACAAGCTAAAAGCAATTGGTTTTGATAGCTTATCAGTGAGCTGGATGCAATCCTACCTGGAGGGGAGAGAACAGATGGTAGAGGTAAACGGTACTCTATCCCCCCCCCCTCACAGTGAGCTGTGGTGTTCCACAAGGAAGCATACTAGGACCGCTACTCTTCCTAATTTATGCAAATGACATGTCGTCAGCCTGTGACTGCAACTTGTTCCTGTTTGCGGACGACTCAGCCCTGCTGGTCTCTGACAAGAACAAGTTGCAGGTTGAAAAAACCCTCAGCACGGAACTAGGCAAAATCTGCATATGGCTCGCTGATAACAAACTATCATTACACATGGGCAAAACAGAGTCCATTCTCTTCGGTTCAAATAACAAACTCAGCAAGACCGACGGCTTCTCAGTCACAGTGGGTGACAATATTGTCACAAGGAAAGACGAAATTACCTACCTGGGTTCCATCCTAGAGGCAAATCTTTCCTGTGACAAAATGGCATCCAATGTAATAAAAAAAGTCAACCAACGAACTAGATTCTTGTACCGGATCTCCTCTCTGGTAAACAAGAATACCCTGAAGACTCTGGCAGGAGCACTCATTCAAGGGTACTATGACTATGCGTGCACCTCATGGTACCAAAGCACCTCAAAAGCGCTTAAAACAAAATTACAAACATCACAAAACAAACTGGTCAGACTACTACTCGACCTGAACCCCAGAACCCACCTCACCCCTGCCCACTTTGACAACCTAGGATGGCTTAGAGTAGACGACAGAGTACAGCAACTTGCAATGGGCCTGGTCTACAAGATACACTATACGACCGGGGTGCCCATGTACATGTCAAAATACTTCCCAAAGGTCAGTGAATACCACAACCACTACACCAGAGGAAGCTCAACAAATCATGTTAAACCCAGATTCGGCTCAAACAAGGGACTAAACACGTTTCGCAATTATGCCACAACAATGTGGAACGCCCTACCCAAAGCTGTAAAGGAATGTGAATCCCTGCCCACATTCAAAACCGCTCTTAAAGAGCACCTACGGGAGGCTGCAATTCGAAACTGGCCACCGTAAATGCCCAAAACCCCCACCACCTCCTAATAGACAGTCTCCTCCCCACCGCATGTATATATTCCCTCCCCGCCGTATGTATATTTCCCTCCCACCCACCCACCCCCTCCTAATGTACAGTCCCCTCCCCATCATATGTATATACTCTGTCAGGATCTAGGGGTAACAGTACTGTATATTTGAATACCGCTTATGTCACAAATGTATCAGTACTAAATACCTATATGTCCCTATGCCATAAATGTCATGTATGTTGTGTATGTCATAAATGTCTATATGAATTGAAAATGGGGGACCCTGATGGAAACAAGACAAACGTCTTTCTCAGGTCTGCATCCCCTTAACAATTGTATGTATTGAGCCGTACTGTATTGTACCCATTCTGCAATCTGTTAAATAAAGTTTTCATTCATTCATTCATTCACCCTGGGTTATTTAATGACCGAATTCAGTCAGGACCTCGGTTTAGCGTCTCATCCGAAGGACGGCACTCGCAGCTGTACTGATTTTAAGACTCAATATTAGCTTAAAATACTTGTTAAAGTGGAAATGAAGCAGTGAGCATAAATACATATTCATAGCATCACATTAGTATTTAGATAAGCCACAGAAGAAGTCACGTTATAAAAATAAGCAGTTTCTAAGAAAAAACGATTTGTTGTGTACATTTCTGAAGCATTTAGCATTATGGGCGCGGCCATTTTGTTGCTGACGTCATACCGTGGCTTGGGTGTATACACTCTGGTTAGCTGCCTATATTGAATGGGTCGGTCAGCAAATAAAATGTTGCCTACAGAACAACGGGACCGCGGTGGTTCTGTTTGTATTGCTCCTGGCTGTTCAAACTAATTTTACCATGTGAGAGAGGAAAGTTGGTTAATTTCCACAAACTACCAGTGAAAAAAACAGTGTTGTTGACATGTTGGCTCGGGCTGCCTGCACCCAGACGGCGCGACCAGCCTGTTGGACAGGGAAGGAGGATCTGCAGCGAACACTTCATTGCCTCGGATTATGTTGTTGGGGTGGGATGTTTGTCCAGAAGACCACTAATCAGCTGAAGCCGGACGCGGTTCCCTCTGTCTTCGACAGACAGACCGGCGTTAGCTCTCGGGAGCTAGTTGGCACCAGCCGGGGCCAGGCGTTAGCTCTCGCTAGCTAGCGTTAGCAACCGGAGCGTCGCGGAGCATTCAGCCTGCTGGCTACCTAGACCCACTTCAACCAGCGTCGCGGAGCATTCAGCCTGCTGGCTACCTAGACCCACTTCAACCAGCGTCGCGGAGCATTCAGCCTGTGTAGCCAGCAGGCTGAATGCTCCGCGACGCTCCGGTTGCTAACGCTAGCTAGCGAGAGCTAACGCCGGGCCCCGAGAGCTAACGCCGGTCTGTCTGTCGAAGACCGAGGGAACCGCGTCCGGCTTCAGCTGATTAGTGGTCTTCTGGACAAACATCCCACCCCAACAACATAATCCGAGGCAATGAAGTGTTCGCTGCAGATCCTCCTTCCCTGTACAACAGGCTGGTCGCGCCGTCTGGGTGCAGGCAGCCCGAGCCAACATGTCAACAACACTGTTTTTTTCACTGGTAGTTTGTGGAAATTAACCAACTTTCCTCTCTCTCACATGGTAAAATTAGTTTGAACAGCCAGGAGCAATACAAACAGAACCACCGCGGTCCCGTTGTTTTGTAGGCAACATTTTATTTGCTGACCGACCCATTCAATATAGGCAGCTAACCAGAGTGTATACACCCAAGCCACGGTATGACGTCAGCCATGACGTCAGCAACAAAATGGCGGCGCCCATGTTGAAAACAGGGATATTATATTATATTTTTCAGACAAATAAGATAGATTTCACATTTGATTATAGAACCCTGTCTTACACAAGGTACACAACAAACAAACTAGGATCACATTGCTCACTGCTTCATCTCCACTTTAAGATCAAGCTTTTTGCTGTCTATTTTACTTTTTTTATAAAGAACTTGCCGTTGTACCAACACATTTTTACCAGTATCGGTTGTCTGGTCATTATTGTATCTGAACTGGCATCATACATGAGTATAGTCAGAGAAGCAGACTTTAGACCGGTAAAAAGTGAACAGGCATCACTCTCCCCTCCTTCAACCACTACCATCGAGGTACTCTTGAGCAAGGCATTAAACCCCTAACTGCGGTAATCCCAGAGCTGCTACTCAGGCCACAAGCTGTGGGGGAGAACATGTGTGTGAACCCCCCCTATATCAATCACAACTGTTGCTTCCGATCACAATTGTTGCTTGGTGGTGACAGTGGGTCAAGAGGTAAAGCGGTTGTCTGGTAATCTGAAGGTTCCCAGTTTGATTCTGGCTCCTCCCAGCAGCGTGTCGAAGTGTCCTTGAGCAAGACACTTCACCTCTAACTGCTCCCGATGAGCAAGTTGGCACCTTGCATGGTTGCTGACACACGTCAGTGTGTGAATGCGTGAGTGAATGGGTGAATGTGAGGCATAAGTTGGAAAGCGCTTTGGATAAAAGCGATATGCAGTCCATTTACTATTTACTGTGTTGTTTCCCTCAGTTGTGTTTCGAAGATCCAGAAAATAAAGCAGGGGTTTTTGAGATAGGTCAAATACTTCCATAGGCTGTTGCCATAAATCAGTTGTTCTTAATCAATTTGCTGAAATGCTTTGCTGGTCAAGAAGGCTCACCAGTGCCTCTTCTTCCTGAGGAGAGGAAAGCCCACATGTCCCCTCAGATTCTGGTGAACTGGTGAACGGTGTGCCAATGAAAGCATACTCACCAACTGCATCACAGTTTGGTACGGCAGAGGGTGGGGAAAACCGCCCAACGCATCACCGGTACACCACTCCCTACTATTGAGACCTTCCACAACAAACGGTGTCTGAGGAAGGCATGCAGCATTGCCAAGGACACCTCTCACCCCAAACATGGACTGTTTGCCCTCCTACCCGCTGGGAGACGCTACAGGAACCTCCGCTCCAGGTCAAGCAGACTCAGGAACAGCTTCTTTCCCTCAGCCCCCCCCCCCCCCCCCCCCCCCCATAAGGCTCTGTACCCATACTGTACGACTCTGAACTCTGTTGCCTATACTCTATAGTACTATACTCTATCTCTCCTGCCTATACTATACCTACCACCTGCTTTCACTGTCTACCCATATACTCTGTATGATAGCATGTACAACAGTGCTGGATACAGCATATTTACACTTATATATTTATATCACCGCATATATATACCCATATTTGTCTGAATATACCTGCATATAACCCTTCATATATATATATATAATGTACATATCCTACTCTTACTAATTACACTGCTGGCCAGTAGAAGCATAATGTCTCTATTTATATAATACACTCTGTACATATATCTGATTAGCACTACACTCAGTAGTAGGCTACTAACTTGTATATGTTGTACCCAGTTTAACCACCTGTACATTGCATATTTCTGTTGCACTTTACTACTACATTTGCACTCTTTGCAAAACGTATTTTTGTTATACTGTACTTGTGTTGTATAATGACAATACATTTGAATCTAATCTCATAAAAAAAAACAAAAAAAACAATGCTACTAATAGTAGTCAAATAAAAAGGTCATGTCTGAAATAACCAAATCCACTGACTGCCTTTTGAAGCATCTTCCGACATCTCATTTGCCACTTTTCGCAAACTCTGCCCGCGAATCCCCAACTCTCCCAATAATGATAAAGTCAATCATGTTAGAAATCCTCTGCATCCTGCTTCCACTTTTCAAAACCTGGTTATGTCTCCATGTATACTAGCCTTAGAAAGACCAGTCTTCCAGCCTGACAAGCTGGTTATGTCTCCATGTATACCAGCCTTAGAAAGACTAGTCTTCCAGCCTGACAACCTGGTTATGTCTCCATGTATACCGGCCTTAGAAAGACTAGTCTTCCAGCCTGACATGTATACTGGCCTTAGAAAGACTAGTCTACCAGCCTGATATGCCTCAAAGTTGACGTCTCTGAACACAGTAGACATGGTGGTCCCCATCTACCCACTGTTTTGGGTTCAGGTCCCCATCTACCCACTGTTTTAGCTTCTGTGGTGATGGCAGCCCATCATAAGTAGCCCCTATGGGAAATTTTATACAATTTCCTCCATACTCCACAGGTCCTTCCAGCTAATCTTCCTCTTCTTCTACACTTTCCCAGTTCATCCACTGTCCCTGCTTAGCCTGGGCTACACCCCACTACTTCCTCTTGTCGCTGTACCTGCTCCACTACCAGCTTCCTCCTTTCTGTGGGACCTGCTTTACTCCATACTGGATTCCCTTAGCTGAGCCCTAGGCCCCCCGGCCTTGTTGCACCTTATCTACAAAATTACTAACCGCTGTATCTTTGCTCCCTGATAGCAACAACTCTGTTCTCACCTTCACACACACTTAGACTCCTCTGTTCAAGTTTCAAGTTCAAGTTTCTTTAATAGTTGTCATACAGAAGTACAGAATACTTTTATACAAAATGCTTCTTACTGTTGCGCTCCAGAGACTGTGCAAGACAAGATAAGTATGAAATAAAATAACATAGTAAAATTAGAAGTAAAAAAAATGAGGTCACAGTGTTCAGTTTAGACATATGTACAATGTTCGATGCAGAATAGACGTAGTTACCATACAATATACAATACTGTGCAGTGTACTAATATACAATACTATATAGTGCAAGGCAGAAATGGAGAAATGGGACGAGGTGCAATTTAGGTACAATTCACAGTAGGTGTACGAGTTGTAGTGCAAATCCTTTATCAATAAATATAAAGTGTTTGTGTGATCTAAAGTGTGGAGAGTGGGTGCTGCAGTGTGTTGTTTGTTTGAGTGAGTGTGTGCGTGTGGGTGTGTGTGCTGTGTGCATTTGATGGTTGTTGCATAGTGATTATTGTTCGTTTAGCAGCCTGATGGCCTGGGGATAGAAGCTTCTTCTTGTTAGACGTGTTACTGCTGACGAATACCTTTCCCATACAATGCCACACTACTAATACAGAGGGACTCCTAGCCATTTCCTAATAGACAAATTAACCAATCTCTCAAGTCTTTCTACCTTTGATATTGGCACTTCATATATATTGACAATGACCTCATCAACTTAGGAAATAAACCAAACTGCAAACACCATAACTTAAACTTCCCTGGAAGCCCTGACTTCTCTATCTTTCCTATCCCCTCAATAAAACCATTATTGTTGTTAACATATTTATAACATATATAGCAATAAATTAAACAGACGTGTGCTGGTTTCCCCCCTGCACAGGGGTGTATTTTAGCTGTAGTCGGGACACTTAAATATACAAGCACACTCAGTATGCGAGCAGAATCTTTGTTTGCACTCATTTGAGGGTAAATACTGTTAAGCTACAAAGAGCATGAAATTATCCTGAGGACTGTTTCTTTAATTAATCTCCTGAACTGATGCATTTGGCCTACATGTACACATACAAACTGATGTACAAACTGCAAATTGGGTCCAACAAGCCTTACCAAAAGAAAAAGGATTTCAGAGATTATAGCCTACAGGTGTGACTACATGTATGACTGTTCTACTGTATATGGTCACATATGGACACATTAGGATGTGAGATTTACAACACATTTGGTGCTTATGAGATGGTCAGGCAAGGAGAAAAACAGATAAAAGAAGCAGGATGACTTCATGGTCAAATAATGGTTGTTGATTGGATATTGCATATAATAGGATTGTTGATAGGTTCTTAATGCAGCTGTAAGCCTACACTTTCGCAAACAGATTAAAGGGCTCTGTTTTGCAAGACCGCAATGTTGTTCTGTATCACACTAGCTCCCGCTCAGCGTCTCATTGCATATATCTCGCTTCAGCATATATATACTGAATACATTTCAAAATGTACCTTTAAATGCCAGCATTCATCTGGCCACACCCACATCCCCATCTCCTTCTCAAATTTCATCACAAACAACGTGTTGCTCATATGCCCACTTGACGTGGAGAAAAATATTGGTTGACAATGTTTACGAGGAAAGGAAGAACAAGAGATACGTTGACATCATATCTTTATTTTCTCTCTCACTATTTTCGAGAAAATACGGCGATATTGTCTGCATCACTGGAGTGTCTGGAAGATGGTGATCATTCTAAAACCTCCACCGGAATTCATATGGGGAGCACGCCGCTACATGCCTCTCAACTACAGTTCTTTGCTGTGTCTGGTTGCGGTAAAACCTTCAGCACAGCTGAACTGTAGGACGCGCCGCTGTTGTGAGAAGCGGTGTTTTCCAGGTTGGTGAGTATTGTTTTGCTTGCAAGCTTCACTTGTCTGTTAGTGCTACGGGGGCTAGCTGACAATGTTTACGAACACCGGCCCCAGACTACGGTCTTTTGTTCAGCCTCTTAGGCAACAGCAGAAGACCTTGGTCTGAAGCCCATTAGTTAACTAGTGGGCCACGACCATTAACACTGGTGATCCCTGTGTTTTCTGGATGAGTGGATTTTTCTCTGTCACCGTGTAGGCCCCGTCTTTCATATCCAAATGAGAGTATTCCTCACGAGGAAATATGGGCATAGATGTTCGTTAGCGGAAGATCTGTGTTCAAGCCAGCTACAGACCAGAATGATGGGTATTGTGCTGGCTCCGTCGGGTGTTGGTAAAATCACCGTTGTAAAACTGTTAACATCTTGTTTCTCTTTTCTCTTAAAAAGTGAGGAGGGTTTCAGAACGGCGGCCTGTCTGAGTGAGTGTTATATCATTGTGTACAAGTTCAGGTGATAGCTGCTTAGCTTACGTGCTAGTGGTGGCCTACTGTTAGCCAGTCAGCTGTTGGCTGCGGCGCTAGCCTGCTGTGATCACTAGGTGGCCTACCTGGCTAGGCTAGGAAACGTTAGCTTGCTGCTATCGGCCGAGGCCCAGCGCGGGGTGGCCCCGGCCCCTCGCGCGCCGCCGCGGTTCCCAACTCCCCTCTCCCTCACGGGGAGAGGCGGGGGGGATTCGAAGTCTCCCCTCTGGTCGCGTGCGCCGTTCGCTCGGCGTCTCGCGGGCAGGGGCGGTAGCGCCCGGCGGTTAGAGCGGCCGTTAGCTTAATGCTACTCTGTTGAGCGTGCTTTGATTATAACATGTTTTAAACACTCTTGACTACGACGTCATCTTTGACAGAGGATGTTCGTCGAACCTGCCCTGGGCCAGGACGGCAAGGACTGCGTCAACAAGGGGGACCGTAGCGACGGGATGGAGCAGCGACGCTGCCCAGATCGACAACACAGAACGGCTGTGTTTACTACGGTGCCTTGAGACTGCACTTTGCTTGATCTACGCTCCGGGTAGGCAAGGCCTGACCAGACCTTGTACACTTCTTCTGGCTTTCCCTTCTAAATGTTTTCCAAAACGAGTGTTGCTGCACTACATTTAGGATACGACGCGAGTTATGTGTGAATTGTCTTGTCACTGGTATTTAGCTTCTCCATGCAAATCGGGTTGTTGTTACAGATGTGAAAATGATCTGGTTTGTTGTGTTGAGAAACATCATGTGTGTTTATATGTACCGTGTACTCACAACTAAGGGGGTTAAACTAACCTATAAAGCTATGCTTAGTGACAAATGAGTAAAGAATGATTATTTTCTCAGCCTGTAATGACAATGAACAGTGTGTTCACATATTAACAGGTTTTCCTGTTTTAACTGGCCGTATTAAGGGTAAAGTAGGAGGATTGTGTTTCCCCCCGGTTCCCTGGGGACTTCTTCATCCTCCTCTCAGACATGTTGTTGCACTACATTGTGTCACTGTGTGGAGTAGGGATACGATGTAACCCTTAGCTTGATTGCTGAGGTTGTGCTAAAACTGCTGGAGAAACTTTATTTTCCTAAAAGAAAAGATTGTTTGGTCGCTTTCGTGTGTGCTTAGCAAGGCCTGTGGCCGATACTAATCGAGAATTTTGTATTCTCTCATTATGAAAAACGGCGTTCCTCTGTAGAGTGTTTTTGCCATTTTTTATGGGTGATGATGGGTTGTGTGTGTCATGTGACCTACAACTGGGTTGGACTGGCCACAGAAGCACATATGTAAGTTTGGTACCGGGGCTCTTGGAGAGATAGCAGGTTAGCTCATGCGCTGTGTGAAGCTGTCAGACGCTTCATGGAGCTGACTATGACTGTGTCATACTCTCTTTTTGTCATTACATCGTATCATGGGTGTGGGGTCGTAAAGGGGTGAACTGGTAACCTTCCCTCCCCCTTTTTTCTGTTGGTCAGGGGTAAACCCACCTGTCCTTCAAGGTTCCTGTCACGTTGCGGTTCGGCACGTTACAGGGTGAGGGGGGGGGGGGGAGTTTCCTGGTCCCACGGCCTGGAATATTGGGCGTGTGCACCGCAGAAATTCCCCCGCCATAGAGTACGTCACTGTGCGCGTCTCTGTTGGTAGGACTTCCGTGTGCTGTTCAGGTCCATGTGATGGATCTGTTTCGGGGGGTGGTCAGGGCTCCTCCTCACCAAGCTCCTATTCGGGCCTTCTGTGAGTTGGGACTCTCCTTCCATGTGAGGGAGCCTCCTTCAGAGTACAGAGCCTCCTCCTCAGATTGTCAAGGTGAGTGGACCCTCAAGAAGGAGTCCTACTCTATTGTGTATGTATTCGATTCAATTCGATTATTGAGTGTGTATGGGTTCAGTGCCTCTTCCCCGGAGAGCCCTAAAACCAATTTTTTACATGGCTCAAGGTGCAATATATTCTTTTCAATCTGTACAGCTCGCGTGGGAAGTCTCTCTGGGGATTCCCGTCTCCTTCCTATGGGAGGGTGGTGGGATGTAAAAATGTGAATTTTTTTTACCCCCGGCTGTGTAGACTGGGATACATACTGTTGGTGCTTCCTTCTTTTCTATTACAAATAGTTGGAGTTAGGAAGTATCACACCCCTCTTGTCGTTCCCCTGAGCGCCTTGGGGATTCAATGACGGGTCTAAATAGCCTGTTCATTGATGTGGGTGTGTCCCAACGCACGTATAGTGCTAGCTCTGGGTGTTCTGTAAACAGGCGACTGACTGGCACGCCTTGGTTGCTTGAGGTTAAAACGGCGTTTTTATAAAGCAACTGGGATGGAGGTTTTTCCTCTTCCGACGACCAAATCCGACGACCTGGTTTGGTTATCGACGGATTCTCGTTCATATCTGGGGGATGATGACGGAATGGATCTGAACATATGTAGAGGGGTCTCACGCCCTGGGGGTGGGCCACCGGGCGCGGTTCGCCCGAACGTCTGGGTGGCGCCTTCTTTTCATGTTTAAGATCAACACGCATATCTGCCCCTTCTCCTGGAGTAGGCATGTCGGCGTGGTTAGGGCACGGGACTGGTTCTGGTCACGCTGGTCCGGATCAGTTGAACCCGTTGTCCGCCGGGGATGCAGATCTGCTGTTCTGGTACCCTGAGGGACTTGGGCTTTTTTCAGGGGGAAAAATGCCAGGTCGGTCCGGGTGTCACAGGGTTAAGCGCTATGGAGACCCTGGTTGGGTACATTTTTTACTCAGCACTGTCGTAATGGCTTACGGCCATGCCAACCTGTACACGCTCGATCTCGTCAGATCTCGGCCGCTACACAGGTTGGTCCTGGTTAGTACTTGGTTGGGAGACCGCCTGGGAATACCAAGTACGGTGTGCTTGGGGCTGGTTCTCCATTATTTTTCGCTCCTCTCTCACACATGGCGAAGAGGGGCCTGTTGGGGTGGTCTTTGACCTCCTCTGGTGACCCTGTGCTTCCCGTATCGCCGGGCCCGGTCCGAAGTCATGTTTCGTCGACCCGTAGGCCTGGGTTAACCCTTTTTTGAAAAACTGAAACACTTGTACTGCGGTATAGCCGGTGTATACCCGCAGGTGTGTTTTGGAGTTTTTTTCTTGAGGGGTTATAGGAACAACCACCGCATTGGGTAACACCAAGGTGGTTGATTCCCTGGTGTGTTGGAGCAGTGTCAACTCCCGGGTTCACCGGTTTAGGGTGCCCCTGCACGTTCATGACGTCTGCCAATCGTGTCAGCCTTCTCTGCCTCAACCCCTCTGGGTGGGTTTTTTTTAAATGGAGGCTTGGTCATGCAACAACGCCAGCTTACGCCCCTTCCGCCGGGGCGGCTGTGTTCAGCTGTCCCCTCTGGCGCCTGTCTCGTCCTCAGTCTCCAGGCTAGGGTTAACGGCCTGTTGCCTGGTTTTTCCCCGGTGCGCTGCCTGCTTCCGTTGGTTAACCTTTTTTGTGTGCTTACGGCCATGCTGACTGCCTGTTCTGCAGGGTCAGTGTGCCAGGCGGTGTACTATTGGGGGGACAGGGCCCGCTCGCTGAGGGGCCTTTGTCCGAATACGCTGGCGATGTGGGGGGCGGGGTCACTAAGTGCCCACCTGGTGGGGTCTTGATGCTGGCATCATGGACTTCTCCGGGTCCCCGTTCCAGGGGGTCCAGTCCCTTTGGTGGGTCTGGGTCTTCCTTCGCGCTCCGCTGCTACGGCCTTGCCACGGGGTTGGGTTTGCCCTTGACCCCGTGATTCTGGGGCCAGTAACGAGGTTGTTCCCTCCGTTCGTTCCCGGGTGGCATGCGGGTTGTGCGTGTGTGTAGTCGTGGGGTCAAGCCACGGTCTGCTCACCCTGTGCGTTGAGTTGCTTGAGTGCCTCTTCGCACGGTCGGGTCCGTCGCCCTTCCGTGAAGCCCCCAATAGGGGGGGTGCCCTCCATTAGGGGGGGTCGGGGGGGCTCGGTCCTCCCTGATCTGATGGCTGTGGGGGGCCTCAGCGGGGTACATTTGTCGAGCTTCTAGCTCCCGCTCAGCTCCTATTATGCAATGAGATGCTGAGCGGGAGCTAGTGTGATACAGAACGTTAGGTTATGACTATAACCAAGTTCTGTTAACACTAGTGGACGCTCAGCGTCTAGACGCCGCTGCAGCCCTTGATTTTTCATTGTGATGAAATTTGTTGAGAAGGAGATGAGTGTGTGGCACCACCCCTGCTTATGTAGGTAAGCGGATGGGGGTGTGGCCAGATGAATGCTGGCATTTAAAGGTACATTTTGAAATGTATTCAGTATATATATGCTGAAGCGAGATAGATGCAATGAGACGCTGAACGTCCACTAGTGTTAACAGAACTTGGTTATAGTCATAACCTAACGTTAATTAGAATGCTACAGTTTTCACTCTGCAATTCTTTTGGTAGGGACACAGTGTTTCTGTGGCTTTGGTAGGGACATGTCATTGGGGCCATATGTAAAACTACACCTATGTCCTTGGATATTCCTCTTTCCATGCAGTATGAATAGAAAGTGGTTGAAAACAATAGAAGACAAACGACCCTCTGTACTGCCAGCTAGTTGCTGTAGAATGTCCTCTGTATACTTAGTGCAGTATGAGCAGCTGGTTGCAACAGCCTCAAGCCTTGAGAACTTTCAGTGCACTCTCGCTGTAGTAGTTGCGCTCTTCAGATAATAATTGGCTTCCACCTTGTGTTTTCTGTGACCCCTCTGTTCATGGTTGCAACCCTGCAATAGTGTAGAAACCATAGTCCTGCCTCACGGAATCCTCACTCTCTATATAGATTATATCTCGCCTGGCTTTTTAAAGGGGACATGTCTTGCTATTCCTTTCACTATTTGGGCAACTTTACACTTTTCCTGTGAGTCTATGGAACACATCTGTAAAGTTTTTCTCAAAAAAATGCATTGTTTTGTATTTCGGTAACACTTTATAATAACACTCAGTTATCGCTCGACCATGGGAGCACCTTAACACTCAGTTATAAGACCTTTATGAGGTATTTGTAGATAATGAACTAATCATGAACAAATCATTTATATACATTCGTAAATTATTATTAAATCATTTATAACTATCATTGTATAACATTTACAAATTAGTTCAACATTATTTATAACTAATTATCAACATTGTTTGTACTTGATTTGTTCATCATTAAATAATGTTGTTTAATGTGTAGTAACACATTTGTAGATGCTTTGAAAAATGGATATGAAAAAACTACTATATACTGTACCTCCATTTATTTGTTCATGTTCAACAAATGATTTGTTAAGACATTCATAAAACATCTATAAATCATTTGCAGATGCTATTGTGTGCCCTAATCTAAAGTGAAGCATATTCATCATTAACAAATGTCTAATAGTTTGTTTATTTGTGGACTTTTATGAATACACACGAAGCAATTACCAGACTTGTCTTTTCATGTTTAACAAATGATTTGTTAAGACATTCATAAAACATCTATAAATCATTTGCAGATGCTATTGTGTGCCCTAATCTAAAGTGAAGCCTATTCATCATTAACAAATGTCTAATAGTTTGTTTATTTGTGGACTTTTACGAATACACACGAAGCAATTACCAGACTTGTCTTTTCATGTTTAACAAATGATTTGTTAAGACATTCATAAAACATCTATAAATCATTTGCAGATGCTATTGTGTGCCCTAATCTGAAGTGAAGCCTATTCATCATTAACAAATGTCTAATACAGTTAATTATTTGTTTACTTTTCCATCACCTGTTGTAGACAGCTTTCGGATACACCCTTTGTGACATCAAACAGTGACAGAATTAGGACTATAGATAAATGCAATTGTATGAACATATAAAATACATGTGCATAACATAGTGTAACATTGGGGGGCACTAGGACCCAGGAGTACCCTGGCCAGGTATTGACAGAGTATATAGAGGAAGTAGCACGCGAGTGAGACTTGACTTCGACGTGTGTTGCCGTCTGTTGAATGGAAGCGCGATACATTAGCAGAGCCAAGTTATTCGTGCTGCCCCACGCTTTTAAGGTATGAGCAGGCTAAACACCTTTTTTGTTGGTAAATCTATTCCATCATTTCCGACCTACAACTCTTATATGTTGTGTAGACGTACTTGATGTGGTGGGTGCTAACGTTACATTTGAATTATGTGTTTGTTCCTAATGTGTGCTCAGTATATGAGTGATGATCAGTATGTGATGATGACATGACGGTAATAATTATTTGTATTTTCAGGCTGTATCAGCGCCTATACAGCCTGAAAATACAAATAATTATTACCCCAGGGCTTTACAACTTAATAAAGAGATTGAATATATATTAAATGGGATAGAAACGTAATTAAATGTATACCATATACAATGAAAGAATATAGTGCCCTAATTATATTGTGCTATATTTAATTCCGTTTATATCCCATTTAATTCTTATTAATAATTTTTTTATTTAATAATAATAATAATAATAATAATAATAATAATAATAATAATAATAATAATAATAATAACTTCAGAATAATAATAACCATGACATTGCATTACTGCTGATCAGCACCTATATCAGAAATAAATGTTTACTGTATTGATAATCTCAGAGAACCAAGCATTTGAAATGTCAGTGCTTAGCCTTATTTATAAATCACACGTTGTGAAGGCTATTGGCACGCATGCTTTATATTTCTCGAACAAGTTAGATTCTGTTTATATACGAGCATAACACCAAGGCCCACAACGTTATATAACGATATTTAAATAATGAGTACGATTGCATGGGATTGCTGCATGCGCTTGATTTGATATTGTCCTTCGAGATATTCGATAATATCTTTCACGGTCATGCCTGTCTGCACAATTACTGCTGCCATGATCACCTGTTTAGAAGCTCATTTACATGTTCTGCCCATATTACCTAATTTAAATATATGGCAATTGCACGGACGCAATGCCGACGTTATGCATGAGCAACCTCGATTCACTCATTTGAGAGCGAGATGCACCGGCTCTGCTTCGGAAAAAGCAGCGCAAAGCCTTTGTGGATTCCGCCCCTAGTGTTCAGTTTATCATTTATGAAATGCAGTAAAGCTATTATATAGGGATATCTTGTATTGATTACATTATAGGCCTATATATCTATTGTATTCGATCAGGTACAGTAATATTTATAGGTCCTAGGTGTCATGAGCACAAATATATAGTAACATTTGTCAAAAACAACATTGGAGGGGAGGGGGGAGGGGGGGGGGGGGGGGGGGCGCTAAATGATCGAACATGTTTATAACTAATTTAGACTGGTAAATGTCTAGAATCAGACAAAAGCATTGAATTACATATTATTCTGTATTCCACTATGACAGATAACAAACTTGAAATGCAGTGAAATTATTATATCGATCAGGTAGGGGTATCTTGTATTGATTACGTTATATGCCTATATATCTATTGTATTCGATCAGGTACAGTAATATTTACAGGTCCTAGGTGGCATGAGCACAAATATATAGTAACATTTGTCAAAAACAACATTGATGGGGGGGGGGGGGAATAAACGAATAAGCTATAACACATTGGCTGTCTGTTATTCCTGTACTGTTAGCTGTTTGAATTAGATTCTGCAAGTTCTTCAAGTTTCAAGTTTCTTTAATAGTTGTCATACAGAAGTACAGAATACTTTTATACAAAATGCTTCTTACTGTTACGCTCCAGAGACTGTGCAAGACAAGATAAGTATGAAATAAAATAACATAGTATAGCATGTAAATGAGAAGTAAAAAATTAGGTCACAGTGTTCAGTATAGACATATGTACAATGTTCGATGCATAATAGACGTAACTGAGTTACCATATAACAATATACTATGCAGTGTACTAATATACAATACTATATAGTGCAAAGCAGAAATGGGATGAGGTACAATTTAGGTACAATTTACAGTAGGTGTACGAGTTGTAGTGCAAATCCTTTATCAATAAATATAAAGTGTGTTTGTGTGATCTAAAGTGTGGAGAGTGGGTGCTGCAGTGTGTTGTTTGTTTAAGTGAGTGTGTGCGTGTGGGTGTGTGTGCTATGTGCAATTGATGGTTGTTGCATAGTGTTTATTGTTCGTTGAGCAGCCTGATGGCCTGGGGATAGAAGCTTCTTCTGAGTCTTTCTGTGCTCGCCTTAAGACTCCGGTATCGCTTGCCTGACCGCAGCAGTTCAAAGAGGCAGTTGTTCGGGTGGCTGGAGTCCTTGATAATTCTCTTCGCCTTCCCCCTGCACCGCTTGTTGTAAATGTTCTGGAGGGTGGGAAGCCCCCCTCCAATTGTGCGTTCGGCTGAACGTGTCACTCTTTGTAGTCTGCTACGGTCTTGTGCAGTGCTATTCCCAAACCAGGAGGTGATGTTGCCAGTCAGGATGCTCTCTATTGTACATGAGTAGAAGTTCCTAAGGATCTTCTGACTGACTTGGAACTTCCTTAGGCGCCTGAGGAAGTAGAGGCGTTGTCGTGCCTTCTTCACAACACTGTCAATGTGTGTGGTCCATGTCAAGTCCTCGGATATGTGGGCTCCGAGGTACTTGAAACTGTTCACTCTCTCAACCGGTGCCCCATCGATGCTCAGGGGGCTGTAGTCCTTGACCCCCGACCTCCTGAAGTCCACAATCATCTCTTTTGTTTTGCTGACGTTCAGGGAGAGGCAGTTCTCCTGACACCACTGTGACAGATTCTATACCTCTTCCAGGTAGGCCCTCTCGTCGTTGGCAGAGATCAGGCCATGGGTGCAACCCATGTGTTTTGCACATTTACCTGTGTTCCAGTGTAGAGTCGTACATACATGGCAGGTACAGTCTGACAAGTATTCTGCCTTTTTTGCATTATAATGTATTCTGTATATTCTAAGACACATACGTTATAAGAACCATTGCATTATAAAGTATTCTGTATATAATAAACAAACTTGAAACTTGAAGATGAAGTGAAAAAAATTATTTTTACTTCACAGATGCACAGTATATGCAATTCAGCCATCAGAAACAATTCAGTTTGTGCATTTAGAACATATTTACAGTACATTTATACATGTAAAGTACGTTAGTTTTGACCTTACAAAATGGCCATGATAAACCACCATTCAGTTTGTGCATTAGAACATATTTACAGTACATTTACTGTACTGTACAGGGCCACAGAATTATAGAGATTATTGATATATCCCAGCCAGGCGTCCTAGAGCCCCACGACTGTCCTTGATGTTGTGCATTAGAACATATTTACAGTACATTGATACATTTACATGTAAAGTGCGTTAGTTTTGACCTTACAAAATGGCCATGATAAACCACCATTCAGTTTGTGCATTAGAACATATTTACAGTACATTTACTGTACTGTACAGGGCCACAGAATTATAGAGATTATTGATATATCCCAGCCAGGCGTCCTAGAGCCCCACGACTGTCCTTGATGTTGTGCATTAGAACATATTTACAGTACATTGATACATTTACATGTAAAGTGTGTTAGTTTTGACCTGGCAACATGGCCATGATAAACCACCATTCAGTTTGTGCATTAGAACATATTTACAGTACATTTACTGTACTGTACAGGGCCACAGAATTATAGAGATTATTCATATATCCCAGCCAGGCGTCCTAGAGCCCCACCACTGTGTCCTTGATGTTGTGCATTAGAACATATTTACAGTACATTGATACATTTACATGTAAAGTGAGTTAGTTTTGACCTGGCAAAATGGCCATGATAAACCACCATTCAGTTTGTGCATTAGAACATATATTTACATGTAAAGTGCGTTAGTTAGTAAAGTGAGGCGTATGTATGCTGTTACTCATCTGCTAGACGATACAACTATATATACACAAGATTAGGCCTGGGCGATATGGCCGCTAAAGGATATAGAGAATTTTTTTGGCTATATCACGATACACGATATATATCGCGATATTTGGACATTTCCTCTAAAGCACTTAAAAATCCTTGATTTAACCCTTTGATGCATACAGTCTAGGGATGCCCCGATCACGTTTTTTGCCACCGATACCGATCACCGATCGTCTATGAGCCATATCGGCGGATACTGATACCGATCGTTTTTGGTCTTATAGAAAAAGATTATATATAACTTTTTTTTTTATATATATATATTATATAATTATACTTGTAGTTGTATTATCTGCGAGACATCGCCACCACGCAACAAGACAAAATGCTCGCTATCTGCAAACAGCTAGCTTTGCTTTGGTCAAATCACATTCAGCCCTCAGCGTCCCCAGTCAGAGCGATAGTTCAACTTGACTAACAGGGTCTGAAACGTATAAGATGTTCAGTTATGAAGCATGATGGCTAATTAGCCAACAGCTGCAACAACGAATAATGTCTATGTTATAAGACATTGATATCAGGAGCTATCTGTAGCTACTGCTAGCCGGCTAGATGACGTTAGACAATGCATCATGTATTAAAATAAAGTGAACTATTTAGTTTACTGGGTCATTTCGTTAAAACAGTGAGCTAACGTGAGCTACCTAGCTAACGGAGGTCTCATGCTGGCGCATCCCTATCATTCTTAAACTGAAATGCGCATTTGTTGATATCAGGAGCTATCAGTAGATAGCCAGTTAGACAATGCATCATGTATTAAACTAAAGTGAATAGTTGACTGTGTAGTTTTGTTTAAACAGTAACGTTAGCTAGGTAGCTAACGTTAGCTCACAAGCGATAGCTAGTTAGCCAACGCTAGCCAGCACTTGCAAAAACGAATGCCAAACTGATATCAGATGTTGATATCAGGAGCTATCAGTAGCTAGATAACATTAGACAACGGCGCATGTATTAAACAAAAGTGAATAGATGACTGGGCCATTTTGTTTAATGCTTGTTATGTTGAAAGAGGAGCTCTGAGGTGCTCATCCACTCGACTCTTGCCGTGGTAAGGGTTTGTTGACATGACGGGTCTGGGAGGGGGAGGTGGAGGAGGGGCAAGACGTGCAGCAGCAGCAGAGCTCTGTGTGGCTGTGAGAGAAGAGCGAGTGAGAACTCTGCAGAGAATTGGATCATGTTTTCCGTGTCATCGATCAGTTTTCACGACTGATTTTATAATATTTATATTATTATTATAGTATATTATACTCGATGTTCACGATATAGTAATTTACTACATCTCATGTAGAACAAGCCACGATACATCGAGTATACTCGATATATTGCCCAGCCCTACACAAGATGATCACCAGCTTCCCACAGGACAATGATGAACGGTATTGACAAGCGAGACCACCATTGCTACTCTGAAAGTGGACCAAGAATAGTGTTCCAAATATCTCCATGTTCCAACACCTTTGTTCTGTACAAACAGTACTACCCACTATGCAACCATTCACAGTACTTTTTTATAACCTAGATTGTGAAATACTTACACTATTTACATATTTACAAAACACTATACACTATACTACTATACACTCTACTCTACTATAACAACACATAGTACAGGGAAGTACGCATCCATCCACGTATTTCAATATCTACCATACAAGAGAGATAATACTCAGCTAGCATAATCTCTCTTTGTATGGTAGAGAGTGAAACACGTTCCAAGATGCAGGGGAACCTCGCACTTTATGCAATATGTTGGCGTTTCCCGTCTGAAGCCTTTCTTCTTACAGACCTGCTCTGCGGATCTCCCCTTGGGGCCCTAGGATCACGCTGCCTGCCGGGTTGCCTGCCACCCCCCACCTCCTTGCCCCCACCTCCTCACCACCCGCCACCGCCTCACCTGCCACCTCACCTGCCACCTAACCTGCCACTGCTACTGGCACTGCTGAGTCTCTTACCACACTGCTCACAAACTGTAGTGTCCTGTGCTGTCCTGCTGGGTGTCTGGCTCTGTACAGAGCAAAGGCATTGGACATGCAGATTTGAATCAAATAGACTACAAACTTCTTGGTCCATTTTGCAGTCTTGCGAATAGTTTCAAGTTTCTTTAATAGTTGTCATACAGAAGTACAGAATACTTTCATACAAAATGCTTCTTACTGTTACACTCCAGAGACTGTGCTAGACAAGATAGTATCAAATAACATAGTATAGCATGTAATTTAGAAGTAGAAAATGAGGTCACAGTGTTCAGTATAGACATATGTACAATGTTCGATGCAGAATAGACGTAACTGAGTTACCATATAATATACAATACTATGCAGTGTAATAATGTACAGTACTATATAGTGCAAAGCAGAAATGGGATGAGGTACAATTTACAGTAAGGTGTACGAGTTGTAGTGCAATCCTTCATCAATAAATATAAAGTGTGGGGAGTGGGTGCTACAGTGTGTTTGTTTAAAGTGGGTGTGTGCTATAAAGTGTGTGGAGTGGGTGCTACAGTGTGTTTGTTTAAAGTGAGTGTGTGCGTGTGGATGTGTGTGCTATGTGCGTTTGGTGGTTGTTGTTGTGTAGTGTTCATTGTTCGTTTAGCAGCCTGATGGCCTGGGGATAGAAGCTTCTTCTGAGTCTTTCTGTGCTCGCCTTGAGACTCCGGTATCGCTTGCCTGACCGCAGCAGTTCAAAGAGGCAGTTGTTCGGGTGACTGGAGTCTTTAATGATTCTCTTAGCCTTGCCCTTGCAACGCTTGTTGTAAATGTTCTGGAGGGTGGGGAGCCCCCCTCCAATTGTGCGTTCGGCTGAACGTGTCACTCTTTGTAGTCTGCTTCGGTCTTGTGCAGTGCTATTCCCAAACCAGGAGGTGATGTTGCCAGTCAAGATGCTCTCTATTGTACATGAGTAGAAGTTCTTAAGGATCTTCTGACTGACTTGGAACTTCCTTAGGCGCCTGAGGAAGTAGAGGCGTTGTCGTGCCTTCTTCACAACACTGTCAATGTGTGTGGTCCATGTCAAGTCCTCGGATATGTAGGCTCCGAGGTACTTAAAGCTGTTGACTCTCTCAACCGGTGCCCCGTCGATGCTGAGGGGGCTGTAGTCCTTGACCCCCGACCTCCTGAAGTCCACAATCATCTCCTTTGTTTTGCTGACGTTCAGGGAGAGGCTGTTTTCCTGGCACCATCCCGCCAGGACCTTGACCTCTTCCAGGTAGGCCCTCTCGTTGTTGGCAGAGATCAGGCCCACCACCACTGTGTCGTCAGCAAATTTGATGATTGTATTGCTACTCCGCTGAGCCACACAGTCGTGTGTGTACAGGGAGTAGAGGAGGGGACTCGGAACACAGCCCTGGGGGGCCCCTATGTTGAGGGTGATGGATGAGGAGGTGCAGTTGCTTGCTCTCACCACCTGGGGTCTGCCAGTCAGGAAGTCCAAGACCCACTGGCAGAGGTCATAGTTCAAGCCCAGGTCCCTGAGCTTGGCTATGAGTATGGAGGGGACTATGGTATTGAATGCCGAGCTGTAGTCGATGAATAGCATTCTCACATAGTTCCCCTGCCTCTTGTCCAGGTGTGATGCTGCTGTGTGCAGCACATGGGCTATGGCGTCCTCCGTGGACCTGTTGGGGCGGTATGCAAATTGCAGGGGGTCCATGTTGATGGGGAGGGAGGAGCAGATGTAGCCCTTTACTAGCTTCTCAAAGCACTTCATGGCTATGGAGGTGAGAGCTACAGGGCGGTAGTCGTTGAGGCAAGCAGGCTTGGATTTTTTGGGTACAGGGATAATAGTGGACTTCTTCAGGCAGGTGGGGATGACAGCCTGTTCTAAGGACAGGTTAAATATGTCAGTGAATACTGGGGCCAGTTGGTCGGCACAGACTTTTAGGACGCGGCCGGGGATGCCGTCCGGACCTGCTGCCTTCCTGATATTCACTTTTTTAAAGGTCCGCCTCACCTCATGCTCTGTTACCCTGAACACTGAGTCTCCATCAGCAGCAGACCCCCCCCCCCCCCCCCCCCCCATTGTCGTGGCTTGTGGGCTGGTGTTGTTATTACCAGCATCAAACCTCGCATAGAAGGTATTGAGGTCATTTGCTAAGGAGATGTCACTGTTCAGTTTGAGGGAGGCGCCTTTGTAGTCTGTCATCGTTTTGAGCCCCTGCCACATAGCTCTAGAGTCAGCCTGTTCAAACTGGAGTTCGATTTTATCCTTGTAGCGTCGTTTGGCCTCTGTCACTGTCCTCCTTACGTTGTATCGCGCCACCTTGTGGTCATTCATGTTGCCTGCCACTAGGCCGTCGTTGTATGCTTTGGTGCGCGCTCTCAGAGCTTCACGGACGGATTTGTCTACCCAGGGTTTTTGATTTGGGTAAACTCTCATTTTGGTAGTGGGGATTGTTTCTTCCACCATAGTACGAACATAGTCCAGCACTGTCTCCGTGTAGACATGAATGTTATCTGTGTCGCGGAACACGCTCCAGTCTGTGCAGTCAAACGCAGCCTGTAGCGTCTCCTCTGACGTCAAATCCCATTTCTGCACCTCTCGCGAGACTACGGGAGTGCTTTTGATTCTTTGTTTGTACTTTGGTGAAAGGAAAATGGACGCGTGATCTGACTTACCAAAGCCACTAGCAGAATGAGCCTTGTATCCACCCTTGAATTGCGTGTAACAGTGATCTAGGATGTTACCGCCTCTGGTGTTACAAGTCACATGCTGATAGAAGTCAGGTAATACCTTTCTCAGATTGGCGCTATTGAAATCACCCACCACTATGATGGCGGCGTTAACGTTCGCTGCCTGGAGTTTGTTTACCTCGTCGTGGAGCCTGGAGAGCGCGGCACTATTGCTGGCTTGCGGTGGAATATACACTCCTACAAGGATGATCGCTGTTAACTCCCTCGGGAGGAAGAAAGGACGACACTTGATGGTTATATATTCCAGGTCTGGGCAGCAGTGGTTCGATAATTCCTTCACGTTAGCTGGATCGCTCCAATTGTTGTTAAACATGAAGGCAATACCTCCTCCACGTTGTTTGCCGGACAATGCTGATCTGTCCTTGCGGTGGATGAAGAAGTGGTCGGCCGGTTGTATGGCGTGGTCTGGGACGTCCGGCGTCAACCACGTCTCGGTGAAGCAGAGAACGTTACAGTCTCTAACGTCTCTTTGGTATTGAATCCTTGCTCGGATGTCATCCAGTTTATTGTCAATCGATTGTACATTGGCTAGCAATATACAGGGGTATTATGCTATATGCTGATCCAACTTGTCAACACCGTTCATACACATATTATAGGCCACCACACATGCCGGTTTCAGCAAGGCTTCCCTCTCTCTCTGTCCTCTCCGCCACACGTGTGTCTTGGTGAAAGCTGCTGATCATCTTGACAATCTTTTTGTCTCTCCAGGCCAGGACCATGACCCGATTGTTGTGCAGGTGGTCTGACCCATCTCAAGGTCAGCAATGGTTACGTGCTTTACAAGCGCCGGTTCTCCGTGGTTCTGCCTCAAGGTACCGCAGACGTGGGTCCTCAATCGTAGGAGCCTGTCGGAGAGGGCCACAGAATTATAGAGATTATCCATATATAATTTGTAGCTCTCTCCAGCCAGCCATCCTAGGAGCCCTACGACTGTGTCCTTGAGATTCCCCGCTTCCCCACAATATGGCTGCATTGCAAAGCAGTAACCAGTGCGCAAGTCACAGAGGATATATGACTTGATGCCATATTTGGTCTGCTTCTTTGGGTTGTAAACCCTGAAGGGTAGGCGCCCATGCCACACCAGCATTCCCTCGTCTATACTGATGTCCCGGTTCGGTTGAAACAGCTCCTGGAAGCGCGACAAGATGTGGTCTAGGACGGGGCGTACTTTGTACAGTTTGTCACTGGCATCAATCTCCTGGTTGTCGTTGAAGTGCATGAACCTCCAAATGATCTCAAACCTGTTGCGGGGCATTGTGTTAGAGAAATGGGGCGCATCAGTCGACCAATACTTGCGCATCACTGGCTTCCGAACGATCACCGTCAGGAATAATAGTCCAAAGAACCTCCATAGCTCCTCAACAGTGACAGGCCTCCACGCACATAGCCTGCTACTCACCCGGCCGGTATCGATGAGGGCAATGGTCTGTTCGGCGTACAGGTTGGTTTGATGTACGATCTGACCAAGGAACTTTTCTGTGAGAAACAGACCCATGAAGTCAACGGGGCGGTCTGATCCGATTTTGGCCGCATCCTGCAGTGGTCCTGGTGTGGCTCGGAAAGGGATGTCGGTTGGTACCCAATTGTCGCGCTGCCAGCTCTCCTGGCTCCCACTAGGAGCTGACCTGCTTCTGGCATGAGGCCTCCGGCCTCTTCCCCGTCCCCGCTGCATCCCTCGACCTGTAAATTATGCAAATATTACAATAACTAACTAGTCTACCATGTACACCCTATACTGTAGACACACATTCCTATAATACATAGTTAGAAATGTTGTGTGTGAGTGAATGAGTCAGTGTGAGAGAGTGAGGCCTAACTTACCCCTCTGCCTAGAAGGCGATACTTCCACCGTCGCATCTGACTCCGTGTCGGAATCTGGCTCTGCGATAACAAAAGGCACGGTCAGCTTTGTCACCTAATGCATTTACAGTTATATCCTACATACAATGTGCAACCATTTTTACACACCATATCTACAAACAGTAAACACAATTTGGTTGTGTTCTCACCTAAAATGGGCGGAGTGATGGGCCTTGCAGCGGCTCTGGCAGCCACATCCTCATCAGACTCCGCGGCCACATGCTCGTCAGACTCGGTGTCGGTCTCTGCGATAACAAAGCATTTACAGTTATATCCTACATAAAATGTGCAACCATATCTACAAACAGTAACACAGTATTTACAGAACATAGTTGTGTAGTCACCTAAAATGGACCAGGTTATCCTCCCAGCATCCCTCACGTCCGTGTCAGACTCCGTCTCTGAGGCTGCAATAAAACAGTCACGGTCAGCTTTATTGTCACTAATACATATGCAATATATATATATTTACTGTAAATATGTTCTAATGCACACACTGAATAAGAGAGAGAGAGAGAGATATGTGGAGAGAGGGATGGAGAAATATGTGGAGAGAGGGATGGAGAAATATGTGGAGAGAGGGATGGAGAAAGAGATAGAGAGAGGGATGGAGAAATATGTGGAGAGAGGGATGGAGAAAGAGATAGAGAGAGAGACAAAGGGGAAGGGAGAGAGATGAAGAGAGAGAGATATATAGGATTACAGTGATTAGCTCCATGTTCCAGCTTTGACCGGTCAGATCAAACCATAACCTATTTTTGTCAAAGAAAATAACTCTACGACAAGATGCATTGCAATGAGAATATACAATGAAAGGCATAATGCTAAACTGTCAAGACACTCATCTCCCCTATACACGCGCACACACACACACACACACACACACACACACACACACACACACACACACACACACACACACACACACACACACACACACACACACACAGAGAGCAGATGGTAAGACAGGGTGAGTGTTTTAGGTCAGTGCTAGGTCTTTTATTGTGATCAAAGGACCACACCCCCCCTAACAAGTTACATTGGGCGACAGCGATCAAAGGATCAATCCCTCCCTGAACACACTGCCAGACAATGAAAACGAATGAAAATGTATCTAGATAAATAAAAAATGCATGAATTTAGGTATGCATGCTCATCTGCTCTGAAAACATATCGCTGCAACGACTGTGTCCTTGATGTTGTGCATTAGATTCTAGAACATATTTACATATCGGCTTTAGTTTACACAATTACTGGCAAGTTGCATTACATTGAACACGACTGTGATTCCCAGGCCAGACACCGCCACCTTCCGATGCATGATGAACTATAATAAACGGAAGAATAACGTTAGTTAGTTGGCGAACTAACATATGTTGGACAGTGTACAATACTAATATCCAATATAGACAGTAGCTAAAACGCTCAGCATACATCGCTGTACCGCGGCGCGCACACAGGCTAGCTGAACGCATGCACACTCTACAAACATTTACAACACACACACACACACACACACACACACACACATGTGCTAATTTATGATTGAATTGATAGGTATCTTTACCTGGACTTGGAACCCAGTCCTCCTCCATGTCCATGTCGGACAAACCGTCAGACTCGTCGGATGTGCCGGGGAAATAATCTGCCTGAACAGCACGCTTCCTCGTGCTTCGCCGGCGGGGCGAACCGCTCCTAGCAGACGCGCTAGGCCCTGCCACTGCTGGCTCGGCACCGGCTCCAGTGTTGGAAGTCGTAGCAGCAACGAAGGGAAGCTTTGTTCGTCCACTACCCTCGACTTAGTCTTGCATTTCCTCTTCATGATCGAATTGATCAAATGAAGACCTACTCTCAACTATAAACGACTATAAAACGACTATAAATAACTAGTACTACTAATTAGCACGACTAAGTACTTCTAAAGTACTGTACTTTCTAAAGTACTGCGACTACTACTACCTACTACTACAAATAAATACTACAAATACTACAAATTAGGGTAAGAACAAATGATGTTAGGGTAATCAAAAGTATGCATAATGTTGTGTTAATTCCACGACAAGAGATATGTAATGTTAATTACCTGAAATTATTCTGTTTTTTGGGGGGGGGAAACCCTGTATATATTGATATCGGTTGATATCGGTATCGGAAATTAAAAGAGTTGGACAATATCGGTATACCGGTATCGGTAAAAAAGCCAATATCGAACATCCCTACTACAAATACTACTACTACTAAAATACTATCTTTCAATGCTATATATCTTAATGCTCAATACGGTAATCTCTCTCAATAATCTCTCTCGATAAACTCAAACTTGCAACACCAACACTCTCAGAGTTCACTGTCTGCGCATCATTTAAATACCGGGGTGGCCAAGGTTTGACCTTTAGTATTGACCAATCCTAGCAGAGATCTATTCATTCTGTCCAATGCATCAGGTAGACATCAGCTGTGTTGGTAGACCTCAGCTGTATTACACATGTGTTACAAATATAGGCAGAGACTGCCACCTAGTGGATTCGATCGGAATTGCATCTCTAATTACCCAAAAATTTGCCAGCACAGGTCTCTAGTAAGGGAAAACTGGAAAAAAAAGGAAAAACGACCAAAACTCGACTATACTCGTGATTGGCGCTCAAGCGATGGCGAGTTAACCCAACATACTCGTGATTGGCGCTGAATGAGTTAAAGGGGACTGTCCGACATTATTGTGTATCTTTTAATTTATTTATAAAAAAAAAAAATTAAACATACAAATACAAATAAAATAAATAAAAATAACAAAAAGGGGCATTTTATTTACATACATACTTTTCAACAATTCTACACGACTTACTTATATCTATGGAACACGTGTGTTAAGCTTTTTTACAAAGAAACAAATCTAAATCGAATTTCAATTATTTATTGAAATCTTTCCCCACAACACATTTTTTATTAATTATTTCCTTTCCTGCCTGGCTAAACCACACCCCAGAGTCAAAACAACTCTTACAAACTGGGCAGCACATTAGGTAGGCAGTGCTCCTTGCTGCAAAAAGCAATGAATTGCTTGCCCTTGCAACACAAACAATTCTAAACAGCTTGTTTATGCTTGTTACTTTGAAGAGTACCTTTGTAATCTTCTCCCAGTGCCTAAATAACAAATCCATACCAAGACTTGGCTAAACCCATTCCCCACAATATGGCCCCTTTAAAAGTTCAACTTCTTCAGAGCCAATAAAAGTGACGTCGCAACTCAAACGAATGTCATGTACAGTTGGACCATTAGTAGGTGACGGTAGGGGTCATTATAATCCATCCAGACTACACGTGGGTGTTGGGAGTCAAGATAATTGTCCTTTGTTTGTCTTCCGTGTCCTCGCTCCAGCCACAACGGGTCACTCCTCCTGCCCCCAGGTCTGGTTTGTTATCTCTTTCCATTAAATTGGATATCCATATTTTCTCTCCCTGCAAATGAACAAAAGCAATATAGCAGACGGGTTCCCCTACCAAGAGGCAGGGACACTGTATGGAGTCGACACTTCTTTAATAAGAAAATTGCTCATGTACATCCATGCCTTCATCACACGTTATCCTTATTCCTACACCGCTGTGATAATAGGCTTGGAAATGCAACTGACCGCATCTTATCATTATATAGATACATTCACAACCCGACCCAACCGTCTTGGTGGTACGGGTTTAAGTAATTTGGATTATAAACAGAAAATCCGTCCGATTCACAAGTGCCTGCTGGAAGTTCATGATTGTGCATCGAACTTCATGCAGTAGATGCAGAAGATATAAGAGCCGTGTAGTGCATCCTCAGTGACCCGTTCCCCACCAGCCCAGGGATTAGGACCTGGAGATATCGAGCAGGGGGTCACTTCATCCATCCGCCTCCATTTCACAAACGTCTGGGTGCTCTCTCCCTCTCGCTTTAGCAAAGTGCCCTGAACATTGGAGTCTCTGCATCACTCAAGACAGAACCGTCAAAGAAAGAAGGCTTTCTCCCCCGTCCGCATCCTAGCTAACCCTCCCATCACTATCATCATCATTCCTTTCTGATTATGTCTTGGGGAATGGCAGGGGACTTTGCACTGTTACTCTGCTGAAATGGGCCTCTTCCACCACAGTCCTCAATCATTCTCATGGAGAATGATTATAATAGTTGGCAGGCTGCCGTTCATTTGAATCGCCGCTGCATGGATGACTCATTCAATGGCCTCTCTCTCCCAGTGTCTTTGCTGAGACATCAAGCAACCACCATTATCTTTGAAGCCATTTCCCAGAGGCAGTGATTAATTTAATGTACACTATTCACACAAAAATAAACGGGGTTCAAGGCAAAGTTAGCTGTGACCATGGTTGGTATCAATTAATCTAGGCTCGTAATGGGCAGATATGCACAGATTGCTAAAATGATGGGGTGTACTACTACTTTTTAAACGCCTAACAAAAGCCTTTTCAGCATGCTTTTTGATAAAAGCTCTATATAAATGCAGTCCATTTAGGGTCTGTGCAAAAGAAATATGGTAACACCAACAGTCAGAACAATGAAAGTGACGATATAAGAATAATAGCATCAAATAACTGAAGCGCACCCACGCGAAACACAGCCAATGATACACCGAGAATAATGTGGGGGAATCCCAAACAATATCAGAGTAACGAGTGCACCAATACAACTCCAGGGCCCTCATTCATCAACGTGACGTGGAAAATGTTCTATTTCCACACGTAAGCACAGAATTTAGAATGAGTGCACGCACAAAATAAACGGGATTTACCACACGTGCGTACGCAGGTTCTAGGCACACCTGTCATGATAAATATCACCATGGCCCTGCGCCGAGGCTCGTGCACACTTTCACGTATTTGCATACCAGAACCGCCCCGATTAACCATATACGGTAATGGACCACCCCCATGAAATGTGGAAAAGTGGACTAAGCCGAGGGTGTTGTACACTGTCGGATATTATATCTATTAACTTCCTAAAAGACCATTGCTGCCTGGACACCGCAAACACTAATAAAGACCATTAACCACTGTTTTGCCGTTGCCCGTTAGTGTCATTAATGCATAAGAATAAGAATGCCTTTCTTAATTTATTTTTAATATTAATAATTATTATAATACAATAAAAGACAGCTCCGTCTTTTAATACACATATATTGTACAGTAACGTCAAATAAATACTACAGTCCCCGCTGAAATAAAGGTTCTGCACGCACATACCAGCAGTGATCTACAGCATAAAAGATAGCCACTTTATAATACTATTCTGAGTAGATAATTCATCTGTATCGCAACAGAGTCACGGATCTGGTCGGGGCAGGTAGCATTATGTCAGGAAAATCCTTATGAAATAAACAAAAGTGAATTAAAGAATTTAAAAACAAAGTTTAGCATATTAAATCGTTTTATAAGCTTATAGCTTTTTTCGTGCTGATTGGAGAAGGGTCCAGCTGCAGAGCCGGAGAGCAACTCGCAGGGCCAAGATAGCACTTATACTATTTTGAGAGAGACAGCAGAGAGACAGACAGCAGAGAGACGAACAGACAGACAGAGACACTGTTCCACTGTGTGTGTGTGTGTGTGTGTGTGTGTGTGTGTGTGTGTGTGTGTGTGTGTGTGTGTGTGTGTGTGTGTGTGTGTGTGTGTGTGTGTGTGTGTGTGTGTGTGTGTGTGTGTGTGTGTGTGTGTGTGTGTGTGTGTGTGTGTGTGTGACTACTAGTCTAATAGTAGAGACTCAGCCCCCCCCCCCCCCCCCCCTCTGGACCACCTCCTAGTAGAGACTTCTCTAGGAAGAAGACGAAGATGAGGATTAAGGCGAGACACTGCAGGTGAATAGGCAAATATACTTTTTTTGTTGATTTTGAGATTTTGTTATATTTTGCTTCCTAAACATGTCTTCTATGAAACTAGTGACAATAAAACGTCAATAACACACATTTAGTTGTTCATTTTACTTCATTTTGCCTTATTGCATCCATAAATGTCCACATATTTAATGGGGAAGTGCCTCATTTGCATATATAAACATACATTTCAGAAAACTTGTCTCTACTAGGAGGTGGTCCAGAGGGGGGGGGGGGGTCTCTACTGGGAGGTGGTCCAGAGGGGGGGGGGGGGGTCTCTACTAGGAGACTAGTGGGCACACACACACACTGTGGAACAGTGTCTATCTGTCTGTCTGTCTGTCTCTCCGGCTCTGCAGCTGGACCTTCTCAAATAAGCACGGAAAAGCTTTTAAGCTCATAGCTCCAATTTGGGTCCCAAATTGCGGTACAAATGAAGGAGGTGTCTCGGGTAGTGGACTCTAGTTAATATTATGTTCTCTCTGCAATTAGACTGCCCCTCATTCATTCATTCATCCCTATCTGATGCTATCTCTGAAAACAGTTCCTGCGAGCGCAGTCAGTGCACCCGATAACGCTATATATATAAACCTGCATTCATTCGGAGAGAAAGACCTATTCCACATGCTATTTAGGGTTTGACAATAATTACACTAATATCGCTATTTCACAATGAACTATAATGAATTACGGGGGTCATACAGAACACGCGCCAGTGTCTTTATTTCCGCGTTGAAACAAATGCATGTACTGAGGAGCGCTTGTGCCGTAGTAACGATATTCTACCACTGGGCGTCAGCTAAGCATGCTCAGAGCTGTGCGTACACATAAGCACGAAGTCAAGTTCAAGTTGAAATTGATGAATCCCACTCTTTGCTTAGAAATGGTCGTACGCACAGCTTAAGCACATATCTGTGCGTAAGTCACGTTGGTGAATGAGGGCCCAGGTATAGACAGTTTCAACTTGATAACATAAACAATCTTAAATGGACTGAATTTGATTTCCTGTCAGCTATAGATATTAGCAAATAGGAAATCAACTTGGGTCCAAGCTGTTCCCCAGCAATGCAATTCCAATGAAACCGTCAGTTTCAGGTTCAGAAAGAACTGCCATAACGTCACTTTGAATATCATACTATTATATGGAGTGCGAACAAAATACAGGTGTGAGGTACGTTGTCCAAATATTCCCTACATTCCCTAAACATTCATAACTGTGTGACCTCTCACATAACTAAGGATCAACTGCTGAGAGCCTCATAATCATAAGCAGCAAGACTACAAATGAAAACCAACCACCCGCTCCCAGTAACTCCCTCAGAGTAAAATGTCTCCAAACCGCTTGGTCCCAAACACAATGTAGCCTTCAGGTGATCGCCATGGATAGAATCAGACATGCTTTATTTACGCTTCTAGGCTACTGGCGCATGCCTGTGATGTAAGCAGTACACGAGACGAGAGCCTTGACAACCCTTTCGTCATCGTTTTATGCGGTTTGACAGTTTAGATGAGAGCGCAAAGGTTTAGCGTTTCTAGGAATTCCACCCTGGAAGGTGGTCTCACTTTTTTACGGTTTCACCCCGTAAAAACGCTGTTTCCGTATAAACGAAAGGCACATCCGAAAAAATATTTTTGCGGATTCACCTGCTAGCGTTTCCGTCTAAACGGGGCCTGAGAGAGCATCAGGCAGAGGGTGGCTGAGAGAGCATCACTGAGAGAGCATCAGGCAGAGGGTGGCTGAGAGAGCATCACTGAGAGAGCATCAGGCAGTGGCATTTCTCTCATAATAATTCCTAGTCAGAGAGCAGTGCACCATGCCGTCCGCCACTTGGCAAAGTGGGTTACATATGCCTTGTTCAAGGGCACAGTGTTTGAATATGTAGATAACCATTTTAGTAGAGTGGAGCAAGTACGTCTTTAATATCCCCCTAGTTTTCTATATAGCCAGGGGTCAAGGGGTCAAACCAAAGAACATACCAACATACAGTATGTCAACACAACATTATAATATATGGGCGGCAGGTTGGCCTGGAATTAAAGAGGATGATCAGTAACCGAAAGGTTGTTGGTTTGATGCCCAGTATTGAAGGAGGGTGTTTTCCAGCTGTGTACATACTGTACATCTAATTTAGCAGAGCCTTCGGCGAACATGTGTCAGCTTTACAGATTAGCATATAGCAATGCTGCACAGTTGTTTCTGTTTCTTGAAGCCTGGATTTCAGGATTCCCTGCGTCAGAATGACATTGTCAAACCTAGGGAGATATCTTTGAAAACAGATAGGCAATGAGTCCAGTAGCTAACAGAGATCCATTTCCCAATTGACCTATCTCAAACCCGCCCTCTTTTTTATGATCCTCCAATCACAACTTGAACATGTTTGTCCGGGGGAAGCGACAGTTGTGAGTGGAGGATCAAGAAAAGAGGGCGGGTTTGAGATAGGTAAATTGTTAACAGTTTGAAATGTCACCCTAGAATTGATATTTTAGAATTAAGTCATTTTCACGTGGTGAATCCTGCAATCCAGATTTCAGAAACATCTACTAGAAGCTCTATTAAATCATAGATGTGCCTTTTTTGGCTATGTTGCGAGCAGACAGGAATGGTGACCATTATCTTTGCATAGATAACACTATCCCTGTTCCAAGTGTGCCATCCCAGCATAATGCAGTAGACCGGCATGGTGTCATCAGCGCTGCACTGTGATGTGGCTCCGCCTCCTTTTCGCCCACGCGTGAGGAGGAGACGCGGGGTGGGCAGCGTTTGCTCACATTCAACAACCTCAGGACAAAACAAACAGAAGTAAAAATCATGACAAATACTATATAAATCCCCAGAAGTAGTCATTACCTCTTGGTGTTAGGTCACACAGAGATTCACAAGCGTAATATTAAGTACCCAGGTAGGGAAATCTCCTGCTGCTGAATGGGGGAAGGCCGTAGGGGGGGGGATTGAACGGGCATGCCTGAAGATGGATCCAACAAAACGTTTCACGAATGCTTGACGGCTGGGCAGTGTTTGAAGGCAATTGCTTCACATAACGCGATGCACTACCGAAACAAAGGTTTTAGTGTCCTGTCGGCAGTTTTCATGCGGGCAAAATACAATATGGATCTACAGGAATAGGCGTACAGACACGCCGGACAGTCTGATGTATCCAGTATCCCTGTTCAAGCGCGGCGGAACCTGGGAGCTTTTTCCGGCTGGAACAAAACCAATCAGGTTGCACTGCTGATCCTATTGAACTCAGAACACCACGGGACGGAAAGACGGACAGACAGCCGAACCCAGGACATCGGCAGTAGAAGCTGATTTCACTGCTTATCTAAATGAGCTATTACTATTCATGAAAGTTAATTTACTGTATCAGGGAAAAAGGAAATTAGACCATAGTTAGTCACAGCGGTTTACATTCGCAGTTCACTTAAATCGCGTGACTCTCAGTGATTTTTCAAGTCATCCTCACAGTGAAAAGAAACGTGTCCGCCTTATGATTGAGATTCTTGGTGTCTTTGTGAAGGACGTCAAGGAAGTTGTTCTGCAGACTTATGATTACTTTATTTTCAGATTTGCTTTAACCCTTGTGTGGTGTTCGGGTCTGTGTGACCCATTTTCAATGTTTACTAAAAGAGAAATTAATAGTTTTTTTAACCAGAGTCATTGGCCTTGACAATTTTCTGTGAAGAACATATAAAAGAAGAAACAAATATTGAGCTTTATAGCTAAGAGCTATAAATGCCTATAAAGAGATATAGACCTATAGCTAAGTTAAAGTTTAAGTTTATTTGGATCCCCATTAGCCACAGCAGTGCTGGGGCTATTCTTCCTGGGGTCCATAACACATAAAATACAGTTACAGACGTATACACTCACAACATTTACATGTCATACAGACAATTAAAACAACAATAAAAACCATTATACACTCATACCATTTACATGACATACAGACCATTAAAACAACAATAAAAACCCTTATACACTCACAACATTTACATGTCATACAGACAATTAAAACAACAATAAAAACCCTAATCAAATTCATAATACAAGATAAAAATATCAGACACATACATTTTCATTTACGTACACACTATCTATTAGGGAATGTCAATTTCTTTGGTTGAAAATGTTGTTTTACCACGATTTTGAAACGGCATTTACTATTCTCCTGCTTAACATGTCTGGGAAGAGAGTTCCATTCCTGCATACCACGGAACATGACAGTTCGCTTCATTGCATTCGACCTCACTTTTGGAAGTGTAAAACCTCGTGCAGAAGCATGTCTGGTGGAATGGTTGTGTCTGTCAAGACTTATTGATAAATTGTTATATAAAATTGAGGGGATCTTTGTAACAAGAATATTCCTAGTGAATACAAGGAGTGAGCAGAGTAATTTATGTTTGACAAGTAACCAAGTTAAAACAACTGTGCATCGCTGCAACATTAGTTCTGTACTCACAGCGAAGCGCTATACGTGCTGCTTTGTTTTGTACCATTTGTAATTTTTTCAGTTTATTCGTTGTTACATTCGACCATACTGCAGGACAATAGTCAAGATTTGACAAAACCAGAGCTTGAATTACCTGTTTGATAGAATTTAGTGGTAACAAATGAGCACATCTTTTAACAACAGAAATCCCTCTTCCCATTTTCACTACTATATTGTTTATATGGTGTGACCATGACAATTTACTGTCTAATGTTACCCCTAGGAGTTTAGTCTCCTGGACTTGATTAATTACCACATCACTTATCAAAAGTTTCAAGACTGGGTTCGTTCTTAGAGTATGGTTTGAACCGAAAATGATGCTACTTGTCTTTGATATGTTTAGAACTAGTTTGTTATTCTTTATCCATTCCATCACTGATTGCAACTCTGCCTTTAGAACCGTATTTAATTCATTGGCTGTTGAGGCTGATGTGTAAATCGTTGAATCATCCGCATACATAGAAATATAGGACTTATTTAGGACAAGAGGCATGTCATTTGTAAATATGGTGTAGAGCAAAGGCCCAAGGCAACTTCCTTGGGGTACTCCACACCTTACCGTTTTAACTTCTGAGTAACTCCCATTAAAAAAAACTATTTGTTTCCGGTTTGCTAAATAAGTTTGCATCCAAGATAGTGCAGATGAGGAGAAACCGTAACATTCAAGTTTTTTAAGTAAGAATTTGTGATCTATGATGTCGAATGCTGCAGTAAAATCAAGCAAGACAGCTCCAACCATTTTCTTTTTATCTATCTCTTTCAGCCAATCATCCGTCATTTGGGTTAAAGCAGTCGCTGTTGAATGTCCTTCACGATATGCATGTTGAAAATCAGTGGTCAATGTGTTAAAAGAAAAGTAGCTTTTAATCTGTTCACTTACTATTCTTTCCATCAGTTTACTCAAAACTGGCAGTAAACTTATGGGACGACTATTAGATCCTGAGAATGGCAATTTCAAATTTTTATATTTTTCTATATAGATCTATAGCTAAGAGGTATATAAAGACTATAGCTAAGAGGTATACTCTAACTAAGAGGTACAGTATAGACCTATAGCAATGGTTCTCAAACCCTCGTACTGTAGTAATTATTTTCTGCCAGACCAACCATGATCAACCTTGGTCAACAAACAAAGGCCCTCTGCACCAAGCTACAGTACATTGCTTAAAACACAAAAGATATTATAAATGCCTTGTTGGTAACGTCGGAAATAGCATCGTATTCAATGATGCAAAGAAAAATGTTCACTATGAATTGAAAATGGGGGACCCTGATGTAAACAAGACAAAGGTCTTTCTCTGGTCTGCATCCCCTTAACAATTGTGTATTGAGCCGTACTGTATTGTACCCATTCTGCAATCTGTTAAATAAAGTTTTCATTCATTCATCCATTCATTCAAGGTGGTGTTCATTTAGCAAAAACCAACGTATGAATTTTTATAGAAATCATTGAATTGGTGTGTTGCGCTTCTGTGATCTCTTTTGGAAGAAATCTTCTTGCATACCCTTTGCAGTACTCCCACGCACCCATAGATATAAAACAGTGATGTGACATTATGTCATGAATCGTGGGACCGTCAGCCATCTTACCTGGATCTCTAATCTCTTTGCCTGCGTATTGTTTACAAAAGCCACCTATGGCCAGCAACTATGGTTGCCGGCTGTGCAGCACCTAGTTGCTGTATTAAAAGGACCAAAGACACCAGGGAGGCTGGCATCACTTTACACATGTCAGTATAGAGTAGATGAGAGATTAATTTCTTACATATGGGTCAACTAAAGGGTTTTTCAGTAAAGGTCTCTGGTCAAGGCGATTTTCCAATAGACTAAGCATATTAAATTACCTGACTCCTCAACAATGGGACAGCACTCCAACAGCACAGAAGCTGTTGGATGCAACTTCAACGTTTTTATTTTTTTTATTTTACCTTTATTTTACCAGGTAGTCACTTGAGATCAAAGATCTCTTTTTCGAGCAAGACCTGGCCAAAATGGCAGCAAAAACAAAAACAAACATACAAAAATACACAAAACAGAGACATAAAAGGCAAAGTGGGGCAAGGGGATACATTTGAGCTGCAGCAAATCAGATTGAATGGGATTGGGGGAGATTGGAGGGTAGGGTAAAAAGGTAGAAAGAGGATGGAAGGTGAGGCCCTGCAGGAGGTTGCTGGGGAGAGAAGGTCAGGTTAAAAACATAAAATATAACACCACATTATGCAGTGAAGCAGCGACATTCTCCCATCTCATTCTTTAAAATGCCCTTAATTTGAACTTTAAAATCAGATATGGTAGTGAGGGCCTGCAGTTTCAAAGTTTTTTGAAGTCCATTCCAGGCAGAGGGAGCAGAGAACATGAAGGCCCTTTTCCCAAACTCTGTGCGGGTTCTGGGTACTGAGGCATATAGTCCTGGGATCGTAAGCTGTAAAATGGGTTTGATGTGATGGTGAGGTATGAACCGAGGTAAAAAGGGAGCTGACCAATAATTGCTGTACCAATGAAGCAGTCTACGGGCAGTCAAGGACGGCCAGTTAACTTTAGCATACAGAGTGCAATGATGGGTAAGTGATCTATATCCAGAAATAAATCTTAATACACTGGAAACTGGACTTATAGTCATCATCCAGTCCAATCAGTGAGCTGTCTAATATAAATAAAAATGTCATGTCAGGTTGATGTCTGCGTAATAAATGTGATAATTTCAGTGTGTTGGCAAGTTTGATGCAGGGGCGTATCTAGACCAAGCACTCAGGGATGCCAATATTTTTTTTTGTGCCGGTTTTGGACGTTTTTTGGGGTGAAAATGGGCGGATTTTGTAACTATTTTATTTTTAGCCAGTTCTTTATTAGTTTTAATTTGATGTGTACATGCTGATACATGTCATACAAGTAATATTCATACTTGTGTGGTGTACGCGTTTTGGTTACTCACCCAATATGTGTATGTCTGGTGAACCCACAACATTATTGGGATTTTAAAACAATAAAGCCATAACCATTTATGTAAAAATACTTAATACTTAAAGTGGAGATGAAGCATAGCGATAAACACATAGTCATAGCATCAAATTAGTATTTAGATAAACCACAGAAAAAATCACGTTATAAAAATAAGGCGTTTCTAAGAAAAAACGATTTGTAATGTCCATTTATGTAGCATTTATGAACATGGGCGGCGCCATTTTGTTGCTGACGTCACGGTGTTGGTTTGGTGTATACACTGTTGGTTAGCTGCCTATAGTGAATGGGTCAGTCAGTAAATAAAATGTTGCCTACAAAACAACGGGACCGCGTGGTTCTTTTTGTATTGCTCCTGGCTGTTCAAACTAATTTTACCGTGTGAAAGAGAGGAAAGTTGGTTAATTTCCACAAACTACCAGTGAAAAAAACAGTGTTGTTGGCACGTTGGCTCAGGCTGGCTGCACTCAGGCGGCGCGACCAGCCTGTTGGACAGGGAAGGAGGATCTGCAGCGAACACTTCATTGCCTCGGATTATGTTGTTGGGGGTGGGAGGTTTGTCCAGAAGACCACTAATCAGCTGAAGCCTGACGCGGTTCCCTCGGTCTTCGACAGACAGACCGGCCCAGGCAGTTCAGCGTCGCGGAGCATTTAGCCTGCTGGCTACCTAGCTCCACTTCAACCAGCGTCGCGGAGCATTTAGCCTGCTGGCTACCTAGCTCCACTTCAACCAGCGTCGCGGAGCATTCAGCCTGCTGGCTACCTAGCTCCACTTCAACCAGCATCGCGGAGCATTCAGCCTGCTGGCTACCTAGCTCCACTTCAACCAGCGTCGCGGAGCATTCAGCCTGCTGGCTACCTAGCTCCACTTCAACCAACGTCGCGGAGCATTCAGCCTGCTGGCTACCTAGCTCCACTTCAACCAGCGTCACGGAGCATTCAGCCTGCTGGCTACCTAGCTCCACTTCAACCAGCGTCGCGGAGCATTCAGCCTGCTGGCTACCTAGCTCCACTTCAACCAGCCGAGCGTCGGGAGCTCCAGCAGCTTGTCGATGTGCTAATAGCCTGGAGCCAGCTACCGTTAGCTTGCCGAGGCTCCAGCACACCGACAAGCTGCTGGAGCCAGCTACCGTTAGCTTGCCGAGGCTATTAGCACACGACAAGCTGCTGGAGCCAGCTACCGTTAGCTTGCCGAGGCTATTAGCACACCGACAAGCTGCTGGAGCCCGCTACCGTCAGCTTGCAGAGGCTATTAGCACACCGACAAGCTGCTGGAGCTCCCGACGCTCGGCTGGTGGAGCTAGGTAGCCAGCAGGCTGAATGCTCCGCGACGCTGGTTGAAGTGGAGCTAGGTAGCCAGCAGGCTGAATGCTCCGCGACGCTGGTTGAAGTGGAGCTAGGTAGCCAGCAGGCTGAATGCTCCGCAACGCTGGTTGAAGTGGAGCTAGGTAGCCAGCAGGCTGAATGCTCCGCGACGCTGGTTGAAGTGGAGCTAGGTAGCCAGCAGGCTAAATGCTCCGCGACGCTGAACTGCCTGGGCCGGTCTGTCTGTCGAAGACCGAGGGAACCGCGTCAGGCTTCAGCTGATTAGTGGTCTTCTGGACAAACCTCCCACCCCCAACAACATAATCCGAGGCAATGAAGTGTTCGCTGCAGATCCTCCTTCCCTGTCCAACAGGCTGGTCGCGCCGCCTGAGTGCAGCCAGCCTGAGCCAACGTGCCAACAACACTGTTTTTTTCACTGGTAGTTTGTGGAAATTAACCAACTTTCCTCTCTTTCACACGGTAAAATTAGTTTGAACAGCCAGGAGCAATACAAAAAGAACCACGCGGTCCCGTTGTTTTGTAGGTAACATTTTATTTACTGACTGACCCATTCACTATAGGCAGCTAACCAGCAGTGTATACACCAAACCAACACCGTGACGTCGGCAACAAAATGTCGCCGCTCATGGCGAAAACAGGGAAATTATATTTGATTTTTCAGACAAATAAGCAGGATTTCACATTTTATTATAGGACCCTGTCTTACACAAGGTACACAACAAACAAACTAGGATCACATTGTTCACTGCTTCATCTCCCCTTTAACATAATATGTTAACTGTTATCTCAATTACAACCAATATAGACAGCATAAACAGTATGGTTAATATTAGCCATTTATCTCAGCTAGATCACATTTATAAATACAAGTGCTATTTGTTTTGTGTGATAAAAAATGTAAAACAGTATGAATGAAACAAGGTGGGGCAGACAGTGAAGGTACACAGTGAACCTTTTTGCTTCATATTTATCATGTTTATTTGAAACTAACTGTAGTATTATACTATTGAGCTTTTATGCATGCTGTTTACAGTTGTGGTTCTCTTAGCTACCTTACTCAGCTTAACCCTATGCATATTTGTATCGAGTTTTTTTCAACTTTTTTTGAGCTACCAAGTCTGACTCCATTGAACTGGTGGTTATATACTCGTACTGGCATTGCGTCCCGCTCTTATGCCATACCGAGATATACCTCATCTCCTAGTACCTACTGAGAGAAAATGGTGGTTTTTTCAATGTATATTTGGTTTATTTAAGAGGGTAATATCATTATCATCACGGGATGATATTGACGGTGGAGAAGAAGCGGTGTCACAGCACACTGCCAGCGAGGGGGTTTGTTTTTAATTCCTCGGAGACATAACACTGATAGCGAGTGTACTGTAGGCCCAGAGCAGGAGGGAGAGAGGTTAATCTTAATGAAAGTTTAATGGTGTTAAAGGTTAACGCAGTTGTCATGACAACGCGGCACATGACAACCAGAAAGGGGTGGGCTATCGTTGCTACGGCGAGGATCTATAAGTCGAACGGTGTTTCCGGGTGTAAGGCAGACTAGAATCTGACCAAGAGCGAGTAGGACTGAGATCACACAGAGGACACTCTCTCCTCATTGAGAGGGGGGGGGGGGGAGGAAGAATGCCACATCAGCATTAGCTTCGGCTACCACGAGGATGGTCTCAGCTAACGACCAGGCCTGAACACTATTGGACTGAATAACAAAAGGACGATAGACGAACACACCGAAAGATCATTAGAATAGACTCTTCAAGGACAATAATATCTGTTAACATCTGAGCTGAGGTTTCTGTTTATAGCCGCGCAGCCAGAGGTGAGAGCACGGCCTCGCCAGTGGCTGTAGCGAAGCCCTCGACAGGTGGCCATGTTTCCCCCGCCAGAGGTACCCTGGGTGTTGAGTCAACAGGTGTCCACAAGGCCGACAGCCTTGGCGGCCGAGGGATCGGCCATATTGGATGAGCACGGCCTGAGAAACCGTCGCCGTCCTGCCGCGAGCAGCCCGCTCTCCGATCACTCCCTCCCCCAACACCAGCGGAAAAGGGGCTCTGATTTGTTTCCTTTGGCTGCGGGCCGCCAGCCTTCGTTGAAGCGCATGCGGCCCCACGTTTTGCTTCTCATGGGGACAGGGGCTGACACCCAGTTGATGGCTGAGCCTGGGTCTGTCCATGAGAATGTTGTGCTGTCAAGCGGCTCCCACACCATAAGTTGTGTTTGGTTGAGCCTGGTGTTACGTCTGTCAACTACAAGTGTTGTCAGCAGGGGGGCTCGAGACCTTTTTGAGGCAAACAGTGCAGGCTTCCCCGACCTCGCCTTCGCCAGGCCGGGTATCACGTTGGTGCCTCCCACTCCTGAAAGATTGGCAGTGGTCTCGCAGGCGCGCGTGATTTGGGTGGTAGTAATATCACTGCAGGGCTACGGTGTGTAGGAACCCATGGGGGCCTCACACCTTGCTTGTCCAGCTGCAGAACAACTCCTCAGCATGTTCTGGAGGGGTGTTCAGTGGGGGAGCTTTTGTCACCTAGTTTGATGTCAGCTTCCCCCGTATCAAACCGGCCCTTTCTGTCGGGGTCCCCCCTTGGGTGCGATTGCCTCGTGGGTTGTATCAGGGACCGTTGTCCCGATTCCACGGAACGCCCTGCCCACACGGTAACGGGTTCAGAGTTGGCTACGCACAGCGGGAGGGACCGGGCCGCCTATCTACAGTTCCTTGCGGACCAGCGCCGAATGGCGGCGGGTGCGCTCTGGGAGTATCATCACATATGGCTTCAGCAGTGCCATATGTCGAAGTGGATGGAGAGAACGCTGAGGCGGGGACTTGTATTTACACAACCCCACCCGTTTTCAGGTTTGGTACAGACCCTATTGTCAGGGTCACCAGCAGTGACAGCTCTGGTCAACGAGATCCAATCTCTGTGGACGAAGCAAGCCGTAGTCGTGGCGTTTTCCTCCTGGTATTCTCTGGTGCCCGAGAAATCGGGAGGGGGGGGTGTCAGACCCATGCTGGACCTGTCCCATGGGAAGGTTCAGCATTTTTTGGATCATCTCCTACCTGTTGAACACTGTCAGGTGGGGGCCTGGTTCTCCTCCATAGACCTGTAGGATGCGTATTTGCATCCCCGATCTTCCATCCTAGGGCTTACCTACGCTTCCTTTGCAGGGTTTAGCGTATGAGTACCAGAAGCTGCCGTTCGGCTTTTCTCTGGCTCCCTGCATCTTCACCAAGTGCGTGGAGGCCGCATTGGGGCCTCTGCATCGTCAGGGGTTACGAAGTGTATTCTGCCCCGACGACGTTCTGGTCCTTGGCGGTCAAGGTGTATCGTCAAGTCTCATACCAGGCAGGTGGTGGAATTCCTACCAGCCTGGGGTTTGCTGTAGACTGGAAGTAGAGTACTCCTCTTCCCAGTCAACGGGTGGAGTGCTATAGGCATCCCTCTCAGAGCATGTTATCGACACGCTCGGGAGGTTCCATCCTAGCCTAGGACGGTTACAGCGCTGTCCATGATACGCCTGCTCGGTATGATGGCATCTGCTCATTCCGTGGTCCCTCTTGGCCTCTTCTTCACCCCAGGAGGAGGTTACGGAGGTGGTTTTTTTCCAGTATGGAAATAGACCCGGTGAGAGGCAAGTGGAAGCAGCTAAGGTTCCCGTGTCAGTACTGGGGGACCTCGCCCCCTGGGGAGGGTCTGGGGTCCTCACCAGGGGGGTCCCTATGGGCAGTAGGCTGTCACACGTCACGTTTTTCACCGACGCCTCCCTCGCTGGAGACGCGTCGGGCCAAAGCAGTAGGGGGCAGCTGGCAGCTGGCAATGTGTTGGTATTGAAGGCGGTCCTTCTGGTCCTCAAACGGTGTTTGATCAGGACGGACAATACGACGTCAGCGTCGTATATCGACAGACAGGGAGGAGTACGCTCCCCCCGTCTGCACCGGGCGGCGGGCGGCTGGCTATGGGCGTTCTCCATCTGCGCAGCCTGAGGGCTCTCCACATCCCCGGCAGGGTGAATGTGGGTACAGGTGTGATGTCGCGGGGCGGTCCTCACCCTGACGAGTGGGGATTACGTCCGGACATAGTCAGGCAGGTCAGGGACTGATGCCGTGGCCGCCTGGGATTCTTTCCCCCATACATCTGTTAGGTCAGTTGTTGGGGCGGGTACGTTGAGGAGCGCAGGACCTTGATCCTAATTGCGCCAGACCGGGGCGCAGCTGTGTGGTTCCCGGTCCTGATCCAGCTCTTGGTAGCCCCGTCGTGGCTTGTTCCTTGGTCATCGCGGGCCCTCTCTCAAGCGCACGGGTCTCTGTGTTAGTTCCCTGTGCTGGGCCAGCCGCTGATGGTTTGGCTGGTGAGAGGGTGAGTCTGGAGAGGATGGATCCTTCTGTGGTTGACACCATCCGGAACGCGCATGCTCCCTCCACTATCGCGGTTTCGTAGGTGGCGTATTTTCCAAGAGTGGTGTAAGGCCACCCTCTTGTGAAGCGTTTCCTGCTTGGCGCTCTGCGCCTTAAGCCGGTGAAATGTTTTCTGTCTCCGAGTTGGGACCTTCAATTGGTCCTCGGCCGGTTGTCCGAGGCCCCCTTTGAGCCTCTTGAGCAGGCACCTTGGAACAGCTGTCTTCAAGACTGCATTCCTGCTGGCCATCACCTCCGCTAAGTGCGTGGGTGAGCTCTGTGCTCTCTCGGTGCGGCCTGAGTGCCTGTCTATTCGTGTCAATAGCGGTGCAACTCTGAGGCCTAATCCAGTCTTTGTGCCAAAAAAATATCCGGAGCTCTTTTCGCTCCAGGGATATTGTGGTTCAGGCGTTTCATCCGCCTCCTTATGCTGGTGAGTTAGAGGCGAGCCTTCACCTGTCGTGTCCGGTCCGGGCTTATGGGGTTTACCTCAGCCGGACTCAGGACCTCAGGGCTACCGATCAGCTTTTTGTCTGTTACGGTGGCTCTCGCGCTGGTAAGGCACTGTCGAAACAGCGATTGTCCCATTGGTTGTGTGAGGGCATTGCCCTTTGCTACACGTTGGCTGGGCTGGCCCCCCCTGGGGGTGTCAGGGCGCACTCCACTCGTGGAGTGGTGGCCTCTGCCGCCCTGTTAGGAGGGGCCTCTGTGGAGGACATCTGTGCTGCGGCCTCATGGTCCTCCCCGGGTCCCTTCGTAAGGTTTTACCTCATGGACATGACTGGGGGTTCTGTCTCCCAGGCGGTTCTTTCGGTGGGTTAGCAGGGGTGTGTGGGTGTGGACCACAAGGTGTTGTGTCACACGTGGTCCCGCCTGTGCTGTGCGTTTGGAGGTTTCTAGTTCCCTCTTTTTCACACTTGGGTGGAGTTGACTGCCACCCCCTCTTAACTAGGAAGGAGGGGTGACGGGACTCCCATCTCCCCTGATGTGGGCTTACGGGTCCTCAGGGGGTACATTTGTCAGGCCTCGCGTCCGCTCTACCCCATATCTCTGTTTGGCATAAGAGCGGGACGCGATGCCAGTACAAGTATATAACGATAGGTTATGTATATAACCTAGTTATATGAGTACTGGCTAAGCGTCCCGCTCTTAGCGTGCCCTGAGGTCCCTTGGGGGGGGGTTTCTGATGGAAAACTCTTCCCGAGGAAGGGTGAGTGGTGACCACACCTAGTGTCTTATAGTAAGTCACTGGGGCGGGGCCTGGTCAAGTGCAAGGGTGTTTCGTTTTTCGTTATGTAGTACAGTAGGTACTAGGAGATGAGGTATATCTCGGTATGGCATAAGAGCGGGACGCTTAGCCAGTACTCATATAACTAGGTTATATACATAACCTATCGTTGTCTGTACCTACCTGCTTCCATCTCCTCCAACACCGGCACATCTGCTCAAGCTCCCGCCGTCAGCGAGACATCACCCGGATACTCCCGTCCATCCAGCACCACGGCTGTGTTGACATGCTACAATATCTCGCCCCGCAACTGCATAAACTGAACAACTGCACAATTCCAACATGCATCTCTGTCATCAAACAACTAGGACTTCTACACCGACCCCGCTATATTCACAGAAGCTCCCGAAGAAAGTTTGTTCGCTCCCAGCCCAGTTCACAACATCACATCCATCTGGTCTGCACACACTTCCACTTCCGCATTCCCGCAACAACGTCATCTGAACACTGGATCTACACTGGATCTAGTAGCCCTGGTAACACCGCAAGATCTGCGCGCTACCACCAGCACGACAGCGCTCACTTTTTTTTTCTTTTATGGGGACATAATATTGATATTGCAGTTGTCAATAGTGATCAATAGTCCCCATAGTGATAGTGGTCTAAATACGCCGATGGTTTGATGTAGATGGATTATAAACCCCATACTGGTGATTTATTGAGGATATAACATAGCAGGTGGCCTGAATTTCCCCTAGGGCAGTGGTTCTCAAACTGTGGTACGCGTACCACTAGTGGTACTTGGTGGTACTGCTGGTGGTACTTGAAAACATTTCCAAAAAAGCAATTTTATTTTTTTTGGCCACTGAACGTAGAAGCAGGCCAGGCCAGTGTTTCTGGTTGCGGCGGCGCGATAGTTAGATAACCTAAGTGGGGAACAACCAGGAGATCACTGTGACAGAGAGTAATGCAGTCTAAACAGTCATAAATCTTTAATTCAACTTCAGCCCTGATCATAACCATTTATTTTTTGAGTTTTTTGTAATGTCAGATACAAAAAGTACTCCCACTTTTCTGAAAAGAGTTGGTGTTAAATCTGACATTACAAAAAATCCATCAAAATCTGTGTTGCTGCTAATCATTGACACATGCCTAGCCTGTAATAATCCCCCCCAGAAAAATTTACTTTGCATTTGATATATTGAAGATATTTTACCTTTTTGTGTTTTTTTAACAATAATTTGTGATGCCATCATACAAACTGGCATTTAAAGGGTAAACATTCAAAAATGTATTGAATATGTGTTTTCTTTTCTTTTTTACAATAATTTGTGATGCCCATCACAAACACTGGCATTTAAAGGGTACAATTTCAAAAATTCCTGCACCAGAATGCAGGAAATTAAGTTTTTGTAACAAAATAATTGTGTGTGTGTGTGTGTGTGTGTGTGTGTGTGTGTGTGTGTGTGTGTGTGTGTGTGTGTGTGTGTGTGTGTGTGTGTGTGTGTGTGTGTGTGTGTGTGTGTGTGTGTGTGTGTGTGTGTGTGTGTGTGTGTGTGTGTGTGTGTGTGTGTGTGTGTGTGTGTGTGTGTGTGTGTGTGTGTGTGTGTGTGTGTGTGTGTGTGTGTGTGTGTGTGTGTGTGTGTGTGTGTGTGTGTGTGTGTGTGTGTGTGTGTGTGTGAGAGAGAATGACGGACAATTGCTTGCTGTGTGAGAGAGAGAGAGAGAGATAGAGATAGAGAGAGAATTAAGTACATTTGCTTAAATACAGTTCTTAATTTTCTCACTTGCTATGTGAGAATGTTAGTTATTATGTACTCAATGCCCCTTGCATTGTATGAGTTGTGTGGAAGCGTTTGCTAGTTCTAGTGCTATCCCTTTGTACATTGTGGCTGTGTCTGACAAAAGTTAACAATAAATAATGGTATTAGGAATACATTTGCCTCCTGCGTGAACTGTGCATAGCTGAATAGACTGTATTTTAACGCCGGTCATATGGTGGTACTTGGAGAGCCAGCTATGTTCTCAGGTGGTACTTGGTGTAAAAGGTTTGAGAACCACTGCCCTAGGGGATGAATAAAGCATCTATCTATTTACTGTGACATGGCTGTGATCCTCTTGGAGATTGTTCAATAGCTCAATAAATTCCTCTGAGTTTTTTTGCCCCAGAATATTATAATAATTTGAATATTCACAGCAGCTGGCTGAAGCTATAGCTTGTTCAATTTGTCTTATTTACCTCACCACCATCTTTATGTAACATCCCACCTGGCCATGTCTCCCCAATCATGCATGGACTTCTCCCCCCACCTGTTCATGGACAATTCCCCTCACCTGCTCTTGGACTACCCTCACCTGATCTGACTCTCCTCGTGCATTTATGTTTGTTTAGTATATCTATGTTCCTTTGTGTTCCTTCGTGTTCTCCCCCCCCCCCCTTGCTTTGTCTCCCGGTCTACCTCTTGCCCTTCATGTTCCCCTGTCTGGCTTAGTACTCTTGTCTTGTCTTGTGTATTCTGTTTAGTCTTAAGGGCTAAATCCACAAAGAATGGATTGCACGGAGCAAGTTGCACCCTTACTTACAATTCATTATGAATTGAAAATGGGGGACCCTAATGTAAACAAGACAAAAGTCTTTCTCTGGTCTGCATCCCCTTAAAGGGGAACTATTTTACAATTTATTTCACTATTTGGGCACTTTTACACAATTCCTGTGAGTCTATGGAACACCTCTGTAATTCTCTTTCATTGTTTTGTATTTCTAATCAAGTCCTCAAAAACAGCATTTTTCTACCTCAAGATCTCGAGCCGTTTTGAGCCTGGGCTCCAACCACTGTGTGCAGCTCATCATGTACCTGATGCCACACAGCCACATTATCATGCAGCGGTGTCTCTCTGACATCACAAATCATCACATTTTCAAATGACTCAGTTCAGTGAGGGTGAATATTGTGAGAGGAGAATTGGAAGAATGCGCCAATATGAGAATTAGAGACATAGATCATATTAATATAAGTTCACATAGCTAGGAAACAATGCTAAACACTCAAAAAGGCCATTTATAAGATAGTTCCCCTATAACAATTGTGTGTATTGAGCCGTACTGTATTGTACCCATTCTGCAATCTGTTAATAACATTTTCATTCAATCAATCACCGTGCAGATTGATTGATTGAATGACATTTTTATTAACAGATTGAGAGGTTCGTTGGATAAATGTATCACAAAAAACAGCGACCCGACCGAAGCAGCCACAGCCACAGCAGGGCCTCGTGGGGGGAAGAAGCTAGCAGCACCAGGGCTGCCCCCAGCCCCATGGAATACTTAGTTATTGCGAAGCTGAATTCAGTATGCAGTAAAGGAATATAGCATCAGCCAATGGACATATCGATCTACCAGATGGTGATCAATAACTGAGACATCCTTTTTGGAATCAACGTTATACCGGACGGGCACCGCCAGGACGGACGTTTCCATATAGAACCATAGAGAAGTGCCCGCGTGGCGTGCTTGATTCAACGTCAAGGTGAGACCGAGGCGGAGGGACATACACACATCAGGAGGAGGCGGACAAGAATGGTAAGTCATAATGTTTCATTTAAGCCAGCCTGGGCCCTTATTATTATTAACCCTTTACCGGCCACTTCTTGAAATACCTGGAAATTCACAATTTCAACTCTAATTTAAGATTTTCCCCTGTAAATTAAGGTTAACCCGAAGTGTCTGTGAACAAGCCCTCGACCGGTACCCTAAGAATGTGGGGGCTATGGGGCATATTTTTTCCTTAGGGGGAATATCTATGAAACTTGGCAGGCTGATTCATAACATAAAATAAATAATAAAATGTATTGGGAGTTTTCTTGAATTTGCCTTGCCATCGCAACAGTAGCCGATAAAGGCCCAAAGAAGAATAGCGGACAAAACTATATAACTACATGGTACTACATGGTACTACATGATACTACATGGTACTACAGGGTAATACATGGTTGGCCGGTAAAGGGTTAAGAATACTTTGACTTGTTAAGCCCAGCCTCTGGCTATTATTATTAAAGGGGCTATGCACTGCTATTCCTAGCACTATTTGGGCAACTTTACACAATTCCTGTCAGTCAGACAGTCAGACCACAGTCTGCACTGGTAGAGGGAGGGAGGGAGGGGGGGGAAGAGAGAGAGAGTTCAGTTCAGAGTTTTTATTTGCCACATGGAATAATACAATCATATTTTCTTCATTAAAAAATCATAAATAGTCATTCCATGGACAAAAGGAGCAGGAAGAAGAATAAATCTTATAGTTATATAGTTACCTGCCCCTTATTCCTAAACTAACATGTATTTTCTTAATGGTCGGCGTATAACCTTATTTACACAAATAATCATTTATACCATGAGAGAGAGAGAGAGAGAGAGAGAAGCCCCTCCCTCTCTCTTCCTTTTTTTCTTTCTATCACTCTCCCGTTCGGAGGTGTGTGTCGCGCGGACCTCCGTGCTTCTTTCTATCACTCTCCCGTTCGGAGGTGTGTGTCGCGCGGACCTCCGTGCGGCAGGTCCCCCCCCCCCCCCCCAAGTGCCCCCTCTCTCTCCCTCCCTCCCTCTCTCTTCCTTTTTTTCTTTCTATCACTCTCCCGTTCGGAGGTGTGTGTCGCGCGGACCTCCCTGCGGCAGGTCCCCCCCCCCCCCAAGTGCCCCCTCTCTCTCCCTCCCTCCTTCTCTCTTCCTTTCTCTCCTTTCTCTCCCACTCGGCTCTCGCTGATGAGACGAGGCAACTTTTTTCTTTTCTTTCTTTCAATCTCCCGTGTGGCGCGCGGCCGGCAGGTACCCCCCCCCCAAGTGCCCCCTCTCTCTCCCTCCCTCCCTCTCTCTTCCTTTCTCTCGGCTCCCTCTCGGCTCTCTCTTCCTCTCGGCCCCGCAGCCCCACTCGCTGTCTAGTCTAGGTAGAATGGGGGCGGGCATTAGCTCCAACCACAGAGCCAATCGCATCACTGTGTCTATCCACAGCGCCCAGTGACGTGACGAGGGACTTCAAATCAAAATGACCCGATTTACTAGAGGCACAGAGGGGCTGGGCTGAAACGGAGAAATTCGCCAATATGGTATTTAGACCCTAAAACACATTGATACGAACTCCTATTACTATAATACAATGCTAGAGACTGAAAAATGACATTTATAATGCATGGGACCTTTAAGAATACTTTGACTTGTTAAGCCCAGCCTCAGGCTATAATTTATTATTAAGAATACTTTGACTTGTTAAGCCCAGCCTCTGGCTATAATTTATTAAGAATACTTTTGACTTGTTAAGCCCATGTTCGCCGATGCTCTAACACAGTGTTATTCAGTGTGTGTGTGTGTGTGCGCGAGTGTGTTTGTGTGAGAGAGAGAGAGACTGTCTTATCTCTTATGCACACTCATATTTTGAAATGTGTGTGTTGGTTTACAGGAAATTCGTTTTCTGAAGCCTATATTTTATGTCACTGTTTGAGTTCTTGAATGGGAATGTATGCCCCCCGCTGTTACCATATGCCCCCCGTTAGATTGGTTCTGGCGCCGACTCTGGTCTGACAGCAGTGGAGGCAATACAATATTATGTATGAACCAATGTGTACCTTGCATTCATGCTAATACTTGAATCCCTTTCATGTCATGGGGCAACTTGATAATTGAGTGAGAAAACACTTGTTTAAAATAATTTTTGTTTGATTTGTAACCAGTTGGTGGCAGTACAATATTTGAAACTATGCAAATACTTGAATTAATATGAATGAATAATTTCATGCCATGGCCCATGGGGCAACTTGTGATACAATTAATTGAGTTTAGTATTAATTAAAAACACTTTAAAATACTTGTACAGCACTACAATGGCTAACATGTTTTAGGTTGGTTAGACAGCCCTTGGGTGAACAATTATTGTTGTAATTAGGAATCTCTTTTGTAATGTCTATCAATATAATTACATTTTTATTTCTGTTTTAATTTAATTTATTCTATTTTATCTCTATTGTCTTGTCATTATTGCAATACGTTTCTGTCCTGTGATGACTTATGTATTATTATTATTATTATCATTATTATTATTATTATTATTATTATTATTATTATTATTATTATTATTATTATTATTATTATTATTATTATTATTATTATTATTATTATTATTATTATTGTGTTGTTGTGTCTTTCATGTGAAAAAAGAGACTTGTACAGCAGTGGTGCCAATAAAATATTTTCTATGAACCCCAATGGCTGAAGAGTTATCTGATCTGCTATTGGTAAAATAATGTAACCTAATATACTTACCTTTATACCTTACTTGCTACACTTAGGCTACCTGTCTAGATAAACCCAACTTCCTTTATACTTAATGGTCATATGTAGCTATAAAAAAAAAAAAAAAATGCATGTAAAAAAGAAAATTCGTACTTCCGTTTTTTTATTTTTTTTCATACTAGCTCATGCCCCCCTGCTAAAAAAAATCCTAGAATCGCCACTGATTTCTATTAATTAACTATAAAGTCTCAAATTAATTTGATAAAAAAATGTAATCGAGTCCCACCACTACTTTCTTTGTTTGACTGTGTTTGTTTGGCTGAAATCTCCTTTAAAAAAATAAAGGTAAAATTAAAATTAAAAAGAGAAATCCTGAAGGGTCACCAGAGACGTTTGAGATGTCAGACCACTCATTGTTCTTTGAGCGGTCAACCATGGCATGTGTTTTCTTGCAGTGCTGGCATAGCTGATAAGAAAAGTCCACCCTTTTGCCCCATAAAGTACCTCAACGGGATCATTTAGATTGGAGTGCTGTTTGAATTCCCACACACACAACAGACGAAATGGCCCAGATGAAATTGCACCTGGAATCCTTTCAGTGCGTCATGCTATATAAACAGGGCTCCCCTGGTGTGTGATCTGAAATATATTGTAATATATTGGTGAGAAGACAAACCTGTCACTACCTAATACTAATGTCTGAACTACTGTACAGCTGCAATATTGGATGGTATGGAATTACAACTGTCAGGTATTTTACATTGAGATAGTTCTGTACTGTTTCTTGGATTTCACTGACAGATACACAGATACAATGTATCTGTGGTTGTTTTTCTTGATTTGACTCCAGCACATTCTATTTGAAATGGAACAATGACTGATGTTAAAGTGACTTTCAGCTTTAATTTGAGGGTGTTTACATCCATACAGGGTGAGCTGTGTCGGAATTGTAGCCCTTTTTATGTACATAGTCATCCCATTTAGCATTTTCAGTCATCTTATCCGTTTTTCAATTTTGGAAGTCAATGGAGAAACAACTTGATTTAAGTTAAATAACTTGTGGTCGCTTAAAATGGGGGGGGATTATTTTATGTCTTTCAAAAAACAATCCTTCATTGTTCACCCGATATGGATGTAAGCACAAATTTGCCTCATATAAAGCTGAAAGTCTGCACTTTAACATCATAGCCATTATTATATTTCAAATCCAATGATGCTGAAGTCCCGAGTCAAAACAACAACAAGAAATGGGACCGTCCTAAGACTTACAGACTGTACTGTACTGTATACAGTTGGAAAAGAAAGCCAGCATTATCTATAACTGCCTGTGTCTGAATCAGTTCCACTCTGAGGCTTAGTTTAAATAGTTTAGTTTTTTCACTCCACCTTGTCACTGCAATAGCTAAGATAGGGAGAGACAGCTGTGACTGTGCTTGAGGCACATGTCAACATGTCGGTGTTCAGTGTCAATTCCAGTGAAATGTTTACCCGAGCAGAGTTGCTCTGCGTGTTTCCAGGACAAGGTGTTGGCTGAGCTACTTATCAACCTCAGCATGTTTGTTCCACCTTGATTTACTGGGACAGTTCCAATCTAGTTGTGGTTTTGCTGTTAAAGCAATACTCTACTTCAGGAGAACATTTACATTTAAAAACATAAACATTTAATAAATTAGGGCTGGGACTTTATCGCATTCAAGACTATACGTATATAGTCATAAGTATAAAGTATAATAAATCGCAAATTACTTTTTTTCTTAGTCTCGTTTGTTCATACTGAATTTTTCGTAGAAATTGAGATCAATCAAGATATATTTCTTTTAATGGTCAACTGTTCTGGAATGTACTTGAAAGTACTGCGTTTTACTTTTACCTCGAATGTGCTTGTTTACAAAGTTTACAAAAGGTCCTTTGCGCTATATATATATAATTCCTAAAATTGGTGCACTTTGTTAAAAATTGCATTGATCTGTTGGTCTGTGTAGTAGCTAATACAGGACTTTGCTGCTTAAACGTATGTATAATGTATATTCATTGATTCACTCATATACCAACATCCATTTGAATTGAAAAATGTTGCTTTTCGCATCAAATATTGATATGCGATTAAAATGTGATTAATTTCTATTAATTAACTATAAAGTCTCGAATTAATTCGATAACAAATTTTAATCGAGTCCCACCACAAATTGTATTATTATTTTCTGTTATACTGTACCTCTATAGAACGTCTTGAGTGGTCAAGTACCAGTACTGATGGGCTCTGCTTGTCAATTCCGTCAAAGCTCATTGGCACGCGGGCCGTCACAGACACCCTCCACCTACTAGGAACAGATGAGTAGAGTGATGCCTTTGTCTCTTCGTGAAAGTGACCTTTGTCTCTTCTAGCTGCTCTCCAAGCTGAACACAGCTCCGACAGCTGTGGAGGATGGCATCCTGATGGCAATAAATGGGAGATGGATTTTGTAGACCAACAAATTGTTTGAGATTTTATTAGCAAACTAGAATTGCACTCACAGGGATGCTAATGCACGCGTCCTCCTGTAAAGCTGCCCTCCCGTTGTTTAGGAGCAGTGGCGGCTCGCCACTAGGGGCGCTCGGGCGCCGCCCCCCCTCAGGCCCTACCCTGGTTATATGAGAGAACAAGAAAAATAAGTTTTTAGTTTTTAGTTTTATAGCCCTATAAATAATATAAACATGTTTAACACTTTGGTTGCCTAAGGTTAAATTCATGATATACCATAGATTGCCAGCGCTATTTGTCTATGGAGAAAGTCCCCTTCTTTGCAGGGCTATAACTTTTTAAATTCTATTGCTACATTGCCATTATTAGGGCCCATTCAAAGTCCTATATGTATTGTTCATTGTGTAGCAACGTTAAACTTTTTCATTCACATATTCATAGTAAAGTATGGTCTAATGTATAAGTATGTTTTCATCTCTTTCTGCAGCTTTCTCCAGAACGTGATATATAGCCCCAAATACATTATATTGATGATGCAATACAGTTTTATGGCAATCAGCGCGATATAAAAAATTACAACTAGACGTGCTTCTAGAAGTTACTACACGTCATCTGATGTTGACCGGATGGGCTAGGGGCCGTTTATAATTCTGTGGGCAGCGTTATACCAATCATCTAATGTGGGTCAAATGTTGATAATAGCAGTTAGTATCGAAGACGGTAACGTTACACGCTGAAACTCACCCCAGTCTCCGCGCGCCGTTGGGCGATCATCGTAGAGTTGAAATCTTATCATTATGGGATGTAAATTTACCCGGTCCATCTCCAGCTTGTATAATGGTATATACGTCCAAATCATGTTGTTTATCGAGTTATTGGCAATCGATCACTGTGTAGCGTGACGAGCCAGAGTCGCGGGACCTATAGCGAGCACCCGGAAGTACTACGGACGTAGCACAACCTCTATGCCACTTCCTGTTAAAGCGATTGCGCCGATCGGCCACCAGATGGCGCTCCTGAACCGCCAGAGAGCTCAGTGGGTCCTGCTGGTGGATCTCAGGCCAGCGGAGGGGACATATGAATCCGATCGCAGATTTTTGAAATATTGATATAAGGACGCTGTACAGCGTCCCCCGGCAACTTGAGCATGGCCAGCAATGACGTCAAAACACGTTTCATGGCAGTCAAAGTGTTAAAATGAATAATATTTACTCATTTTAAGTATGTTTGTATTTCCAATGCACAATATAACGTTATTATCGCAATTAAAAAAACACTCGTTTTCCAGAGCAGGAAGTGACATCACGTTTTTTTTATTTTTTTTATTTTTTCGTATTTCTCGGCCCGGGCTATACGCGATAGCGCTCTGAGTGCGCGTCACAGTTTGATCGCTGTATCCGTCACAGCCAATCAGTGCATAACGCGTTGTGCGTTGAAATATGACTATTATGTTGGAATCCGGGCGCGATTTGAAGCGGTCTAGCCAGTAGCGTCAATAATATCTGTAGCCGCATTTCGCGGAGACGCTCTCTGATTGGCCGACGCCAGTATTTTTTTCCGTAGCAGAATTTCACAGAGACGATCTCTGATTGGCCGAATCCAATTTCTAATGTTCCAATTCTAGGTTATTCCTAGGTTGGTCGGTGGAGATAGTTGTGTTGTTGTGAGAATGATGCAGGCAGCTGTTTGTCTTAGACGAGCGTGCCGTGACTGCAAGTTCTTTAGACTGTTAAGCTTAGGCACTCTTTCAAAGTTGGTTAAGGTTAGAGTTTGTCTTAGAGCATGGCGATAGAACGCCAGGTAGTTTGCAGTCTGTTCGAGCGGAAATGGACAAAGGAATGTACTTGTGTTGTGCTAACGAGCTAACACTTGGCTAACAAGCTATATGGCGGATGCAGTCTGGAGACAGACTACAGTGGACAGTGGTCTGGAATACATCATCAGTGGATTATACACGTTTATCAAGCTCTCCTGCCCTGGACGTTTCAACTAAACAGTGAGTCTCTCTCTCTCTCTCTCTCTCTCTCTCTCTCTCTCTCTCTCTCTCTCTCTCTCTCTCTCTCTCTCTCTCTCTCTCTCTGTGGTTAACGTTAACGTTTGTAAATAGTTTTTTTAGGAGCAGTACTGTTAGGCTACTGCTGGCCATTCATGAAGCGAGACATTGCTGATTGTTTATTTATTTTATAACACAAGACTATGACTACCAACTGCCTAGCCAGCCGTGTATCAATCTTGGATGCAATAATAACGTTACCACACTGACTATGTCGATGGCTCATTGATTTAACTACTGCAGCTCTCTCGGATTGAAAATACGTGGATTATGGCTTGTTCAATATCGTCTATGTTTGAATGAATGAATGAATGAGAACTTTATTAACAGATTGCAGAATGGGTACAATACAGTACGGCTCAATACACACAATTGTTAAGGGGATGCAGACCAGAGAAAGACGTTTGTCTTGTTTACATCAGGGTCCCAGATTTTCGATTCATATCGATAGTTTAATAGCTAGCCTTGGCTCGTTTAACAATATGCAAAATATGTGTACAGCCCTGTACTCGTACTGAAGTTATTCTTGGTATATAATAGGTCTGATTGTGTAACGAATCGATTCCACGTCGCGCTGTGTGTGAGAGAGAGAAGGAGAGAGGGAGAGATCTGCCTGTGTTTGGAGACGAGGCGAGTTTTGTTTCTAACTTTTCTATTTATATATTGTGTTTCAAGTTGTGAATTAGAGTCTAGACTATACTTTATTTGACTGGTTGTGTGTTGTTGTAGTAACAGCTGAGCGACTCGTTCATAAGAGCCGATTCATTGCCGTGAGCGTGAGTCGAATCGCTCACGTCTTGCCATGAGTCTGTTGCGTGGTACTGTACTGTACATGTTTGCAAAATGTTTGGTATAGCGCCCCTAGTGGCGAAGTACCCACCGGCCGCCACTGTTTAGGAGCATATCAAGTAGACTGAGACTCACTACACTAGTAATGTTGTGTAGTCTGAGTAGACCTCACGTCAACCTGGAAAGCCCACATTTCCCAGTGGGATGGTAAATCTGGGGAGAAAACATGTAAGTACGACAGTGGCTCAGGAGGTAGAGCGGTGGTCTGGTAATCTGAAGGTTCCCGGGTCGATTCCGGCTCCTCCCGGCAGCATGTCGAAGTGTCCTTGTGCAAGACACTTAACCCCTAACTGCTCCCGTGGTCGCCACAGCCGTCGGTGTGTGGGTGATTGTGAGGCATAAGTTGTAAAACGCTTTGGATAAAAGCTGCTATATAAATGCAATCTATTTACTATTTATGTGCTGCAATGGTGGAGGCTGCCCACGCGTCACAGAGTTTCATCGTCATCTGGAGATGTTATAGATGAGGTGTATCCTCACCTTTTCCCCAAATGTACTGTATTGTATAACACAGTGGTTCTCAAACTCTTTCATCTCAAGGACCCACACATTGATACAGAATTGAGCCAAGGACCCACATGTGATAAGATGTCGTCCCAGGGACCAGAGGCCCCCATCTGAGAAGTTACATTTCGTTCTTGTATCTCGTTCTGCTCTGTGGGAATTAACCTTATGACCTATTTATCACTGAAAACGTTCGCTACATGCACCCATCATTTGCCCGGCCACGCCCATGTCCGCTTATGGTAATAAGCGAGGGGCGTGACCGTGCCTCATACTTCCCTCATATTTTCATTCAGAAGGTTTTGCTACAAGCGCACCTTAGACAGTGGAAATTTTGCTTATAGCTTTCTTGTTGCTGTTTCTTTGAGATGGCATCACCACCAAGACTCGAGAAGTCCCTGGGGCTCCACCAGCACTCCCTCATTCCAACCTCCGCCGTTCGCCCCGGTGGCAAACGGCGCTGAGTGTAGTGCCGCCCGAAGACCGTCGAGCGCCCCTCACTTGTGAGAAAGGTAGCTCCGGCGTCTCCATCAAACGGAACCCTGCCAGAATGGGTGCGGTCTCTCTGATGGCAGACAATTGCGGCACAAGCTCTCCGCCTGCTTGCTCCCGCCGTTAAGAGCGGTGGTGAAGCGAGCAGGGCAGGTGGTTGGTAGTAGGAGGAAGAGTATGCGGGCCGCAGGGTTCAAGTCCCTCCGGTTCTACGGAAATGCTGGTGCCGGCGAGGGCTTTGTGCCCCCTACATCACATCCCAGAGTGTTGCATGGAGGGGGCGGGGGTTTCATCTTTGATGCCTCGCTGGCAAAGTCGGGGTTTAATTTGAGCCCCGACCCCAAGTGGCGAGAGACGCAAGATGTAAACATGGAGAGAGAAGCGGCAGTTGGAGCACACCTCGAGGAGAATGCGCCACGCCCGGCAGCAGGTAAGGGGAGCGGGGCTAGGCCTGGCAGGCTGTATCCCCCCCCTTTTTCCTTCACCTCTCTCTTCCTCTGTTTTTTCTAAACCTAAACCCCCATATTCCCCCCCCTAAAACAACTACGTTTCCTTCAATAAAGAGACCCTCTTAGGAGGGGCGGGTTTTTATTGAAGCAGCATGTAAACATTTCACTGAACGTGTTGTGTATGCCTCAAACGTAGAGTATGAGTGTTACGGGGCAATTCTTGCTTGTGAATGGAGCCGCTGGTGCTCGTGTGGCCAAGTTTTTAGATAAACGTGGACTTAGGGCTCGCGGTTGGTGGCTAGCTTCGTGCTGTGGTTTTTCTGTGCGATGACGCGTGCATATGGCCATATGCTCGTGTATGGGTTCGCTTGGGAACACACGGCTGGAGGCACTCTCCTTTTCACCTCGTGTGTCTCTTCACTTTACGTGAGGTTGGGTGGGGGGGGATATAAACCGCTCATTGGATGTGTTATATCAATTTGGTGAAGTTCTGACTGTGCGTGTTATGAGGAGGTGGCGGAAAACAAGCGCTCCCGTCAGCGTCGAGCGGGCATTGGAGGTGACTGGCGAGGGATTGGACCTTGACTGTGTCTCCCCTCCCTCTACCCCTCTTCCCCACTCTCCTGTTTTTCACCTAAACCCCTATTCTTCCCCCCTCCGAAATGCTACGTTTGAAATAAAAATCCCTCTGAGTGCGAGTTTTTGTTAGAACAAACTTTTCACTGTATTTTGTGTGTGCCTGAACAAACGTAAACCCTGAATTCACGATTGGTGACTTGCTATGGTGTGTTGGCTTTTCAAAGCAATGTACATCAGCACATGGCTAGGGGCACTGCTCCCCTTTCGCCTCGTATATGTCTTCACTCTACGTGGTAAGGTCAAATATGGCGGGCGGCAAGTCGGGGGGATATAAACCATTCCGTTGGGTGTGTTATATCCATTGGTGAAATTCTGACGGTGCGTGTGGTGAGCAGGTAGCGTAAAACGAGCGCTCCCATCACTAGAGTTCCCCTGTATGCTCAACGTGGTGACGTACGTGTGATTCCGCTCTGTCAGGTTGGGGCTGGCGTCCTCGACATCCGTAGCGTCGAGCAGGCATTGGCATTTCCTGCTCGTACGCGATGTGAATTTAAGAGCTCTGTTCCCCCTCTGGCGTTGGGCTGCGTTACTATTCCTGTGGGGAAGCGTAGGCAGCCCGACATGTCACTTCTCGTGACAGAGGCTGATACCCAGGTTGTTTTTTGGTTGAAGCAAACATGCAGCGATGTCACTCAAATATGTTTGAAAGTGCACCTGAAACGGGATATTACGAGGGTTATTCTGTAACCCTAGTTATATGAGTTCATGTCAAGTAGGCAATTGTCTATCTTGTGAAATGAAGCCGTGGGGCGTATGTTTTTTCCTTTGATGGGGAGTGCCCCGCGGCAGGAGGTGTTGGGCGTGGGACCGAGCCTACACCGTCTGTGGGCCCCCTTCCCTCCATCCCCTGCCATAACGATGTCACTGGGCTCGAGTTCTCTTGTTGGCCCCAGTGTTAATTTTGGCAGCTATTTTCATTTTAGTTTTAGTCTTAGTCATGTGTCAAGTGCTCCTTTTTTGTTTTCATCATATTTAGTCATCTTCATTTATTTTTCGTTTAGTCAGTTTTAGTCAACTAAATGTCTGAGCATTTTAGTCTTAGTCAGTTTTTGTCTAAATTTTGTCTTTTTTGTTTTAGTCTAGATTTAGTTGACAAACGGATGACATTTTTGTCTATTTTTAGTTAATGTACTAAAAAAAATTATATTATATAAATGATAAAACTTTTTTTTTCTTTTCTTTTTTTACAGCTACTGTTTATACTGTTTTTTAGTAATAACTAGAAAGTAATGGTATTTATTAGGGATGCTCGATATTGGCTTTTTTACCGATACCGATATTCCGATATTGTCCAACTCTTAATTTCCGATACCGATATCAACCGATATCAACCGATACCGATATATGCAGGGTTTCCCCGTCCAAAAAACTGAATAATTTCAGGTAACTAATCATTTCACTGGATATATATATAACAAATATTGTTATTGTTTTTATTTTTTTTTAAACCGATACCGATATTTTCCGATATCACATTTTACTGCCGATAATATCGGTCGGCCGATAATATCGGACATCCCTAGTATTTATTCAACAACAGGTGGTTGTATTAGTATTAGTATCATTAAATGACAACTATGCTCAACTATGCTTCACCCACGGAAAGGTTGTTGGCACATTGGTTCCACACGGACGTTACACGTTGTTGCGCACTTCCTATCCAGTCGGCTCCGGTGGTTCAGTTAGCTCCTAGCAGAGGCACTGTTGTGATTTTTAATGCAAAATAAATATTCAACATTCTCCTTTGAGACTCCGCCTCAGACTCTTATCATTTGGCACTAAAAGCTAAACATTGTCACCGGTATGGCTGTCTGCATTATGTCATTAATTATGTGCAGTTAGCCACATTAGCGTGAGCTAGCTTAGCCACTAGCTAACGCGATCTAGATGGAAATACAAACAATGTAACGTTACTGGTGACAAAGTTATTTACCTTGGAATACTCCTTTGCCAACTTGCTGTACTTTGCTTGCAGGTCTGCAGCTGGATTATGAATAATCCCAACTTTAGCCAAGGTAACGTTAAGCTAAAACTAGCTTTTCAAATAGTTCCAGCTAATGCTAATAACACAGAGCTCCCGTCAGCCGTCACACTGTTCTGTCGGGATGATGGCATTAAGAAAAGTTATAATTCGTTTGTCTCGTCTTGTTTTAGTCAACAATATCAACATACATGAAGAGAAATTTCGTCCTGGTTTTTATAAATTACATTTTTGTGTCGTCAGTTGTGGTCAACGATATTTAATAAACTATTTAGTCTCGTTAGCGTCACATGGTATTCAATAACGTGACGTCACGTCTCGTTGTCGTCATGAAAAAAACCTTCGTTGACGAACATCTTTCGTCATCAATTTAGTCAACAAAATTAACACTGGTTGGCCCGAGGGGTATGCCCGTGAGTTGGGGTCTGCATGGCAACTCCCAACTCACATTGGCGAATGAGAGGTCTCTACGGGATAAACCTGGCGTCTTCCCCTCTCGAGAGAGCGGAATTTGTGACGGATGGCTTTTTTCCCAGGTGTCATGTATCTTGCCACTCTGCAAAGAATGGGTGGTACAACATCCCACATATCCCTGCTGATGGATGGTTGTGATAGTCCAGAGGCACCTGTGGTAGGTGTCTGGAAGGAGCCAGATGCAAGAACCTGAGTGTGAACCTGAGACGCAAGTGTTGACAGCAGTTTGACAATGCCAGGCATTATTGCATGGGATCTCTGGGTGACAGGCTCAATATCATCCTTGATTTCATCGAGTAGATCCAATAATTGCTTGAGCTGGCAACCTGTCTCTCCGGATGATTTTGGTCTCACTTAAATCAAAAAGTGATATTATCCTTTGAAATATTACCTCACGGGCACAGCCTGGCTACAATCACTGATGCCATTATCACCAGAGACGCTGGCCATGACACCCCTTATAAATGCGCTTAGTTACTACCAACTCTCTGACGGCATAAATAACTTCACTTTAACTGCATGTGGCAATTAGTACCGATCTTTGTGAATTGGAGAGTTTTTGCAATGAGGCTCATTTGCATAGAAAGGGGCACATTTTCCGCCCATATTACCTAATTTAAATACCCGCAAATAGTGCGGACAAACAGAGAAGCAATGATGATGGCAATGCAGTTAGCATTGGTATATCACCCTTTGCGAGTACTTTGTGAATAGCAAGGTTTGTTTTGGGGCTATTTGCACAGGCATAGCATCAGAAAAAGCCACGCAATCCCTTTGTGAATTTGCCCCGTAGTGGGCTAAGGGGGCGTGGTCTTTTGTAGACACTATATAGTATAGATGCTTGATCCCAAGACAAGGTTACACTACTCAGCTAGATGTGACTGATGGGGGACTGACAGAGTATATTCTGTAATATCTTCAAGGAAGCAGATTGGATATCTGAAATGGCTTGGTTTATTTGATATCCAGGTGGATCAAAGGGCTCTAGTCATAATTTTCACAACTGACTTGTAAAGGTGTTTTTTTTATATTGGTGATGTCCTAATTGATATAACATTTACATTTTACATTTAGTCATTTAGCTGACGCTTTTATCCAAAGCGACTTACAAGTTCTGTACGACAAGCCATCAGGAAGGGCACAACTCTATCAGCTGAGTAACAATGTTCGTCAAAGTGCTGAGTGCTACAGTGTAGGTTAGTTTATTAGGACAAGTGCATGACAGTATGGTTAGTTAGGGTTAGATTTTTTTTTTTTTTTTTTTTTTTTAATTCAGATAATGGTTGAAGAAGTGCGTCTTTAGTCGACGGCGAAAGATTGGACGTGTTTCGGCTGTCCTAACTGAGGTGGGTAGTTCATTCCACCATTGTGGGGCAAGGACTGAGAATAGGCGACTTCTCTTTGATGACCCTCCCGGAGCTTGGATAGGAGTAGGTCTGAGGCGGCCAGAAGAAGCAGAGCGTAGGGGTCTTGAGGGTGTGTAGTTAGAGACCATTGACCGGAGGTAGGCGGGAGCAGTTCCCTTTGCCGCACGGTATGCTAGGTCGAGGGCCTTGAAGCGGATTCGTGCAGCAATGGGGAGCCAGTGCAGGTCCCTAAGAAGTGGGGTGACATGGGCCGACTTCGGTAGGTTTGAGATCAGGCGGGCCGCTGCGTTCTGAATGAGTTGAAGAGGCTTAGTGGCAGTGGCCGGGAGGCCAGCGAGCAGTGCGTTGCAGTAGTCGAGGCGGGAGATGACTGTTGATTGGACGAGGAGTTGGGTGGATTCTTTTGTCAGGAAGGGGCGGATCCTTCTGACGTTGCTCAGGAGGAATCGGCAGGTTCTGGTTGTCGCTGCGATGTGAGCAGAGAAGTTCAACTGGTCGTCGAGGACAACACCAAGGTTCTTGGCGGTCGGGGACGCGGTCACAGCTGCATTCTCGACTGTGATGGAAAGGTCGGTCAGGGGGGAGGATTTGGCCGGCAGGTGGAGCAATTCTGTTTTGCTTAGGTTCAGTTTGAGGTGGTTGGTCGTCATCCAGGCGGAGATGTCGGACAGACAGGCCGAGATCCGTTCAGAGACGTGGATATCTGAGGGAGGGAAGGAGAGGAAGAGTTGAGAAAATAATATTTAAATGCTGTCCGATATTATAATAATTAGGAGACTATTACATTTAATGATGCATAAGACAACAAGATGTGTGACTTTCCTTGACATTTGAGATCAGATAGCAGGGTACCAGAAGTTCTGTTTCGTAATGGATCTCGCTCGGCGTCACTACTGCACTATACCTCGCTCGTGCACACGCACTGAATAAAAAATTCCACAATGTACCTTTACATCCCAACATTCGTCTGGCCACACCCCTATCAGCTTACCTACATAAGCAGGGGTGGGGCCACATACTCGCCTCCTTCTTCGCTTTCACCACAAGGAAGTGCCTTCGGTAGATCCCCACTTGACGAGGTTGTTAGTAGAAGAAAGTTGGAAAACAAGAGATACGTTGACATCATATCTTTATTTTCTCTCACTATTTTCGAGAAAATACGGCGATATTGTCTTCGTTACTGGAGTGTCTGGAAGATGATGATCATTCTACACCTCCACCGGTTTTTTCGTATTAGGAGTTCACGCCGCTGACATGCTTCCCAACTACAATCCTCCTTGCTGCGGCTGGAAGGGGTAAGACCCTCCAGCAACACAGCTGGACTGTAGGACGCACCAACTGTTGTGAGAAGCGGTGGGTTCCAGGTTGGGTGAGTAATGTTTGCTTGCGAGCACCACTTGTCTGTTAGTGCTATGGGGGCTAGCTGACAATGTTTATGAAAACCGGCCCCAGATTAGGGTCCTTCTGTTCAGCCTTTTAGGCGACGGTGGAGGATCTTGGTTTGAAGCCCATTATAGTCAACTAGTGGGCCACGACCAGTAACTGGTGATCCCAGGATTCTCTGGACGAGTGGATGCTTCTCTGTCACCGTGTAGGCCCCATCTTTCATATACAAATGAGAGTATACCCTAACGAGGAAATGTGGGCATTGATGTTCGTTATCGGAAGATCCATGTTCAAGTCGGCTACAGCCCAGATGGGACTTGTGCTGGCTCCGCCGGATGTCTGGTAAAATCACCATTGTAAACGGTGTTGACATCTCTTTTTCTCTTCTCTCTTAAAAGGTGAGGAGGGTTTCAGAACGGCGGCCTGTCTGAAGTGTGGCTTGTTATATCGTTGTGTACAAGTTCAGGTGATGGCTGCTTAGCTTGCGTGCTAGTTGTGGCCTACCTGTTAGCCAGTCAGCTGTTAGCTGCGGCGCTAGCCCGTTGTGTCACTAGGCTAGGAAACGTTAGCTTGCTGCTATCGGTCGAGAGCGGCTGTTAGCTTGATGCTACACTGTTGAACATTGCTATGACTATAACATGCCTTGAAACACTCTGACTACGACGTCATCTTTGACAGAGGATGTTAGTCGAACCTACCCGGAGCCCGGCCGGCGAGGACTGCGTCAACAAGGAGAACCGTAGCGGCGGGGTGGAGCAGCGCTGCCCGTGTCGTCAACACAGGATGCTGTGTTTACTATCGGTGCCCTGTTAGAGACTGCAGTTCGCGTGGTCTGCGCTCACGGTGAGGAAGATCCTGACCAGACCTTAAAACGCGTCTTCTTCCTTCCCTTCTAATGTTTTGTAACAACGATGTTTTCCAAAACGAGTGTTGCTGCAATACATTAGGATACGACGCGAGTTGTGTGTGAATTGTCTTGTCACTGGTATTAGCTTCTCCATGCAAATCGGGTTGTTTGTTACAGATGTAAAAATTATCTGGTTTGTTGTGTTGAGAAACATCATGTGTGTTCATGTACCGTGTACTCACAACTAAGGGGGTTAATTTAACCTATAAAGCTATGCTCAGTGACATATGAGTGAAGAATGAATTCTTTTCTCAGCCTGTAATGACAATGAACAGTGTGTTCACATATTAACGGGTTTACCTGTTCAACTGGCCGTATTAAGGGTAAGGTAGGAGGAGTGTTCCCCCCGGTTCCCTGGGGACTTCCACACCCTCCTCTCAGACATGTTGTTACAATATATTGTGTCACTGTGTGGTGGGATACGATGTAACCCTTAGCTTGGTTGCTGGGGTTGTGCTAAAACCGCTTGAGAAACTATATTTTCCTAAAGAAAATATTGTTTGGTCACTTTTCGTGTGTGCTTAGCAAGGCCTGTGGCCGATACTAATCAAGAATTGTGTATTCTCTCATTATGAAAAACGGCGTTCCTCTGTAGAGTGTATTGCCATTTTTTGTGGTGATAAAGGGTTGTATGTGTCGTGTGATCTACAACTGGGTTAGGTTGGCCACAGAAGCACATGTGTAAGTCTGGTACCGGGGCTCTTAAGGGGGCCCTCTCTATTCTGTGTTTTTTCCTTAGTAAAAATCAGATAGCAGATTAGCACATGAGCTGTGTGAAGCTGTTAGACACTTCATGTAGCTGACTGTGACTGTGTCATGCTCTTTTTTGTCATTACATCGTATCATGGGTGTGGGGTCGTAAAGGGGTGAACTGGTAATCCTTTCCTCCCCTTTTGATGGGCAGGGGTTCCAACCTCCTGTCCTTCAAGGTTCCTGTCACCAGTGGCGAATCCTTGTGGAAGCCAACGGAAGCCATGCCTCCCTATAAATTTCATATCAAATTATGAAATATGAAAAAAAAAAAAATTAAAATATAATTTTTTTTTAATATAGTTTACATTCCTTTTCATCTGTGCATCTGTGTTTTTTTTTTTTTTTTTTTTTTTTTTAATGTCTCCCTCTTCTCCTTCTCACTCCCTCTAACACACTGTCAGACTGTGCTCACTACTGCAGCTAGTATAGGAGAGAGGCAGTGGGTAGGTCTCTTTCTCCAGGCTTCCAGCATTATAGAGTGAGTCCAAACTCCAAATCCGATCCTAGCCAATCAGATTCGAGCTGACTGCCACTGTGCCACACCCTAAAAGTTTAAAACGGAGCTGGGAGGAAAACGTTCAGCATATTTTCCACCTGGAGGCGGGGCAGGTCAGAAGTTCACGTTTCCACCTGACTACCTAACGTGACATCCCATTAGTAGAATAAAACTGTCTGGCGTCACTCAGTCTAGTAGTCTACTACAGTGCCATTGTAAGAAAAAACACCATAATGGCAGATCTAGATAATAATATAGTAGATTATTTAGTCACTCATGACTTCACAAAGTTGCCTTTCGAAAAACAGCTAGACATAAAGCGTAAAGGAAGGCCTACACCACAGATGTGTATTGTTCAGCCAAGGGTTGGGAAGGGACAACGCAAATTTAATGCACAGAACTACACCAGAACCGAGTGGCTAACAGGTTCTGCTACCACGGGACATCTATTCTGCTGGAGCTGCCTGCTATTTGAAATTGACAGAGGACTGAACAATCCCTGGTCCACCACAGGATATGCAGACCTCGCCAATCTGACCAGGTCCATTGACCGGCACGGAAAATCGAAATCACACATCACTGCGAGCCTGAAGCTACAACTTTTTGGTAAAGTCAGGATCGACGAGGCTCTCTCCCAGGCGGCAGTGGTTAGTGTTGCAAAATTCAACACCCAAGTGACAAAAAACAGAGACATTTTGAGGAAGCTCATAACGGCTGTTACATATTTGGGGAGGCAGGAACAGGCGTTCAGAGGACACGACGAGTCGGTAACAAGCCTCAACAGAGGCAATTTTGTCGAACTAATAAATGCATTTGCGGAGTTTGACACTGCCATGGCAGAACATCTCGGGTCCTCAACGGTGTTCACGGGGATGTCATCCACCATCCAAAATTAAATAATTAAAAGCATCGCAGACGTCATACAAAGAGAGATAGATGGCGAAATCAATTCGGCACCATTTATATCTGTTCAAGTGGATGACACCACAGACATTTCATGTAAATGCCAGCTGTCGGTCATAGTACGGTATGTAAATGACAAGGGTGTTATCTGTGAGAGGTTCTTGGGGTTTATCGACGTGAGCGCCGAGAGAAATGCAGCGGCACTCACTGCTGTTGTCATGGAAACCATAGGCAGATACAACCCAGCAGCCAAACTGATCTGTCAGACATATGATGGGGCAAGCTGTATGAGTGGGCAGCGAGGTGGTGTCCAGGCTCTTGTGAAAATCCAGTGTCCATATGCCCTCTTCATTCATTGTTATGCCCATAAATTAAATTTGGTTTTAGCTCAGGGGGTGAGCAATATCCAAGAAGTGAAAGTGTTTTTTGCAGCTGTTGACAGCTTTCATAACTTTTTTACCCGGTCATGCAAAAAAACAGCTATGCTGACCGAGGTTGACAACAGCATTCGGGTACCAGGTGGTTGTGCCACACGGTGGAATTTCAAAAGCAGAGCAGTGCATGCTATACATGAAGGCCAAAGATCACTGGATATTGTTTTTGATAGGATCATTGCTGAGCCTGGTTGGGACAACGAGTCAATCTCCCAGAGCGGTGCTCTTAAACAAAAACTGAACGAGTTCATGTTTATTCTTTTACTTGGGGTTTTCCAGGCCATTTTTGGCATAACAGAACCACTGTTTCAGGCTCTACAGAGCAAGTCTCTGGATGTGAGGAATGCCTGTGTACGAGTGCAGAGTACACAAGATGCTTTGAAGGCTATACGAAGTACCACAAAGTTCCAAGCGATATATGACGACACTGTCCAGACAGTAGGACATGAAGACCAAAGACGGAAAAGATGTCGCCGTGGATGGGATGACTATGAGTCAGGACTCAACCCTCACGCTGACAACAACCCAGGCCCCCAGGACCATTACAGGCGACTGTACTATGAAGTGATCGATGGAATCACACTTCACATGGGAGAGAGATTTGCAGATATGAAGAACCTGCTCTTTTTCCGTCTCGTGGACCACAACCTATTCCCCACGTTCTTCCAGGAGTTTCCTGCCGGGGATTTCACACAGCTGCTCCAGGCCTACCCAAAGATCTTTGACGACCAGAGGATAAAAAATGAGTTACAGGTTGTCTATGCTGATGCCTCCTTCCACAAACCACCAGGTGAGCTGCTGCAATCACTTGTTAAAGATGAACTGTTCAACTCCTTACCCGAGATATGCAAACTCCTGAAACTGATGCTCACCATTCCCGTGACAAGTACATCAGCTGAAAGGTCCTTGATTGATTGATTGATTGAAAACTTTATTAACAGATTGCAGAATGGGTACAATACAGTACAGCTCAATACACACAATTGTTAAGGGGATGCAGACCAGAGAAAGACTTTCGTCTTGTTTACATCAGGGTCCCCCATTTTCAATTCATCAGGACATATATGACATACATGACATACAGATAGTCAGTACTGCTACATCTATACATTTATGACATACCAGATTTGCAAATACAGTACTGTTTGTGATACAGAAGGAGTCAGGAAAAGGGAGTATATACATTTGACGTAGAAACTGTACATTGGAGGAGGTTGGGTGGGGGGGGGGTTGGGTACACTGGGATATTGACAACCATACTGGGTAATCTACATTGGAGGTGGTTGGGGGGGGGGGGCACACTGTATATACAAGCAAAACTGTACATTGAGGGGGGGGGGGGGAGACACTGTACAAACAAACAAAATTGTACATTGGACTATTGACAAAACCATACTAGGTAAATGACTGTACATTGGAGGGGGTTGGGTTAGGATATTTACAGGGGCCAGTGTTGAATTGCAGTCTCCCGTAGGTGTCCCTTGAGAGAGGTTTTGAAAGTGGGTAGTGATCCACATTCCTTTACAGCTTTGGGTAGGGCGTTCCACATTGATGTGGCATAATTGCGAAACGTGTTTAGTCCCTTATTTGAGCCGAATCTGGGTTTAACATGATTTGTGGAGCTCCCTCTGGTGTTGTGATCGTGGTATTCACTGACCTTTGGGAAGTATTTTGACATGTACATGGGTACCTTGGTCGTGTAGTGTATCTTGTAGACCAGGCCCATTGCAAGTTGCTGTACTCTGTCGTCTACTCTAAGCCATCCTAGGTTGTCAAAGTGGGCAGGGGTGAGGTGGGTTCTAGGAGTAAGGTCAAGCAGTAGTCTGACCAGTTTGTTTTGAGATGTTTGTAATTTTGTTTTTAGCGCCTTTGAGGTGCTTTGGTACCATGAGGTGCAAGCATAGTCGTAGTACCCCTGAATGAGTGCTCCTGCCAGAGTCTTCAGGGTATTCTTGTTTACCAGAGAGGAGATCCGGTACAAGAATCGAGTTCGTTGGTTGACTTTTTTTATTACATTGGATGCCATTTTGTCACAGGAGAGATTAGCCTCTAGGATGGAACCCAGGTAGGTAATTTCATCTTTCCTTGTGACAATATTGTCACCCACTGTAACTGAGAAGCCGTCGGTCTTGCTGAGTTTGTTATTTGAACCGAAGAGAATGGACTCTGTTTTGCCCATGTGTAATGATAGTTTGTTATCAGCGAGCCATATGCAGATTCTGCCTAGTTCCGAGCTGAGGGTTTTTTCAACCTGTAACTTGTTCTTGTCAGAGACCAGCAGGGCTGAGTCGTCCGCAAACAGGAACAAGTTGCAGTCACAAGCTGACGACATGTCATTTGCATAAATTAGGAACAGTAGCGGTCCTAGTATGCTTCCTTGTGGAACACCACAGCTCACTGTGAGGGGGGGGGATAGGGTACCGTTGGAGGAAACTGGATTATGTATGTCAGGATCAAGGAAGGAAGGGGAACAACATGTCAAACCTAGTGCCAGAGGCATATTGTCATGCTCCGTTTCTCCAAGATGGACAAACGCTTCAAGCAAACCAATGCAGTTAGAACACATTTCAAACCATTTAAAAACAGTAAAACACAATTCTTTAGTAATCAACTAACTCAATCCAAGGAGGGACATTTCAAGAAGACAGGGTTGTAGGGAGCAAGTGAGTTATCCTTTGTGCTCTTAATTGTTCTGATTGTCTCATGTGATGTTTCTGTATTTATGAACGCACTATGACACTTGTGAATGTAACATCTCGACGACACTGTAGACTGTACATGAGTTTAACTACTCAGTGTATTTATTTATCGAGTATAAATACAGATTGAATGAAAGTCTATACTGTTCAGTTAAACTGGTGGCCTAAGTCTATACTGTTCATTTTAATGCTTGTCCAACCTCCTCTTGCCAAGTTATTGAATGTAATGTTCCAGAGTACTATTGACCTATATATATTATGCTAGTGAGTTTGAGAAAATTTGATTTTGCTGCTGTTTTTGTTCTGATGTTACCAGAAGCTGTTGTAACAATGTTCAGAAGTCATTTGTTTTTATTGTGATTTCATTGTGACTGCCGTCGTGCTGCCTGTCACTGAAATAAATATGTTTGGAAAGTCAGAAATGGTCATTTTCATCTAAAGGAGAGTACAGATTAAGGGAATGATGCGATCTGAAAAGTCAGTGTAGTAGTAAGGTTACACATCGTCTCCCTCTGGTGGTAAGCCTACGGTACTTCATAGTGCTAGTACATTTATGTGGAACCGCGTCTATTAGTTCACTTCTGCCATAGCAAGCTACCTTCGTAATAAAAATAATGTAATATATTTGACAGCACAGAGTGACAGACAGCAATGCAAATGTGACCTTGCATAGTGGCATGGCTAAATTTAGTAACTGGTGAATCAAGTGTGACTGAAATAAACACCGGTCGTCGCTGGGCGGTGCTAGCTGGCTAACTAGCTAACGTTAGTTTGTGTCATAACGTTAGCGTCAAAACGAATGGTTTGGCGTCAAGTTATTTATATTTGACATTAGCTATAGAATATTCTGATTCTAGATCACTCATTCACGTTAAACTGTCCCCCGTTTGCGTATAGCTTGCTTGCTAGCTAAGGTAACATAATGTGATCTGGTGTCTGGTGGATGTAAACAAAACGACACCTCGCTGGACTACTTCCGGTTCCGGGTTAACAAAACAGGTTGTCAAAATAAATCGAGACCATGGAATAGTAGTTAGCTGTATGTTTACACTTGAAATGTGTATTTTTATTTAGTGTGCATTTTAATTTTGTCACAATATTATTTGGCTTAAATATATATATATATATATAAAAAAAAAAATCAATAAAAAAAAATTTTATATAAAAAAAAATTGGCTTCCCCAGATATTTTACCCACGCGACGCCACTGCCTGTCACGTTGCTGTTCGGCACGTTACAGGGTAAGAGGGGGGGGGGGGGAGTTTCCTGGTCCCACGCCCTGGAATATTGGGCGTGTGCACTGCAGAAATTCCCCCGCCATAGAGTACGTCACTGGGCGCATCTCTGTTGGTAAGACTTCCGTGAGCTGTTCAGGTCCATATGATGGATCTGTTTCAGGGAGTGGTCAGGGCTCCTCCTCACGAAGCTCCAACTCGGGCCTTCTGTGAGTTAGGACTCTCCTTCCATGTGAGGGAGCCTCCTCAGAGTGCAGAGCCTCCTCCTCAGATTGTCAAGGTGAGTAGAACTTCAAAAAGGAGTCCTGCTCTATTGTGTGTGTATTCGATTCAATTCGATTATTGAGTGTGTATTGGTTCAGTGCCTCCTCCTCGGAGAGCCCTAAACCAGAATTTGACATGGCTCAATGTTGCAATATATTCTTTTCAATCTATACAGCTCGCGTGGGAAGTCTCTCTGGGGATTTCCTTCTCCTCCCTATGGGAGGGTGGTGGGATGTAAAAATGAAAAAAAAAATTACCCTCAGCGGCGTCACGAGGGATTCATGTCGGTCTGTGTTCTTTCTTTTTTGAATAAAAAGAGGAAGGTACATGAAGCACGACGGCTCCGTGTCGTTCTCCCAGGCGACTTGGAGGAACAATGTTTGGTGTCTTGCTAGACTATCTATTGATGTGTTTGGGTCTCGACGCATACATAGTGCTGGCTCAGGTGTGTTTCTGTGACAGAATCACACAGGGGCTACGTGCGCCTTGGTTGCTTGTTAAAACAGCGTTTTTATAGGGCAACTGGGATGGAGTTTTGTCTCTTCCGAGCGCCAGTTTACTAGGTTGTCTCGATGAATTCTCGTTCATATCTGGGGGATGTTAACGGAATAGATCTGAACATAGGTAGAGGGGTCTCACGCCCTTGGGGTGGGCCACTGAGCATGGTCTAAATGTGGACCATCTGGGTGGCGCCCTCTTTTCATGTTTTAGATCGACACGCATACCTACCCCCTCTCCTGGAGTGGGCATGTCGGCGTGGTTAGGACACGGGACTGGTCTGGTCACGCTGGTCCAGGTCAGTTAACCCGTTGTCCGCCGGGGATGCAGATCTGCTGTTCTGGTACCCTGAGGGACTTGTGCTTTTTTCGGGGGGAAAAATGCCAGGTCGGTCCGGGTGTCACAGGGTTAGGCGCTATGGAGACCCTTGTTGGGTACATATTGTACTCTGCACTATCGTAATGGCTTACGGCCATGCCAACCGGTACACGCCCGATCTCGTCCGATCTCGGCCGCTACGCAGGTTTGGTCCTGGTTAGTACTTGGTTGGGAGACCGCCTGGGAATACCAAGTGCGGTGTGCTTAGGGCTGGTTCTCCATTCTTTTCGCTCCTCTCTCACGGGTGGCGAAGAGGGGGCTGTTGGGGTGGTCTTGGACCTCCTCTGGTAACCCTGTGCTTCCCGTGCCGCCGGGCCCGGTCCGAAGTAATGTTTCGTCGACCCGTAGGCCTGGAATAACCCTTTTTTGAAAACTGAAACACTTGTACTGCGGTATAGCCAGTTATGCCCGCAGGTGTGTTTTGGAGTTTTTTTCTTGAGGGGTTATAGGAACAACCACCGCATAGGGTAATGACAGGGTGGTTGATTCCCTGGTGTGTTGGAGCAGTGTCAACTCCCGGGTTACCCGGTTGAGTGTGCCCCTGCACGTTCATGACGTCTGCCAATCATGTCAGCCTTCTCTGCCTCAACCCCTCTGGGTGTTTTTTTTTTAATGGGTCATGCAACAACGCCAGCATACGCCCCTTCCGCCGGGGGGGCTGTTCTCAGCTGACTCCTTTGGCGCCTGTCTCGTCCGCAGTGCTCCAGGCTCAGGTTACAGCCTGTTGCCTGGTTTCCCCGGTGCGCTGCCTGCTTCCGTTGATTAACCTTTTTTGTGTGCTTACGGCCATGCTGACTGCCTGTTCTGCAGGGTCAGTGTGCCAGGCGGTGTGCTATTGGGGGGAAAGGGCCTGCTCTTGGAGGGGCCTTATCCGAATACGCTGGCGATGTGGGGGGCGGTGTCACTAAGTGACCGCCTGGTGGGGTCTTGATGCCTGGCGTCATTGACCTCTCCGGGCCCCGGCGCCTGTCTCGTCCTCAGTGCTTTAGGCTCAGGTTACAGCATGTTGCCTGGTTTCCCCGGTGCGCTGCCTGCTTCCGTTGGTTAACCTTTTTTGTGTGCTTACGGCCATGCTGACTGCCTGTTCTGCAGGGTCAGTGTGCCAGGCGGTGTGCTATTGGGGGGAAAGGGCCCGCTCTTGGAGGGGCCTTATCCGAATACGCTGGCGATGTGGGGGGCGGTGTCACTAAGTGACCGCCTGGTGGGGTCTTGATGCCTGGCGTCATTGACCTCTCCGGGCCCACGTTTTCCAGGGGATCCAGTCCCTTCAGTGGGTCTGGGTCTTCCTTCGCGCTCCGCTGCTACAGCCTTGCCACAGGGTTGGGTTTGCTCTTGACCCCGTGATTCTGGGGGCAGTAACGAGGTTGTTCCTTCCGTTCGTTCCTGGGTGGCATGTGGGTTGTGCGTGTGTGTAGTCGTGGGGTCAGGTCACGGTCTGCTCACCCTGTGCGTTGAGTTGCTTGAGTGCCTCTTCGCACGGTCGGATCCGTCGCCCTCCCGTGATCCTCCAATAGGGGGGGTGCCCTCCATTAGGGGGGGTCGGGGGGGCTCGGTCCTCCCTGATCTGATGGTTGTGGGGGGCCTCAGCGGGGTTCATTTGTCGGCCGATGGCTCTCGCTCGGCCTCCCTTGTGCAGTAGTGACGCCGAGCGAGATCCATTACGAAACAGAACGATAGGTTATAACTATAACCAAGTTCTGTGAGTAATGGTGACGCTCGGCGTCAGACGCCGCTGCGGCCCTTGATCTCACCTTGTGGTGAAAGCTTGGGAAGGAGGCGAGTATGTGGCCCCACCCCTGCTTATGTAGGTAAGGTGATAGGGGTGTGGCCAGACGAATGTTGGGATGTAAAGGTACATTGTGGAATTTTTTATTCAGTGCGCGTGCACGAGCGAGGTATAGTGCAGTAGTGACGCCGAGCGTCACCATTACTCACATCTAAATCTTTCGGTCACTTTAACCCTTTCACTACCACACTACAACGGGCTAACACTTTCACTACAACACAACATACGGTGCATGGTAGTGAAAGGGTTAACCTTCTATAATGTGGTAGTGAAAGGGTTAACTTAGGCCTGGCTCGCTGTTAATTCAATACATTTTCAGCATAGTAGAGAGGAGGAGCGCAAACCAGAGTTGAAAAGGTGCAACAAAAAGCTTATGTACTGTATATGAAAAGAGGGCAGTCCAAACGTTAGAATTAAAACCAAATACTTTTGCATCGTTACTACAAAGCAGTGTTAATTTTGGCAGCTATTTTCATTTTAGTTTTAGTCTTAGTCATGTGTCAAGTGCTCCTTTTTCGTTTTCATCATATTTAGTCATCTTCATTTATTTTTCGTTTAGTCAGGTTTAGTCAACTAAATGTCTGAGCATTTTAGTCTTAGTCAGTTTTTGTCTCAATTTTGTCTTTTTTGTTTTAGTCTAGATTTTGTCGACGAAAACGGATGCCATTTTTGTCTATTTTTAGTTAATGTACAAAAAATATATATATATATTATATAAATTATAAAACTTTTTTTTCTTTTTTTACAGCTACTGTTTTATATATACTGTTTTTTAGTAATAACTAGAAAGTAATGGTATTTATTCAACAACAGGTGATTGTATAGATTAGTATTAGTATCATTAAAAGTTCTATGCTCAACTATGCTTCACCCACGGAAAGGTTGTTGGCACATTGGTTCCACACGGACATTATATGTTGTTGCACTTGCTTCCAAAAGGCTCCGTTTAGGTCAGCTAGTAGCAGAGGCTCTGTTGTGATTTTTAATGCACAATAAATATTCAACATTCTCTTTTGAGACTCCGCCTCAGACTCTTATCATTTGGCACTAAAAGCTAAACATCGTCACCGGTATGGCTGTCCGCAACATGTCATTAATTGTGTGCGAGAGGTCGATCAGTTAGCCACATTAGCATGAGCTAGGTTAGCCACTAGCTAACGCGAGCTAGATGGAAATACAAACAATTTAACGTTACTGGTGAAAAAGTGATTTACCTTGGAATACTCCTTTGCCAACTTGCTGTACTTTGCTTGCAGGTCTGCAGCTGGATTATGAATAGTCCCAACTTTAGCCAAGGTAACGTTAAGCTAAAACTAGCTTTTCAAATAGCTCTAGCTAATTCTAATAACAGAGCTCCCTGTCACACTGCTCTGTCGGGACGATGGCATTAAGAAAAGTTATAATTATTTTGTCTCGTCTTGTTTTAGTCAACAATATCAACATACATGAAGAGAAATTTCGTCCTGGTTTTTGTAAATGACATTTTTGTGTCCTCAGTTGTGGTCAACGATATTTAATAAACTATTTAGTCTCGTTAGCGTTACATGGTCTTCAATAACGTGACGTCACGTCTCGTTGTCGTCATGAAAAAAACCTTCGTTGACTAACATCTTTCGTCACCATTTTAGTTGACAAAATTAACACTGCTACAAAGTGTGCAACTTTTCATGTACATCTATTAATTGTCATATTCGTCTGTTTGTTTTCTAGATATCTTTATTGGCTATATAACAAACACAGAATAGCCATATAACAATATAGAAAAAAGACAATGAAAGAAAGAAAAAGAAAAGCTTGATTAAACAGGCAGTTGCATTAATTAAAGGCCCAATGCTTATTTCTTTGTGATGAGTTACAAAAATATATACAAACATAATACATTAAATAAACGTGATTTATTTAATCCAGAGTTACATTTAGGAAGGTGGGGGCTTAAGTTTGACTCCATGAATGGACTCCAAACATTTTCAGATGTATTAGGAGGAGGTGCATCAGCAAGGCACACAGGATCCTGAAAGACCCCAGCCACCTAAACCACAAACTGTTTGAGCTCATGCCATCTGGCAGATGGTACCGCAGTCTCAGATCACATCTGAAAGAACAGCTACTTCCACCGGGCAAACAGACTACTGACGGATAAACTCTGAATAATCACATGAGCATACACAAGCACTTTAACACATTCAGGGCCATTGGGGCCTGTCTAATCCCACTCTATGAGGCCAGCTTTTCATTACAAGTTTTCACTGTGCGTGAGGTTGTTTGTACGGGAGCATGTCTATGTTCCCTGGGTCCTATGTTCCCCGGGTCCTATGTTCCCCGGGTTCTATATTCCCCGCTCCCGCTACCCGCTCCTGAAAAAGCGACCGAGTTGTGTGAGGGCCGACCATGTCAGCTTGCTTCATTTCTCTGTCATTACAGTAGTGTTCTCAAACGTACACGGCGCGACAAAAAAAAGTTCCCCGCTACTCCCGAAAAAGTGACAGAGTTGTGTGAGGGTGTAGATAGATGGTGCAACATGTGTAATTGTGTATGTGTGTGTGTGTTCTGGATGTAACAGTACTGTATATCTACTCCAGTGCCGTCTGACAGATTCGGCCATCAGACGCTGCTTGCGTGTAACAGAGATGTATATCTGTTATTTAGTTAGGCCTACTGAACATTTTCCTTGACATAAGTAGATTTTTCGTTTTTGTTTATTTATGAAATTAATATAAAGCGTGTTTTCGAAAGTTTTTGAGGTTGTTAAATACACGCTTTTGATTTCTTTAAGTGGCGAGTGACGTCTTTTTCGTTGTCCGTTGTTCATTGGAGAATATTACTTTACTATTTCTCTAATATATATATCAGACCGACTATAGCTAGGCTATATATTTCAGCTATAATGTCCTAACAGAGAAACTACCACCACCTAAAACATCCTTATTATACCTTGTTTTATCCATAGGCAGTAGCGCTTTGAAGGTATAATAACTTCGGTGGACAGCGCCTTGGTGCTGAAGTGTCATTCAAACTATCCTTACAACTGTGACGGCGGCGACGGCACCACACATGTGAACAGTAACAATGCAATTAATTAATGTCTTGTTGTAATTAGTATATACCCAATGTCATGAGTCTTCTTGAAGCGGATTCAGCTTGTTTTACTCCGATTTTACGTCAGTTAAAAATAAAAACCCTTCTACTCCTATGGCATATTTAATTCCGCCTGGATCTTTTCTTTTTATTGTGCGCTGTAGCATTGTCAAAGAGTAATTGCTTTTGCCCTTTTCCCTTTGTAACTTCATCCTTTATCTTTCAATATCTTATTTGAGGTTACTGTACGATATAAGTGTGTATTAAAAGATGGAGCTGTTAATGCGTATGGAAGGTTTGTTATACGATATGCAAAGAGACAATGATAATATGTGGTGTATTGTGTAATAAATAAATTAGTTGACCTCGCATTGTGCCAATATCTCTCCGAACTCCTCCACTTTGTTTACCTTACCTGTATATAAATGCCTGTATATAAGTACATTAATATGAAACGGTACATTAATATGAAACTGTGGTACACCGTACAATCAATAACACTTTAAAATACTCAAGTGGAGGGGCACCGGAAGTTATGCTGTTGTCATTGGTTACACGCGAGAGAACAGCTGTGTGGACATAACAAGCGAAGTGTTTTGGACCTGTATGTAACGGTTGAGTCTGGAATTAAACGACACAAAAGAAACAAAACTCACCTCATTCTTCAATGACGGCATTAATATCGCCTAATTATGTTTTAAATTATGGCTATGTGTCTAATCTGCCCGTCGCATTATCAATGACTCATTTCCAGTCAACATTGTCGAAGCGGATTGTTTTTTTATCGGTTCATTTCCGTTTTATAGCATTTTGAAAAGCCCTCGTTTTCACGGGGGAAAAAAGATTCCATGATAATCGCCCTGTACTGTAATATTCTAGAACGTTGTAATTTTTCTGCCTATTTATGAATCGTTTTCGAATAAACACTAGATTATCGATGGTATATGTGTACGTGTGCACGCTGGTGCCGCTCCCTGAAAATGTATTCTCTCAGTTCCTGATCGCTCTTACAGTCAAACAGCCATATCACATTATAGGGGAAAAGCTTATATCTCTGTGAAAACGGGTCTGATTATCCTAAGACTGGTAAAATAGATTCCTTACCTGAGATCAGATGGTATCCAAATGGATTATTCCAATTCCTGATTGCCATTCCAAAAATCGATCCTTTTATTGATCCAACGTGTATACTGTAAAACACATATTACACGCTGTGCTGAGGGTCCAGAATGAATCTGATCGGCTCCGGTTACATGCGTGAGAAGTAAAATGTGGATTCCGGAGTTTTTTTTTCTCATCCATTTTCATTGAGTCCAATCCAAAATGGTGCATTACCATCTGGGAGACATAGGGGGCGCTTTTTTCACATCTGAGCGCCTGGCGGGGCAGGGTTACCAACGGTAGACTCGGTTGATGAAATATGAATTCAGATTGCTAATAAAAACAATGTCACGAGAATTCTCGTGATGGGCATTCAACCCGCGGGCTGATAACCTGAGATATCTCGTGATGGGCATTCAAAACGTTAAGGAGCTGTGCTGACAGTGTTTTTTATTTTCTCTCTCTCGCTAATTTTCGAGAAAAGAGAGATATAATGTCTCCACCACCGGAGGGTTTAGACCAGCGGTTCTCAACAGGGGTGCCGCAGAGAGCTGCCAGGGGTGCCTTGAGATTAAAAATAAAAAAAATTAAATAAAGAAATGTTTATTATTTTTGGATTACAGAAAATTCTCACTAAAGTGCTATCTGTTGCAGCTGCACTGTTTTCCATGAAAATACCATATTTGGATACGTTTGACCATTTCTCAAAATCTGAAAATCATTATTTAATAAAACACAGAAAAGGATCACCAAGTTACTCTGGATAAAAAAAACCTTTACAGACAACATTGAGACAAAGCTTCCTGACACATCTCCATCCAAACTCTTGGAAGAACTCATTGAAATCTCATCTGATACCACCTGGAGAGCTAGTTTCAGAGTGTGGTGCTGAGTACCAATAGTAAGGGAAATATATGGAAATCTGCAAACTAAATCCTTACCAATCAATTTCTTCACTAATGTGTTTGTAAAGGTGTGTAGTAAGATGTATTAAAAAGTTGAAGTTCAAATCCTGTATGTTTTTTCGTAACAACTGCTCAAAGTCGAGGTACCGAATACCGATTTTCGAAAAATCTAAAATGTTCTGTTTGGCCTTGGGTAACTTGTGAGGGGTCAAACTAGGGGGTTTTCATGATTCTGAGTTGATTGCAATAATTTATTTTTCATTAAAATCATTCCTTGGTTGAAAAAAGGCCACGCCCACTCATATTTAAATTCAAAAGTAGCTTTATTTGTAGTTACAAGTAGTTACAAGTGCTGATCACTTCAGGAGTCAATCTCTGAGTCTTCTCCAGACTCACCACCATCATGACCACAATTCTTGCATGAAATTCCTTTACAGACTCCACATGCTGAGATGCACTTAACGCCATTCCTCTTGCAGCTGCACCGCCGGTTGCTGCAATCTCTGTTACAGTTGCAGCTTATGAACTGCAGTAGCTCCTCAGGAGCCATGGGGTCTAGTGTTGGGACTGGCTCATAGCCATGTACACCTAATGTCCACCCATAGTCACTGGGGTTCAGAGACATACTCTGCTGACCAGAGTGTATCGCCCGGAGTGAGGAGTAGCTGGTCTTGTGTCACAGAAGAGGCGAGCTCAGTAATGGGAAGAAATGTGATGGTGTTTATCCCTGTCCTTGTTCTGTTGGTGAATGGAAGAATCTTCACTTCAGCTCCTCTCAGGATCTTAGCTCCGTCAAGTGCCTTCAACTTCACTCACAGCTGCTGTCGTCTGGGGATCTGGCAAAGATGGTACCGGAGAGGTGACTTTGATCCAACCCACTGAATGGAAAGGAATGTTTCCCTGAATAGAGACAATTCTTAAATCTATATTGTCTCCGACAAACTGAGTGAATACATTGGTTGTTTCCCCAACCTCCATGACCACCCGATTGTGATGGCTAGTTTCACTTCCACTGGCTATCGTAAATGATAGATCCTCAAGGTCAACCGCAACCTCATCATCGATCTGCTCATCAGTTTCTTCCACAATGGTATAAAGAGTATCAGAAGTATCTTGGATGCCATCTCCATTCCTGTCATTAAGGAAGCAGTATTTGTAGTTTTGTGTCTCGGAATACGACTCTGTGTATCCCAGCTGGTGTAACTTGTTGAGCATCCATTTTGACCCAAATCTATGATCAAGTTGTATGGCAAGCCCCATCTATGGCAAAACTCCTGATCGAGGCCGACAGGCCTTTATGAAGTTCTGCCCCCAAATGGCTACTCTTTCGTCGGTCTTCACTATTGGCCTCAGGAACATCTGACTCTGGATGTGTTAGGGCAGGGGTTGGCGGAGCCCAATAGCAGAACACAGGTGGAGAGAGAATGGAGTGTTTTAGGTTGGCTTTAATGTTTACCCCCAAGCAGACAGGTTTACAACATCAGAATGTGCAACAGGTCATATGTTGGACCCTGACAATTTAGAACTGAAAAAAGCAGTGTTGGTTATAAAAACAGAATTACAAGCAATTCTACATGAGGAAAATGCATTTGCCCTCTTTCAGTTGCGTCGAAAATATTATGAATCTGGCGATAAGGCTGGTAAAATGCTTGCTCTCAGACTGAAGCAGCAAGAAAATCGTCAATCAATCTCTAGCATATATGATGAAGATGGCTCTTTGATTTGTGAACAACTTCAAATCAATCAAGCATTCACTAAATTGTATAGCACACTGTATAAATCAGAATGTTGTACGAGTGAAGAGGAAATGGAAAACATTTTCAGAGATATAAATCTCCCAACACTCTCTGAAGAAGAAAGGGAATCACTGGATACACCTATCACGGAAAATGAAATTAAATCGGCTATCAAATCCCTCTGAACCGGTAAAACACCGGGTGATGATGGTTATACAAGTGAATTTATTAAGTGTTTCCAAGTCACTCTTACACCACTTCTAATATTGCTGTTTAATGATATAGTGGCCAATCAATCCATGCCGCTAACCATGCGGCAAGCTACTATTTCATTGATTCCAAAACCTGGCAAGGATCACTTGCAAATGTGTAATTTCAGACCTTTGAGTATTTTAAATAATGATTATAAGTTGTTTGCGAAGGTCCTTGCAGGGCGATTGGAAAATGTTATAGCCTCATTGATTCATATTGATCAGGCTGGCTTTGTACAGGGTCGTCTAGCTTCAAATAACATGAGGCTAATGCATGTCATGTCAAGGGCGGGGGCCTCCCATCATCCAGCGATGGCAATATCGCTGGATGCTGAGAAAGCCTTTGATCGAGTGGAGTGGAAATATCTGTTTTATGTACTACCTAAATACGGATTTGGTCCGGTTCTCATGAACTGGATAAAGGCACTTTACCATGAACCGGTTATGTCAGTCAGAACAAATGGTATAAGGTCTGATCCATTCCATCTCTATCGATCTACCCGCCAAGGATGTCCGGTTTCACCGCACATTTTTATTCTTTCCCTCAAACCACTTGCCTGTGCTATATGTGCTCATAAAGAAATCAGTGGTATTCGTATTGGTAGTTGTGAGTATAAGGCCAGCCTGTTTGCTGATGACATATTATTAACACTAACAAATCCTAGCCATTCCATCTCTCAAGTGCTAAAGCTTATAGATACATTTGGTAAATGTTCGGGCTATAAAGTGAATTATGGTAAAAGTGAAGCTATTCCACTTAACAACCTAACTTTTCAATCACATCTGGGTTCTGCTCCTTTCAATTGGAAGCCAAAAGGAATTAAATACCTGGGAATTAAAATCCGATCTCCCATTGAAAAAATGGTTGAGTTAAATACATCTGACCTTTTAAAGAATATAAAGGAGGACATCAAAAGATGGACAGTCTTGCCTTTATCCCTTTGGGGCAGATCTGATATTATAAAAATTAATTTGTTACCAAGGCTAGCTTTTTTGATGTCCTCTATACCGTTAAAGTTCCCTCCTAGTTGGTTCAAAGAAATAAACAAATTAATGTCTGGCTTCCTATGGAACAGCAGAAAACCTAGAATCAGCCATAAAAAACTTATAAAACCAAGAAATAGTGGAGGAATAGGACTACCAGATATCCACCAATATTACATAGCATATAACTCAAGATACCCCTTACAGTGGGCTTACAATAGTGTGAGACAGATTGGCAGCTGGGAATGGCTTGAAGAACAAATTATAGAAGAACATAACAAAGATCTATCTCTTTCAATGTTGTGGTATAACCCAAAAATCACTCCCAGACTGGACAATCTGCTTTTAGAATTTTCATGTGAAATAGTGAAAATCTTACATAAACGCCTGACCTTTAGTGGATATTCCTTACCATCATGTCCATTATGGAAAAACCCTTTGCTCTCTGCAGGAGGTAAAATCCTTAAAAATAATGTATGGCAACAACATAATATAACACAGGTGGGCCAAGTGATCGAAAGGGGAAATATGATACCTTTTAATGAACTTAAAACACAGTTTGGGCTGAAAGACACAGAATTTTTATCTTATTTACAAATACAATCAGTTATTAAATCATTGTTGTCTAAAGGTATAGCTATAGGAACAAACGGAGTCATGGAAGAGACATTAAGGGGAATTACAGGCAGGAAAGGCATTGTTTCTGCAATGTATAAACTATCATGTTCAACCACCCCTGATACCAATACTCAAACTAAAGTCCAATGGGAGCGAGACATGGGTATACCCATATCTGAAACACAATGGGAAGCAGCACTTAGGAATAGTACAAAAATATCAAAATGTGTTAGATATAAAATTATACAATTAAAGATACTACACAGGGCCTATATAACACCCTGTACATTGAATAAAATGAATCACACCCTACCCAAATTGTGCTGGCATGGGTGTGGAGTAGAGGGTACGCTCATGCACTTGCTGTGGCACTGCCCGCTTGTTAGAACATTTTGGTTGGACATTGCTGAGGACCTGTCAGTTACTCTCCAAATTGACATTAATCCTTGCCCTATAATGTGTATATTGGGTGTAAAAATGGACACTGCTCAAGCAAAGATTGTAAATAATACTGTAGCACTGGCTTTTCTAGCATGCAAACGGATTATTTTAATGAACTGGAAAGAACGCAAACCGAACTGCTTCAGTATGGAGAACTGGCGCAAGGACTTCATGGACTTGCTATCGATGGAACAGGCTGCTCTGTCTCTTCAAGAGAGTGATAGGCCCGATGGCCTTCAAGGTCCCCTGAACTTTATTAGATCACTATCTGGAATAAGTTTGTCTACTGAACCTTTGTAACGCTCTGCAACCCCCCCCCCCCCATCGCCCCTTGTTGTTATTGTTATTATTATAATTTCTTGTCTTGTTTTGTCATGTATGTATTGTCTTGTTTGAGAAAAAAAAATTTAAATATAAAAAAAAAGAATGTGCAACAGGTACAATAATGTGCAATGGACGAGAGCAGGTGCACTCCTTGTGTAGCACAGGGTGTCCAGGTGGGAGGTGTACCAGAGCGGTGGTCCTGGGCACAGAGAGAACAAGATTAGGACAAGTTATTTCAACAAGGATAGAGTAGCAAGGCTAGGGTTTGTTGTCGTACCTAGGAAGTTAGGTTAACACTGTGACAGGGGTAGAGCAGGATCCGTGGGCTGAAGTAGTAGTTCGCTGACGAGGGAATCCATCACAGCCGTGTCAATTAGTGTCCCACTGGCAGCGTGGGAATCCTGGGGTCGGATGTTGCCCATACAAGGGTGTGAGAGGATGAGGGGTGAGGAAGGCTCTCGCCGTGACTATGACAGGATGTCACTCATACTGTGTGCTGTGGGATATGACTTTGGGTCTAGATCGACCATGGCGATGTCGTTGCATACAAACTTTAGTGCAGTCTTTATGATCTGAGTCTTCTCATCTCCATGCTCAAGATTAGCATGATGCTCTCACAGAATGTTGTCTGTGTCATTTTTGAGGCAGAGCACATCTGCCCTTCTCTCCTGTGATGTGAAATACAAGGTGTCATGGAATTTATCTTGGAGTTTCTTCTTTAGCCAATACTTTGAATAGAGGCTCTTATCTGGTGACAGATCAAACTGCTGTAGCTTTTTGTGGACTTGGTCAAGAGTCATCACCCCATGCTCGCGTTCTGAGTCTAACCAATCACAGAATTCAACAAAAACAGCCTCTCGTTCCTCATCAATTTCTTCCTTTGTCCTCTATCTTCAGTCTTGGAGTAATGGCCACCTGTCTCAAAAAGAGTTTTGCAGCGCAAATAGTACAGGGTTTCTTCTGCCACAAGGTCATTGATCCATTCCAGACGTCCAACAACTTCAGTGCCCCAGTCATCCCCGCGACTCTGTGCTGTCTTCCGCAAGCTTGCCTTCAGTCTATCGGCAGTAAAATTATCTGGCACTCTGTATCTCTTTCTAGCTTCCTCTGGAAGTTTTGTAGATCTGTGCAGGTTGGTTGCAAAGAATGCATACATTCTTGTACAGAAGCTGAATGGACCATGAACTTGTAGAACTGCATGCAGAAGCTGCACTGAAGTCAGAGCAAGTGCATCTTCTCTTCTTTGCTGACTCTTTCTCTGCCTTTAATGTTTGGCCTGAGTTCTTTGTGACTTCAACAAATCTGTTGTATAAATCATCTTTACACTTTTTGTGGTACCTGAGTCTTCCTATGTTCTGAGCCTCCTTCAAACGCTCCAAAATCTCAGCATTTTCAACTACTTGTGCTTGTTCCAAAAAGGTAGGGTAGCCTTTAGGAGTTGGCTGTATCAGCCTCTGAGCTGGTGTCTCCGGGCTTTCACAGATGAAACAATTTAGCAAAGGTGGAGTCGAGTCCATCCATACTGCAGCTAGACTAATATGTCCTACAAAGTAGAATAAACATTGTATTATTCAGTCATAATATCATTATTTTGTGACATTAAAGACAATATCATGTACAGTAGATGATTGACATTGTAATATATATTATTGCAAAGGAAAATAGAAGATCTGCTTCAAAACTGAGGAAAACAAAAACAAACCCTGCAAACTTTGGAAATTACTCAATAATCAACTAGGCTGCAGTAAAAAACTTAAAACCAGATTCTCAAACATAAACATAAAGACGGACAACGCTCATCACAGACAAGCTGGATGTAGCCAATTACTTAAACATCTTTTTCACAAACATAGCCACAACACTGGTAAACAAACTACCCTCCCACTCAGGGCATTATGGGGTAGAACACATAGTAGCATACTACAAAAACCTAGGGGTCCACAAAGACGACTTCAAACTTGAAATGGTAACAACCGATGAGGTACTCAAAAAATTGAGCGCCCTCCAACCTAACAAGGCCACTGGCCATGACAACATCCCCTCCAAATTCCTCAGAGACGCAGCAGCCGCCATCACCCCAGTCATCACACACATAATAAACCTCTCTATAAAACAGGGGTACGTCCCCAAGGACTTCAAAATTGCGAGGGTGACCCCTCTGCACAAAAAGGGCAGCAAATTAGACCCAGGCAACTACCGCCCTGTTTCTATTCTTACCTCCATCTCGAAAGTCATGGAGAAAATAGTCTACGAACAGGTCGAAAAGTACCTGGCGGAAAAAAATCTAATCTACGAATTCCAATCTGGCTTCAGAACGTCCCACTCCACTGACACATGCCTCCTCTATTTGAACGACCACATCAAACAAGAGGTGGACGTGGGCAAATACTGCGGCATGGTCATGCTGGACCTACAAAAGGCCTTCGACACTGTCAATCACTCCATTCTAATGGACAAGCTAAAAGCAATTGGTTTTGATAGCTTATCAGTGAGCTGGATGCAAGCCTACCTGCAGGGGAGAGAACAGATGGTAGAGGTAAACGGTACTCTATCCCCCCCCCTCACAGTGAGCTGTGGTGTTCCACAAGGAAGCATACTAGGACCGCTACTCTTCCTAATTTATGCAAATGACATGTCGTCAGCCTGTGACTGCAACTTGTTCCTGTTTGCGGACGACTCAGCCCTGCTGGTCTCTGACAAGAACAAGTTGCAGGTTGAAAAAACCCTCAGCACGGAACTAGGCAAAATCTGCATATGGCTCGCTGATAACAAACTATCATTACACATGGGCAAAACAGAGTCCATTCTTTTCGGTTCAAATAACAAACTCAGCAAGACCGACGGCTTCTCAGTCACAGTGGGTGACAATATTGTCACAAGGAAAGACGAAATTACCTACCTGGGTTCCATCCTAGAGGCAAATCTTTCCTGTGACAAAATGGCATCCAATGTAATAAAAAAAGTCAACCAACGAACTAGATTCTTGTACCGGATCTCCTCTCTGGTAAACAAGAATACCCTGAAGACTCTGGCAGGAGCACTCATTCAAGGGTACTATGACTATGCGTGCACCTCATGGTACCAAAGCACCTCAAAGGCGCTTAAAACAAAATTACAAACATCACAAAACAAACTGGTCAGACTACTACTTGACCTGAACCCCAGAACCCACCTCACCCCTGCCCACTTTGACAACCTAGGATGGCTTAGAGTAGACGATAGAGTACAGCAACTTGCAATGGGCCTGGTCTACAAGATACACTATACGACCGGGGTGCCCATGTACATGTCAAAATACTTCCCAAAGGTCAGTGAATACCACAACCACTACACCAGAGGAAGCTCAACAAATCATGTTAAACCCAGATTCGGCTCAAACAAGGGACTAAACACGTTTCGCAATTATGCCACAACAATGTGGAACGCCCTACCCAAAGCTGTAAAGGAATTTGAATCCCTGCCCACATTCAAAACCGCTCTTAAAGAGCACCTACGGGAGGCTGCAATTCGAAACTGGCCACCGTAAATGCCCAAAACCCCCACCACCTCCTAATAGACAGTCTCCTCCCCACCGCATGTATATATTCCCTCCCCGCCGTATGTATATTTCCCTCCCACCCACCCACCCCCTCCTAATGTACAGTCCCCTCCCCATCATATGTATATACTCTGTCAGGATCTAGGGGTAACAGTACTGTATATTTGAATACCGCTTATGTCACAAATGTATCACATAAATACCTATATGTCCCTATGCCATAAATGGCATGTATGTTGTGTATGTCATAAATGTCTATATGAATTGAAAATGGGGGACCCTGATGGAAACAAGACAAACGTCTTTCTCAGGTCTGCATCCCCTTAACAATTGTATGTATTGAGCCGTACTGTATTGTACCCATTCTGCAATCTGTTAAATAAAGTTTTCATTCATTCATTCATTCATTCACAGTAACGTTAAACACAAAAGATCCTGTCAGAGACGATACACTACTGTAACTTAATGGGCCAGAAAGCTAGCATTCAAGAAAATAAAATGATCATAAGATTCAGTTTGAGGTGTGTAATACATCATGGTAGTTGGATACAATCATGGAGTAATACATCATGGATTTCACGTTAGCTAGATAACCATGTTGTTGCGCCTAATGTTACATAGCTAACAAGTAAGAAAAGTTGACAACTAATCATGGAATAATACATCATGGATTTAACGTTAGCTAGCTTACCATATTATTGCGCCTACTGTTACACAGCTAACAAGTAAGCAAAGTTGACAACTTGTACAGTATGTTACATTTCATTACCAAAGTAGTTTATGTGATATTGTGATATTGTGATATCTACTTGTCAATCTAGCCCTGCTACCAATCATGACGTCAACCTAGCCTGTTAACTGTTAACTGATTGCCGATTGTTCCCACCTGGTGTCAAGTACAGCCTACTTAAGTTATGTTTGTCACATTTGTCATTTGCACACTGATGAAGGCCGGATGGCTGAAAACGTTTTGTGCCCTTTAACAACTTGAAAATAAAAACAACGATATTCCGAGTGCGGTCCCTACCTCCTTTTTTGCATTACCAAAGTAGTGACATGAAATATTTCAAGTAAAAAATTTAGATAATACTTACATATCAGGCGTAAAAAGCAGTCTGTCCATGATCAAATGAAGGTTGCAAATGGCTTCAGCATGTTAACTCTAAACTTCCTCACTCTGAATGCCAACCAACTATAATAATAATAATAATAATATATTATTATAAGTCCTAAAAGGGCAAATAGTAAAGTAATCAAACAATTTTTATGCTAGCAGTGGAAAGGCATTGTGGGGGGGGGGGGGGGGGGGGGGCCGAGCGGGAAAGGTGGGCATAGCCATTTTTCCACAAAGGAATGATTTTAGTGAAAAATAAATGATTGCAATCAACTCAGAATCATGAAAACCCCATAGTTTGACACACAAGTTACCCAAGGCCAAACTGAACATTTTAGATTGTTCGAAAATCGGTATTCGGTACCTCAACTTTGAGTAGTTGTTACGAAAAAACATACAGGATTTGAACTTCAACTTTTTAATACATCTTACTACACACCTTTACAAACACATTAGTGAAGAAATTGGTTGGTAAGGATTTAGTTTGCAGATCGGTCAAATATCTGATAAAATGCCCTTACTACAAGTATCTCATGATGCAGCAGTTAAGGTGTTGATACCATTCAGCACCACATATCTGTGTGAAGCTGGCTTTTCATCCATGACAGCTCTGAAAACAAAATGTAGGGCCAAGTTGAGCCTTGAGGATGACATGCGTGTTGCCTTGTCAAAGATCTCCCCACATATTGACCGTATTATTAGCCAGCAGCAGCAGACCTCGCATTGAGCTAGAAATGTCCACTGAGTGAACGAGTGCTTATTTTCTGTATTTATTTATATTTTTTGAGAAATGGTAACTTGGTGATCCTTTTCTGTATTTAAAAAAAATACATGATTTTGTAGTGACTGTACATAATTCACAAGGAACTCGTTGGGAATGGTAGTTCCCCCCGGACGATTTATAGGGTGGCACTTCCTGCCACCGGCATTCTTATTTACTGTCGACACGACTACGTCGATTTGTTGTTACGCTGATGAATAAAGGAATTAGGTTTAACTTCGAGACACCGCCTCCGACTCCTTCTTCTCAGCGCTACACTGGTGACCCCGACATTAGTCTCGAAGAAGTTTCCGAGACGGAGAATACGACGAACATGGCAAACAACGCTGGTTTTCTCAGACTGCCTGAGTTTTGGGAGCAGTCGGCGGCCGCGTGGTTCGCCCAGGCGGAGGCGCAATTCGCCCTACGGGGAATCGTGGATGACGCCGCTCGATACTTCCACGTCGTCTCGAGTCTGAACAACACTACGGCGGCGAGAACGGTAGGCTTCATTACCGCTCCGCCGGCCCGGGATAGATATGAGGCGTTTAAGACGCACCTACTCAGGATTTTTGAGTTGTCGCCGTCTGAGCGGGCCCGACGCTTGTTGGATATACGTGGCTTGGGAGACAGCAAGCCGTCGGCGCATATGGAGATGATGCTGAATCTACTGGGCGCCGAGCAGCCGAACTTTTTATTTAAAGAGCTGTTCCTCAGACACATGCCGCCACGGGTACAGACGGCGCTGGCCAATACAAACATTGTGGATCCCCGTGCTCTGGCAGAGGAGGCAGATCGGTTCTACCTGGCCACGCAGCACTTAGCCCCAGAGGTGCTGGCCCCGACACGGGCGCACATGCCCGGAGGGGGAGGGGCGAAGATGGAGAGGGGCGCCGCGGCCGACGGCAATAATGACACAGGCCTGTGTTATTTCCATGCACGCTTCGGCGCGAAAGCAACCGAACTTTTGTCAGGGCGGGAAACGCCAACACCTGCGCCCAGTAGCGGCCGTGAGCGCAGGTACGTCGAACAGGCTACTCTTCATTAAGGACACACTCTCTGGTCGAGAATTCCTCTGCGACACCGGAGCACAGAGGAGCGTCCTACCGGCGACGGTGGAGGACACCGCCGGCGGGGGGGGGGGTCCGCGACTGACGACCGCCAACGGTAACCCGATCCGCACCTACGGCACGAGGACCGTGGAGTTGTGTTTCGGGGGACAGCGGTTCACGTGGGAGTTTGTCACGGCCGACATCTCGTTCCCACTACTCGGGGCGGATTTCCTCTGCGCACATGGGCTCCTCGTGGACGTGAGCTACCCTCCCCACTCCTCCAGACCATAGCACCAGACATCCTCCCATTCCTAACTGCAACCATCAACTCCTCACTCAACTCGGGGGTGGTCCCCACCTCCCTAAAACAAGCCAGAGTCACGCCGCTCATAAAAAAACCAACCCTGAACCCTACCGTCATAGGCAACTACCGTCCTGTCTCTCTTCTCTCCTTCCTTTCTAAAACACTTGAACGTGCTGTATCCAACCAACTTACTGCTTATCTCTTACAGAATGACCTCCTAGACCCTAATCAGTCAGGCTTCAGGACTGGTCACTCCACAGAGACAGCCCTCATTGCGGTCACAGAGGCACTTCACTTAGCAAAAGCGAAAGGCCTCTCCTCTGTCCTGATTCTCCTAGATCTATCTGCAGCCTTCGACACAGTCAACCACCAGATCCTCCTTGCGGCCCTCGCAGGAATGGGAGTGGCTGGCTCTGCGCTGACATGGCTGTCATCATACCTCAATGACCGCTCCTACCAAGTGTCATGGAGAGGGACCCTGTCGGCCACCCGCCCCCTGCGGACGGGTGTCCCCCAGGGCTCGGTTTTAGGACCCCTTCTCTTCTCCCTCTACACTAAATCACTGGGTAACATTATCACGTCTCATGGCTTCTCCTACCATTGTTATGCCGACGATACTCAACTCTTCCTCTCCTTCCCTCCCTCAGATATCCACGTCTCTGAGCGGATCTCGGCCTGTCTGTCCGACATCTCAGCCTGGATGACGTCCAACCACCTCAAACTGAACCTAAGCAAAACAGAATTGCTCCACCTGCCGGCCAAATCCTCCCCCCTAACCGACCTTTCAATCACAGTCGAGAATACAGCTGTGACTGCGTCCCCGACCGCCAAGAACCTTGGTGTTGTCCTCGACGACCAGTTGAACTTCTCTGCTCACATCGCAGCGACAACCAGAACCTGCCGATTCCTCCTGAGCAACGTCAGAAGGATACGCCCCTTCCTGACAAAAGAAGCCACCCAACTCCTCGTCCAATCAACAGTCATCTCCCGCCTCGACTACTGCAATGCACTGCTCGCTGGCCTCCCGGCCACTGCCACTAAGCCTCTTCAACTCATTCAGAACGCAGCGGCCCGCCTGATCTCAAACCTACCGAAGTCGGCCCATGTCACCCCACTTCTTAGGGACCTGCACTGGCTCCCCATTGCTGCACGAATCCGCTTCAAGGCCCTCGACCTAGCATACCGTGCGGCAAAGGGAACCGCTCCCGCCTACCTCCGGTCAATGGTCTCTAACTACACACCCTCAAGACCCCTACGCTCTGCATCTTCTGGCCGCCTCAGACCTACTCCTATCCAAGCTCCGGGAGGGTCATCAAAGAGAAGTCGCCTATTCTCAGTCCTTGCCCCACAATGGTGGAATGAACTACCCACCCCAGTTAGGACAGCCGAATCACGTCCAATCTTTCGCCGTCGACTAAAGACGCACTTCTTCAACCATTATCTGAATAAAAAAAAAAAAAAAAAAAACAATAAAAAAATCTAACCCTAACTAACCGTACTGTCATGCACTTGTCCTAATAAACTAACCTACACTGTAGCACTCAACACTTTGATGAACATTGTTGCTCAGCTGATAGAGTTGTGCCCTTCCTGATGGCTTGTCGTACAGAACTTGTAAGTCGCTTTGGATAAAAGCGTCAGCTAAATGACTAAATGTAAATGTAAATGTGAGGCACGGCCGCCTGGTAGACGCCCAGACGTACGCTTCCTTGACTTGTGTGCGCAATGAAGTGGTATACAGCGGGCTGGCCAGCTCGCTCGCAGAAGGTGACGTGTACCAACGCCTACTGCGGGAGTTTCCCGGCTTGACACAGCCTACGTTCTCGGCCGCGACCACCAAACACGGGGTCGAGCATCACATAGAGACTCAAGGAGCTCCCGTGTACGCTAGGGCCCGCCGGCTCAACCCTGACAGACTAGCAGTCGCTAGGTCAGAGTTCGCCAACATGGAGAAGTTGGGGATTGTCCGACGCTCGGACAGCCCCTGGGCCTCGCCGCTGCACATCGTGCCCAAACCGGACGGGGGATGGAGACCGTGCGGGGACTACAGACGCCTCAACGATGCTACCACGCCAGACCGCTACCCGGTCCCCCACATCCAGGACTTCTCAGGGCACCTGGCGGGTAAGCTGTTCTTTTCGAAAGTAGACCTGGTACGCGGTTACCACCAAGTGCCGGTACACCCCTTGGACGTCCCGAAGACGGCGGTGGTAACACCCTTCGGTCTATTTGAGTTCCTACGGATGCCGTTCGGACTGAAGAACGCGGCACAGTCTTTCCAGAGGCTAATGGACTCGACGCTCAGAGACATGCCGTTTATTTTTGTCTACCTGGACGACATCCTCGTCGCCAGCTCCTCGCCCGAAGAGCACCTGGAGCACCTACGATGCCTCTTTACGAGGCTGGGCCAAAACGGCCTAATCATCAACCCGGCTAAGTGTCAGTTCGGGTTGACCTCCATACGGTTCCTCGGACACCTCATCGACAGGAGGGGGGCCGCCCCCCTCCCGTCGAAAGTGGAGGCCGTCTCCGCTTTCCCACGACCCCCAACGGCCCGGGCGCTCAGGGAATTTCTCGGGATGGTGACGTTTTATCACCTGTTCATCCCCCGGGCGGCCCACACCATGCGGCCGCTTTACGAGGCGCTGAAGGACAAGTCCCCCAACCAGCCGGTCGACTGGACGGCCGAGAGGACGACAGCCTTCGCGGCCACCAAGGCGGCCCTGGCGGGTGCAGCCATGTTGGCTCACCCGTCACCGGGGGCCCCGGTCGTCATTACCACCGACGCGTCAGACTACGCGGTGGGCGCAGTGCATGAACAATACGTTGACGCCGCCTGGCAACCGCTGGCGTTTTTCAGCCGTCAACTGACCCCCAGGGAGCGCAAGTACAGCGCATTTGACAGAGAGCTCCTAGGTCTCTGGTTGGCGGTGCGCCATTTTCGTTTCATGCTGGAGGGCCGGGAGTTTACGGTCTTCGTCGACCACAAACCACTCACGTTCTCCATGTCCAAGGTGGCTGAACCGTGGTCCGCGCGACAACAGCGCCAACTCTCGTACATTTCCGAGTACACAACAGACATACGGCATATCGCCGGGAAAGCCAACGTGGTCGCAGACTGCCTATCCAGGGTCGTCATCGGAGCTGTGCAACTGGGCCTCGACTACGTCGCCATGGGCTCGGAACAGGCCTCCGACCACGACATCCAGGCCCTCAGAGACGTCGCGATTGGCGGCTCGGGCGCGTCCCTGCTCTGTGACCTCTCCACCGGGCAACCCCGGCCGCTGGTCCCTATAGGCTGGCGCAGGCGGGCTTTCGAGGCTGTGCACGACCTGTCTCACCCCGGTAGGAAGCCTTCGAGCAGGTTGGTGTCACAGAAGTTTGTGTGGCGAGGGCTCAAGAAAGACGTGATGGCCTGGGTCGACGCGTGTGTGTCCTGCCAACGGGCTAAAGTGCACCGACATACCAAGGCCCCGCTTGTGACATTCGTGGTTCCCGAGAGGAGATTCGACCACGTCAATGTTGACCTCGTGGGCCCGCTTCCTTCCTCTCACGGGTTTACCTACCTGTTCACTATGGTGGACAGGACCACCCGATGGCCGGAAGCCGTTCCCCTCGCCTCGACGTCTTCTTCCGACGTGGCCCGCGCCTTTATCAGCACGTGGATCGCACGTTTCGGGACCCCGTCTGACCTCTCCTCCGACCGGGGCTCGCAGTTCACCTCAGAGCTCTGGAACGCGGTCGCCAGCGGCCTGGGGGTTAAGCTGCACCGTACAACCGTGTACCACCCGCAGGCCAACGGGCTATGCGAACGTTTCCACCGGTCCATGAAGGCGGCGCTGCGCGCAGGCCTGACGGACGGCAACTGGGTGGATAAGCTGCCGTGGGTCATGCTCGGACTTAGGAGCGCCCCCAAGGAAGACCTGCAGGCCTCGTCCGCGGAACTGTTATACGGCCAGACATTGCGCGTCCCGGGGGATTTCATTCCGGACGCGACAACCCCTTGGTCCGCGGCCAGCCAGCGTTCCACCCTGCGAGAAGCGGCTCAGACCTTCGCCCCGATTCCCACGTCGCAGCATGGTACCCCCGTTTCCCGGGTGCCGCGCAGCCTGCACACGGCGGAGTATGTTTTTGTTCGCCACGATGCGCACCGTGGGCCCCTACGCCCCCCTTACGATGGCCCGTTTAGGGTCCTGCGACACGGTAACAAGGACCTCATGGTCGACATGGGCGGTAGGACGGAGACCGTGTCAATAGACAGGATCAAGCCCGCTCACGTAGACGTTTCACAGCCTTTGGAGTTGGCCCTTCCCCCCCGCAGGGGTCGTCCGCCGTTGCACCGGGTGCCACCGCCCACAGAGCCACCGGCGGCCTCACCGATGCCAGCGCCCCCGGGTGTCGGTGAGGGTACGGGCGCTTGCGACGCTTTCCCCTCTCCGCCCCCGGTTTTCCGCGCTCGCCGAGGCCGTTTCGTGCCCCCGGGTGTCGTGGACGGCGCGGGCGCTTATGCCACTCCGCCCTCCCCGTCCCCGGCTTTCCGCACACGCAGAGGCCGGGCAATTGTTCCCCCACGCCGGGGGGATTTTGACTATGGGTGAATTCTGGGGGGGCTTGTGTAGTGACTGTACATAATTCACAAGGAACTCGTTGGGAATGGTAGTTCCCCCCGGACGATTTATAGGGTGGCACTTCCTGCCACCGGCATTCTTATTTACTGTCGACACGACTACGTCGATTTGTTGTTACGCTGATGAATAAAGGAATTAGGTTTAACTTCGAGACACCGCCTCCGACTCCTTCTTCTCAGCGCTACAATTTTCTGTTTTTGAGAAATGGTCAAACTTATCCAAATATGCTATTTGTATGGAAAAGTGTGCAGCTGCAACAGATAGCACTTTAGTGATAATTTTCTGTAATTTTATTTAAAGAAATATGCTATTTGATTTACTACTACAAGCAGTGTAATGTCAACAGTACTAAGCCATTTAGACCTGAAACACTGTTAATAATGCATTATATATTAGCCTGCATATACACACAAATGTGTTTCCCGATTTCTTAAATAAACATTATTTTGAAAACAAGCACTTTTGTCATCATTGTAGCAAAAAAGACAGGACCGGAAAAGTCTTTATCGTATGTAGGGGTGCCCTGGAATATTTTATTGAACACAGGGGTGCCTTGGCAGCAGAAAGGTTGAGAACCCCTGGTTTAGACGACTATCGTTCTGACCTCCACTGGCGCTTCACAGTCGCGGCTTCCTCCGTGCATCGTGGGCCGTTCCTGGCTCCACAGTTGTGGCAGGCAGGTGCGCCTCAGCGGTAGGGATGGGAATTGATAAGATTTTAACGATACGATTCCATTATCGATTCTGCTTATCGATCCGATTCTTTGTCGATTCCCTTATCGATCCCTGATCAATTTATAATTTAAATAAATAAATTGGAAATGCAACAGAACTAAGCTGGTTAGAATAACAACATGCAACTTGACATTTCTGATTGTCATTTATTGTTGAGCCCCAATGTCAGAAAAATACAAAAACTGTAAAAAAAAAAATCAAAATAACTATAGCCTACAGTTAAATAAAATAATGTATTTGAGATTTTTATTTTTATTCTTAAACTAATTAAATCTATTGAATAACGACCTGTTGAATGTAACTACAGTTCAATATCTTAAACTAATTTAATCTATTGAACCGTAGTTGCATTCAACAGGTCGTTATTCCTCTGACTTCTCTGTCTCTGGTCTTTCAGAAGACCAGCGCGCACACACACACACACACACACACACACACACACACACACACACACACACACACACACACACACACACACACACACACACACACACACACACACACACACACACACAGAGCTCCCTCCCCGGTCCCCGCTCGCCCCTGTCCTGTAAGGTATTGGCTCGTGTTGCTACACGGACATGTTTGTATGTTGCACGGTACTTCCTGACTTACCTACTAGTAAACAGTCAACGTGATCACATGCTCTCCGTCTCTTATTATATGTGAACTAAAGAGTACAAGGTTTACACAACAGCCCCCACCCCTTTTTTTTGTATTTGTACTTGTACCTGTACTACCTGCTGTCAGCTGTTATCTCTCTCTGTGTGTCTGTATGAGCTTGGTTAGCTAGCGTTATCTCCGCGGCTGTTAGGTTGCCCCGAATTAAATGAATGACTCTGTTTTAAAGCATTCGAGTAGTTTTCCATCACTGCACTGAGAAACAGTCAAACAGCGGGAGCATTTCGGGAGCATATGACCAAAACCCAGGCAATTTCGAGCCCTTAACACAATCGCGGCCACTGGGATGAGTCTAATTAATCTCAAGAGGACCGGGAAATGTAAACAGACGTAGGGCTGTTTGTAGAGCTAAATCTATACTTTATAGTATTGCTATCTGTCCATTCTCATTGTCAATTGAGTCCATAAACTGTCCCTTCAAAATGGCTTAAAGAAATTGTTTTTTCATCAATAGGTTCTCATTTTATAGCGCCGTGAATATAAGCGTTATACAGGATTTGGTCTAGTATATTTTCTGGAAAGCTAGATATAGGGCTAATAGCTGCTAACGTTATATCCAATGGCATTTCCGTTTTACAGATGCTACAGAAATAACTCAAACTGCATATGATCGGCACGATCCCAAAGCATGTATGCATGAAAGGGGGGGGGCGGGGGACGTCGTTTCTGATTATTGATTACCAATAACCGCGTTAGCCTCATAGGCCGAACGCCTGGTTGAGTATCATAAAATGCCCGATTGGGCTGTACTTTACGGGAAAAAGATCTTACCGTGGTCCGGGCTGATCCCCCCGAGCATTTCCCCGTTATCGATCGGCATCTGGTAGATCGATATGTCTATTGGCTTATGATGAATCCCCTTATTGCATGGTGAAATCTGCGATGCAAAACGTAATCCAAGGTACAGGCTGCAGATCCAGAATCCAGCTACTGGAAACTTCCAAAAAAAGTAAAAAAAAAGATTGCTCCCTTCAGCCACAGTGCACACAGCATTATCGCGATAGCGCCCCTAAGAGGATCTGGCCGGTATTGCACCTTCTCGAATTCAAAGAATAGGGTAAATCTGCAGTGCCACTCGGCGACCTTGAATAGGTTATTAAAATGGAATAAAAGCAATAACAACTTCCCACGGATATATCCGTGCTTCTGTCCACAACGGGTGGAATCGAAACACGGAGATCTCCATGCTTGGGCGGGATAGTGTTAAGGAATCAAATAGTCTGCCATGGCTACATGCGTGGCGCTAACGTTATTGTTTTGAAATGCGCAACTGTCAGAAAAACCTGGCAGCGATAAGAGGAATCGATAGTCACGGAGGCATGCGATTCCAGGAATCGGACAATTAGGAACCGGCTCCCAACGGGAACCGGTTTTCGATTCCCATCCCTACTCAGCGGCGCCCGGAGGAGAGTGCGCGTCGCAGAGGGGCCACCGAGCTCCCATCTCCTGTGAGATGGCAGAGTTCCGGCTCTGGTCCCACCGCCAGAGGGCAGTCAGCTGGTCTGACGGTCCCGCTGGTGGACGGTGATTTGCGGTGCAAGCTCTTCGCCTCGGCTCGTTCTCATCATACGGCGATGAGCGGCGGGGGCGGACAGTTTAGCGGCTGTGTCGGGCCGGCTCCGAGCGAGGATTCCCTCGTCTCCTCTCCATCGCGTCCAATGGAAACAGAGGATTACATGGAGGGGGCGGGGAAATTCTTGTTCGACGCTCCAGCGGAGACAGAGCATTCTCCCCCTCAGGGAGTGGCAGAGGATGCTGTGTTTCCCTGGAGAGCCTCGTACTCCGAGACTGGGTTCAAGTCACCACCTCCGAGACGAGATGCCCTGCTATCATCCGCACTGGACGTTGGCTCCCACCTATCTTACCGAGACAGTGAGTGTAGCCTCTCAAACGCGAGGGATGTCCTGCGCCTGGGGGGAACGGTAGGGAACGACGTGGCCAGACGGCTCCCCAGCACCGTCCCTCCGGGCCAGCGACACACGTGACATTAGTACCAATAAACCAGTAATAGTGGCAGATAAAGGGCAACTATCGAACGGATATTTGGTTGCTATATTATCTTGTATACTATAATATTATAATATTAATATTTTATTATTTGTGTATACTATTCTAATTTTGTGTTGCCAGACATCCTGCTGTGCAGGTACTTTACTGTATCTTTTATATTGTGTATTGTTTGGAGTCAGTTGTGCTGTGTCATGTCTGTATGTATGTGTCTGTGGCTGCAGTGGGTGTAAGCCCAAGACAAATGTCCCAGCTGATGGGACAATAAAGTGACTCTTGACTCTTGATTTACCCCTTCTGCCCCCACTCCCCCTCCCCTAATTTTGATTAAAATAAAGTGTCCCTTCTAAAGGGCGACTGTTTTTTGTTAACAAAACGTGTGTTTAATTCACTGTATTTTGAGGGATACAACATGTGCAATATAAACCCACAGCTAAAAATGCTAGGGTCTCGTTCTTGTTTGGGAGTTTGTGCAAATTTTGGTTACTGTTGCAAGGCCTGTATTTCTAGCACTTAGCCAAGGGCTTATGTCCTTTCTCTCTAACTAAGCCAGTGTTCTTTCTTACGTGGTAAAAGTGAACTTGACGGCTTCGCTGTACGATGAGGGTTGTGTGTTTCATGTAAATACGTTTTAGGATAAAACGTAGCATTTGAGTCCGCAACTGGTGTGCTACTGTTAGCTTACAGCGTTGTACATAAAGTAGCATGTAAACCAAGGACTTTTTGAGTCCCTCTCTTCAGTCTGCTATTTTTTCTTTGCTTGAGGGTAAAAATAAAAAATAGCGGGTGGCAAGTTTTTCGCACATAAGCCAGAGCCGTGGATAAAACCAGTTTTTACACAAACAAGGTTATCGGCTATGGTTGGCGTGTAGGATGTGAAGCTATTACACTACAGGTGTATGTGCTTTCATTTTAGCGCACTATACAACTGGTGTCACGGCTCTGCCTTTTTTATTGCGTCGTATCAGGGGTGAGGTGGTTGGACAAATACCCCCCCCCCCCCGGATATAGTTATATCCTTTATGAAACTGATAGGTAGAAAGGCACAACCTCTCGGCCAATCAGTCTCCCTGACGAAGGTGTTCTCTCTCTCGTCACAGGGAGGGGGGGGGGGATTTCCCTGTCTCCCACACCAAATTAGGATAGTGGGACACAGGATTTCCCCGGCCATTGAAGATGTCACAGGCGTGTTTTCTTATTGGCCAAGAGACATGTCCGTGAGTTACAGGGCCTGTGCTACAGACCGCTGTCATTGTAAAGGATAGATGATGCGATGCAGTCGAGACTGTTGGTCCTTCTGCTCTGCTCTCTAACAGTAGTGTATATTGGACTGTTTTGTCTACTTAGTCCTATCTGTTACATGAAGCTTTTTCAATTGTTTCACTCATGTTGAGGTCTCTCTGGGAAAACCGCTGTCTTCCCCTCTTACATAAAGAACAGAATTGACAGGGTTTTATTCCCAGGCTCGTTGTATAAGAGCCCGTGTCTGTGTCTCTAGTACCGGCTTCCTGCTGCTCATCCCAGACAGTGAGGGGAAACATTGTGGGGCTCTTTCTTGTTAGAAATTCGCAGTCACTGTTCTCGGGTTCTTTACGAGCATACACGCTGTTTCATAAAAGAAATCAGCGTTTGGTCTTACGAGACCGATCAGCACTGGCCCAGGGTGTTTTTCAATGATTTAATCCGCTTTTTGGGACCGGCGCGCCTTGGTTGCCCAACATCATAAAAACTGTTTTTATGCGGTCGGCTGGGACGTTTTTTTTATTTTTAAATCTCTACCGAGCGCCAGTGCACTAGGTTAGACTCGAGGACTCACGTACGGAGTAGATCAAACATTGGTTTCACGGCCGTTAGGTAGGCCACCAGGAGCGGTGCGTTCGCGTACTGACCGTCTTGGTGGCGCCCCCTGTGATGTTTTGGATCGACACGCGTACCTACCCCCCTCTTAGGACTGGGGGCGGCGGCGTGACAAGGGCACGGGACTTGTCCTGGTTGCGCCGGACCGGATCAGTTTAACCCGTTGTCCGCCGGGGCGCAGACAAGTTCTGGTACCCCGAAGGATCCTGAGCTTTTCCGGGGGGAAATGCCAGGGCGGGCCGGACGTCACAGGGGTTGATGTCATGAATGTGTGTGTCATATAGATGCCACTATGAGTTGCCCTTAACAGTGTGCATTGGTCCATACTATGTTGGACCTTTTTGCACAATGTTAGGTGGGTTGGTCCTTCTCCATTCGTTTCACCCCTCCCTCCCTGCTAAACCGGGGATGGGAGGGGGCTGTCGGGGAGGCTGCTTCTGTCAACTCCTCTATGCATCCCTGTGTAGGTCCCGGTCCTCCAGGCCCAGGTCGGGCCTTGCCCTCGTTGACCTGTTGGCCTGGGTTAACCCTTTTTAAACCTGAAACACCTTGAACTGCATTGTATAGCCTGTGTATACGTGCAGTTATGTTTCCGGGGTTTCTTAATGGGTTATGGAAGCAACCATTTTCTGTTAATAAACATAGGGGGGTGGTTGTCTCCCCGGTGTGTTGATAGCAGAGTCCACTCTCCGGTTGAGCCCGGGTCTGACCCCGGCTGCCCGAGAGTATGCCCCTGCATGTTTCATGACGTCTGCCAATTGTGTCAAACTCTTTCTCTGAACCTCGACCCAGCGGGATTAATAAATTGGCAGGGTTCGTGGTGAAATCTGTTCGCTGGCGGAGTTGGCTAACTCCGACTCCGCGAGGTTCGTGACCCCATGAGATTGTGACATGGTGCACGGCATACCGAACACCCTTTCCGCCGGGATACTGTTCTTACAGTTAGCCCCTTAGGCGCCTGTCTAGTCCGCAGTGCTCCGGGCGCAGGCCGAGTTCTGCTCTTAACCCTTAGAAGTCAACGGGGCCTATTGCTCCCGTGGGCGGAGAACAAAAGAATTAGAATCTCTCACAAATGCTCAGGAAGTCCCGTTTTTCAAAAATCTGTAAAAATAGCACAAAGACAATTTCGAGTGCATAATAGTGTAATCTATATGTATCCTTACTTGCTAAACATAATACGACTTGTAAATATGTTTAATTCTTGCTCAATTGTATAGTTCTAAATATCCCTGTATTCCCCCGAAACTACAACGCGTCACGTACATGCACGCGCGCACACACACACAGCGCATAGGTGTTAATCACTGATCTAATATGCATATTCTTCAGCGCGAGAGGGGGGGGGGGGGTTGTGTTTCTCACTGTCTGTCGTTGATAATAATAGTCCTGCAGTTCGCAGTTCATTCATTCACGGTGATGACAGCTCTCTAGTCTAGAGTAGAGAGGTGGCCTGTTACTGTTCCATGATTTTCATTCGGCGCTTCAGCTCACCTCGCAGAGCAGCGGTCCCGCGCTACTGCGGTCCGTTCTTGACGAGTTCGAATCCCATTCAATCTTTTTTTTTAACGTGATTTTTTTTTACACGTGTATTCTTTACTGTACTGATACAATAGTGCATATTCAGAGAGAGATATAGGGAGAGGCAGCGTCGAGACGAAACTTGTGTCGAGTCTGCTTCTATGTGCAACAGAAACTCCTGAACGGGTATACCGAGGCGCTTTGTGAAGGAAAGATGACGTCGTCTCTCTCTCTCTCTCTCTCTCTCTCTCTCTCTCTCTCTCTCTCTCTCTCTCTCTCTCTCTCTCTCTCTCTCTCTTTCTCTCTCTCTTTCTCTCTCTCTCTCTCTCTCTCTCTCTCTCTCTCTCTCTCTCTCTCTCTCTCTCTCTCTCTCTCTCTCTCTCTGAGTACAAGACATGTTTCACAGACACACACACACACATACACACACACGCATACACAGACAGACAGACACACACACACATTTACATTTACACATTTACACATTACATTTACATCTAGTCTAGTTTGCTTATTTTTTTTTGATATGGTACAGTACTGTAGATACAGACACAGACACACACACACACACAGAAACACACACACAGGCCTCCTGCTGGGTCCATTCACTGGAATAACAAAGGAATGACTGGGCCTTTGCTCAGGTGTGAAATGGTGCTAGTGACAATGATCACATTGAATTCTGGGAGTGTAGTTCTCTCATCAGATAGCTGAATGAACTTGGATCTAGTTCAAAGTCCTATACTGAAAGGGTGTTAGGATTTTACCAGAATGTTTGATAGGACATTGATTGAAAACTATCGTCTCAAATTTGACAATTGATGGCTTATTTTGAAGGTATGAATCTGTAATTTTATATTATGTAACAAAAAAAAAGGGGGAAATTCTCAGGAGGAGGAGCTATTTAGGTTAGACTTCTAAGGGTTAAGACCTGTCGGCCTGGATTGAGGGGGGGGGGTGTCACCAATGACCGTCTGGTGGGGTCTCGATGCCGCGGCCTCGTTGACCTCACCAGGCCCCTTTTTGGGGGGTCCTGGCCCCCGGGATGTGGCCTGGGGCTGGGGCCTCCTCCGCGCCCCGCTGCTACGGCCTTGCCATGGGGTCTGGTTTTTTTTACTCCGACCCCGCAATGTTGGGGGCTGTGACGTGGGTTTTTTGCTTCACGTCCGTTCCTTCTAAACAAAGGTGAGTCCCGCGGTCTGCTCACCCTGTGCGTTGAGGTACTGTTCCCTCTTCGCACAGTCGGGTCCGGTCTCCCTCCCGTCCCTCACTAGGGGGGGCGGGGGGCCCGGATCCTCCCCGGTATTCTGATGGTTGTTGGGGACCTCAGCGGGTACATCTGTCGGGCTCTCCGCTCTGCTCCGCTCTTGTGTTCCAATAGAGCAGAGCGTAAAGCCATACGAAATATAATGAAGTTTATCCTATAACCCTAGTTATATGAATATGGCGAGCGCTCTGCTCTGACTCACTGAGGACCCCATGTGTCTTCCGTTTCGGCGGTGAAAGACTGGGGAAGGAGCTGGTATGTGAGCGGATGTGGGCGTGGCCAGGCAGGTGTAGGTGAGTGCACGTGGTTGAAAGTTTTCATGATAGCATATGATTAAAGGGACAGTTCCAATAGAGCAGAGCGCTCGCCATATTCATTTAACTAGGGTTATAGGATAACCTTCATTATAGGGCGCTAAGCTAATAACGTTAAATCGATTGGCGTTTCGGCCCTACACAAGCTAGAGTTAAAAATCAAAATGCATATGATCAGTATCATGTTCCACCATGAATGCATGAAAGGGGGGGGGGGGGGCAGGGGAAGTCGTTTCTGATTATTGATTACCAATAACGGCATTCGTTATTGCAACATCATACGCTGACCGGGTGGATGGCTATGAGAACAAGGCCCGATCAGACTGAAATTGACGTCAAATCGCCGGTTGGATTCCAAAATTAATTTCCCAGTTATTTGATCGCCATCTGGTAGATCGATATGTCCATTGGCTGATACTATATTCCTTTACTGCATACTGAATTCGGCGTTGCAAAAAGTATTCCAGGCGATCTGGTAAAGCCATAGCTTTAGGCTAACAGAAAAGCTAACCCGGAGCGAAAAGAAAGTTACACCCGGTCTGCAACAGGGGAAACTGCATTATCGAGACAGCGCCAATACCAGGATCTGGCCGGTACTGCACTTTCAGAGTCTTGATATGCCTTTTCCAGCCAACATCCAGGATATTAGAATGGAATAAAAACAAAAACAAGCGGGGGCGGCCAGGTAGCGCAGCGGACTAAGCCCCTGTCTACCACCACAGAGACAGTGGGATCGAATCCAGCTGTGGTGCTTCCGGGTTGGCCGACCGTCCATACTAACACAATTGGCAGTGTTGGCGGGTGGGAAACCCGGCGAGGGTGGGTCCTGGTCGTTGTAAACAGCGACTCCTACAGTTCGGTCGGGGCGCCTGCACAGCAAGGGAAGGATCTAGGAGAGGTAGTGTGACCTTCCACACGTTACACTCTCCCAGTGAGAGTCCGTGCTGCCAGGTGAAAAGAAGCGGTGGGCTGGGTACACATGTGTCGGAGGAAGCATGTGATAGTATCCGCCCTCGCGGACCGACGGTAGGGGGTAGAGTGCGCAACGACCAGGAAGGGGATTGGGAATTGGCATAACGACTAACATTGGGATGGGAGAAAAATCGGAAAAAGGAAGGAGGAAAAAGATAATAAAAAGGTTGGCCGTCAAGCATCGTCTCCCAAACATGTATATATACGTGGTTGGCCGCGAATCGGTTAAGTGACTTACACACCACACAAGCACACTTATTACACACACGCTTTTTTAAATTTATTTATCCGCAGTTTTTTACCTGTTTTATACCTTGTATTGTATAGTTTGTATAGATTGTTGTGTATTGTGTTTACAAATCTACTACGATTGAGGAGCCGGGAAAAACAAGCATCTCAGGTTTTTCTGAATGTATGTATATAAAAAAAAGAAGAAAAAAAGTTGACAATAAAATTATCTGAGGAGTCTCACATTGTGAGTGTCAGTTTCTCAAGTTTGAGATGCTGCAACACCTCTCTCAACCTCTGAGTCCAGCTCGGAAGGTGAAGACACTTCCAGTGAAGAAGAATAAATGTTCATGCTAGCAATGTGACAGATCTTGTTTTCTCCTACTATACCAGAGATGGCTATCATATGATCTGGTTGAATTACCATTTTGAAAACATCTGACTTTTAAAGTTTGAACTCCAATAAGTGGACAAATTCAGACATTGCCACAATGAGTGGGCTAGAGATGCCAGTGAAAGACTGCATCCGTCACAGGTGGGATTTACTGTACATTTGGGAACATTTTAGAGAGTTGACTTTTAAAAAATACAGGTGATGGAGCACCTTAGTTTGAATGAGGTCGTGTCTGGCACAGATTGAGGCCTTATGTACCCCTTCCAGGACCTCTCCCAATTGCTCTGCTGTCAAACCCCCTCCCAAATCCCCCACCCATGCAGATTGTATAATCTCCAGTGATGGGTTGTGTAAATTTGAAAACAGTTAAAGATATTGCACCCCTCCTTGAAGACTCAAAGGAAAACTGAGATTCCATGAGCGATTCCTCAGGCAAATCTGGAAAGGAAGGTGTATTAGTTATATTTGTTGTTTTTACACCAGTTCACTACATAATACCTCCCAAGAATTTATGTTACAATTCATGATTAAAAACAGCCAGTGCATTTTACTACTGTTGAGGGATTAACACACAATGACACTCAAAAATAACAAAACCCTGAAAACTGGATTCAGAAAATCTATTATTGAATTGTATGCAATGGATGCAGCATCTGCAAAAGCTAGAATTGCGATTATTACATGAATCAATCATTTCTCCCATCCCTAGAATGTTGTTGTGAGTACATGGCTCCAAGACCAGGCAGTCATCGGGACAAATCCTGTACTCAAGTTTGAGAAAGTTTGCACAGTTTGTGTCGTATGTCAAAATATGACGTGGCAAGGAAAATGGATTGTTAGCATTGATAACTGGCTACACAGTAAATAAGATGGGGCACATAGAAATCAACAAACTATTACTGTTAAATCTTACCAACTATTTTAATATTTTATCCATTTTAGCATGCTAGCTAGGAAACAGTAATGTTTGCTAGCTTTATCTATCAAGAATCAACCATAGAACTGTCTATTCTGTCTTAAAATGTGAAATAAAGTCGAATATCTCTGGAACCAATCCCTTTTCCATGTTTCCACTTCATACATTTTTGCATCTTTGGTCTCTGGCCAGGTCCCCGCCTACTTCAAACAGGCAATCGTTCAGCCGCTTTAAAAAAAGCCAAGTCTGAAGCCAAGTCGGCCCATCTCCAAATGATCATTTATGTCCAAGATTTTAGAAAAAATTGTTGCCAACCAGCTTATATCCATTTTAAATGAACACCACATTCTCGACAAATTCCAGTCGGGTTTTCGTAAGCAACACTCCACGGAGACTGCACTTTAAAAAGTATCCAATGATCTAATGATGTCCGCCGACTCAGGTAGATGCTTCATTTTAGTGCTACTGGATCTCAGTGTTGCATTTGACACTGTGGATCACAACATTCTGCTAAATAGGCTCAGAGATTGGGTGGGTGTCACAGGGAGTGCACATGAGTGGTTTGAGTCCTATCTCTCTGGTAGATGTTTCTCAGTCGGAGTAGGCCCCCATGTGTCTGAGTCTGTTACCCTTTCCTGTGGGGTCCCCCAGGGCTCGGTACTTGGTCCGATTTAATTTTCACTATATCTGCTCCCATTAGGACACATTATTAACGCTTTTAAAGGCATCTCCTACCACCTTTATGCGGATGATATCCAGCTGTATTGCTCTTTTAACCCTGATTGCCCTGATGATTTTAATTCTAATTTTATTGTTCTAAATGAGTGTCTGTCGGCCATTAAGGCCTGGTTAGCTAGCAACTTCCTCCAGCTAAATGAGGCCAAAACCGAGGTGCTCATCGTGGCCTCTGATGGGGTTGCATCCAGGGTGGCTGGTTGCCTTGGTTCCCTAGAAACAAATGTGAGCCCCAACCTCAGGAACCTTGGGGTAAACTTTGATCAGGCCATGCACCTCGACACTCACATCAAGTCCCGCACCTGTGTTTTCCATCTCAGGAATATTGCTAAGCTCAGGTCGATTGTTTCCCATTCTGACCTAGAGTTGATCATCCATGCCTTCGTTTCTTCTCGTCTAGACTACTGCAATTCGGTTCTCACCTGCCTCAATAAATCATCCATAGACCGCCTCCAGTTCATCCAAAATACTGCTGCAAGACTGCTAACCAGATCAAGCAGAAGGTGTCACATCACTCCAGTTCTAGCCTCCTTGCACTGGCTTCCTATACATTTTAGAATTAATTTCAAGGTCCTGGTGCTCACTTTTAGAGCTCTGCATGGCCAGGCACCCGAATATTTAACCGACCTGCTGGAACCATATGTGCCCAGCAGGACCCTGAGGACAGCTGACCAGGATCTGTTGGTCATTCCGCGCACCAGGTTAATCACCAAAGGTGACAGAGCCTTTCAATCTGTAGCGCCTAGACTCTGGAATGCCCTTCCTCGTGGCCTAAGGGCTGCAGCGTCTGTTGAAATTTAAAAAAATCAGCTAAAAACATTACTGTTTAAACAGGCCTTTGGGTAATGTTTGAGCTTATCCTCTAGGTATAAAATATGTCTTTTTTATTATTATTATTATTATTATTATTATTATTATTATTATTATTATTATTATTATTATTTTTTTTTTTTTTTTTTTTTTTGTGATGCATTGTGTTTTTGTTCTGTCTCTTATCTCTTGAATGGTTCTTGCTTTTTATTTTTTAAATTTTATATTTTATTTCTGCTGTATGTAAAGCACTTTGTGAGTTCTCTCTGTGAAAAGTGCTATATAAATAAACTTTACTTACTTACATTACACAACACCAGCAATACAATCACATGCATACTGTACATCATGTAGCCTACTGTAATATTGATGCATATGAAAGCATGTATAGACTTAATTGTGTGTCTTTAACACCAACCTGTCTGTATTTCTGTTGGTTTGGCTCTCTTAAATGCACACATGCAGTACACACACTACCATTCCCTCACTACGGATCTAATGCTTCAAACCTTTGTCCTTGTCGCAGGGGTTCACTACCGGAAGTCGTGTGCCTCGTCGGGGGCCTGTCTCATCGCTTCCTCTGGCTACCAGCAGTTCTGCACCGGCAAGATCAACTCTGTGTGCATCACCTGCTGCACCACACCTCTGTGCAACGGGCCCCGCCAGAAGAAACGGCTCACACCCTCTGCAGCCTCTACCCTGAACATTCAACACTTCTCCTCCATCCTCTCTCCTCTCCTTTTTCTAATCCCTTCCTCCATCTTCTGCTGACAGATCACAGGACACTAAAGTATGGAAGAGAGGAAGGAAGGAAGGATGAATGTTGGAAATGTACTTGCTTAGACATTGAAGCTGATGTATTGTGGCTAATGTACTTGCTTAGTCATTGAGGACGTTCTGTTCGGTTCCATTAACAAAGCTCCCATGAGGCTCTTTCCTCATGGCTTGCCTCGCAAAGGTCGAAAGGGAAAACAATGTGAATGGCACTGAGGGAATCTACAGTATCATCATATTAGTTCACTAACAGACCACGGCACAGTGACCAGGGAACCTATCATCAGATTAGTTCACTAACAGACCACGGCACAGCGACCAGGGAACCTATCATCAGATTAGTTCACTAACAGACCGGGCACAGCGACCAGGGAACCTTGGCAAGGTGACGTGGAGGATGTTACTTGCAGATGGCGTAGGCATAAAACTATGTGGCTTCTGGTTGTTTTGTTAGATGGCAGGTAGTGGTCGGAGGGGGTTGTATTTATTGGACTTCTTACACTGAAGCTCCTGAAGGGGAAGACTTGTAGTTGAAGCTGGACAGCATACTGAGAGCCACAGGAAGAGATCTGTACCATTGCGATTATACTGACCAGGAATTTACTGTACATTTAATACCATTAAATGAAACAGACGCTCACATGCTTTAATTTAATAGTGCTGTATATTTCTTAGGGGAAAAAAACAACAGAATAACTAGAGTAAAATTATATTTGTTTCATGATCCTGGAGTGTGTGACGACATGATATACTTTCCAAACACATGTAACACATGTCAGATGCCAGTTTTGAGATGCTATATATTGTGAATGTAAGGAAAATCATTAAGGTACAGTACTACCGTTTAGTTTGTTATATTGTGCTTTGTTTTAGTTGCTTTGGTTGTCCGTAAACATTTTAATTATTCTCCAGCCTAATCATAAGTACTACTTTTTGATGGTTTTGCACTTTAGAAAAGAGTACTTGTGCAATATGTGAGCAGCGCAGTGCAGCAGCAGCTAAGGGAGTGGTGTAACTTGGTGTAACTTGTATGAATTGCCAAGCTATCCAAACATGTGCAATTCTAAATTAGACCAGACTTTTAAGTTTGATAAAGATGCACCAATAGTATCTGTAGTAAAGGTGTCAATCTGGCTCCTAAATCCTCATACTTGGACTGGCAAATGAAGCTGTTCCAATATCTATAGGCTACTATAATACAATTGTTTTAGGTCAGTGAAGATGATAAAAACAGCTATTATTGTACTTGTATGTTGAAAAATACTTGTGTCATGCGATCCATTTAATTAGGTAGGTAGTTATATCAGTTCTGAAAGATGGTATTGGTGAATCTCTATCTTTTTAACTTTTCTTCACAATAAGGTAAATATCCCATTGATAAATACAGCTAAGTTTCTCTGTTTGTGTTTTATACTGTATAAAAAAAAGTTCCATATGCTTTCGGAGGCACAACACTGGTGTCCTTGAAGAGAGCAGTTTGTGCCATGTGTTTTTCCCCATCTCTGTTTCCTACTTCTTGTGTTTACTTTCAATAAACTCAGAACCACACACTTATATTTTAGTCTCTGGGGGTACGTTCTTCTCTGGTGGCGGAGTGGAATCTGACCCGTCCATTGTCTCAGTGCACCTGGACTCCTGTGCATCCGAAACCACTCCGGAGTCGGAGGTGCTCTGAAAGGACATGGTCGCGGCGGCCTGGGTCGCCCTGCCGCGACGCAGCGACTTCAGTAGCAGGGGCTGTAGGGAGCGCGCCGAGGGCGCCTTGGAGGTCCTCACAGTGCGCTTGTTGATGTGCTCGATGGTGAGTCGACAGCGCAGCACCTGGAGGAAGACCTCGCGGAACTGCCTGGAGGAGAGGTTGTAGAGGAACGGGTTGAGGACGGAGCTGATGTAGAAGAAGGTGTCAGCGACTGGGTGGAGGGTGATGTAGCTGCGGAAGTAGAACATGGTCCAGTCGGATTTTGGCACCGTCGCCGTGATGAGGCGGCGCACCTGGTTGGGAAGCCAGCAAATCGTCAGTGTAGCCACGATTAGACCTGTGAGAGGGAGAGAGAGGTAAACATGAAAAAGAAAGAGATCCGTTGAAAATGAAAGAAAAAAGAGGAGAGAGAAATTAGGACAAATTAATGGATGAATTAATTAAAACAATATGTAACTAAACAATGTGACACAGACACTCGTTAAAATAAGCCTCTTATCTATTTTGTATGTGCTTTTATCTGAACACCACGTCTCCTCCTATCCAGTGGGTCCATTTACTGGTGATCTTTATAATGTGAATCATACTGTGACAAAACAGGCTTTCAAAATGGAATACTTTTTATTTATTTCCAGCTGAAGATTCGATTTATAAAACACAAGCCAGTACTGGGAAGGGAAACGAGATGCTCACAAAATTGCATTTGAACAATTATCCATAAGGGGGCAGGGCTCATAGGTTCTGTCTTGGGTATAGTTGATGGGCAAATGTTTTCAGTGCCATAGAATGGTTCTGAAATGTTGTGTTGATGGGCAAATGTTTTCAGTGCTATAGAATGGTCCTGAACTGGTGTGTTGATGGGCTGTATAATGGTTCTAAACCTTGATGTACTGTATGGTGTGCTTTGGAATCAGCTCAGGTGTGTTCAACTGTAAAGACAACCAGGTGGGTCAGAGCTCGTTTGTGGTGCCTCTTGTGCAGGAAGAGGGGTTCAAGGGCTTGCTGACTTATGGTATGGCACACTGACCATGGATCAAACCTGTGACCCGCCCATTTGTACTCTGTATACTCCTATCACTGCTGACTTGGGAAAACCCTTGTTACACCAGTTCTGGAGGTTCAAATGTATTGACTTGAACTGAAGACGTTAATGGGTTATGAGTGTTTCATCACCCTAGGGCACATGAAACCCACGTGTGGTGAAAGCAGAGAGGTTAATTATGCGCATGGTCAAATCTTCATGGTTGATATACCAATTTATTTTCAGGAATTTAGTAGAGGACTTGATTTCTCTGGCCAGGAGAAGAACCAAGGTCCCCCCATTTCTGTGAGCTTGCTTCTTAAGCTTTCTGGAAAGGGGGGGTGGGAATTGTGGGGAAGGGTGAATTGGTGAAACAAAGAATAGGATGTGAGGGGAGAGGAAGGGGGGGTATCATATTATAAGATACAATATTACAAATATTTCAAAATACACCATTACAAATGCATATTATAAAATACAAAATTACATATCCCCAAATTCGAATCAATGTATCAGTATATAATCAGTTTATTATTTTCCTTGATGTACTTCTTAAATCTGTATTTACTTGATGTTGTGAGATTCTGTGGAAGCCTGTTCCAGTATGTTATAGCTCTATAAATTACTTCTTTTTAATGCATTCGTTTTTGAGGTAGTGTAAACCGACATTTCAGTTACTGCCTGGTATCAGTGGCGTCGTTAGCCCTGGGCTTCCGGGGCTTTAGCCCCGGATGTTTTTCTCCTAGCCCCGGAGCTTTAAAAAAAAAAAAAGAAAAGAAAGAATTTAAAAAAAATTTAAAGCTTTTAAAAAAAAAAAATTGTTTAAGATGTCAGCATCCCCATTGTCTGTGCTGAATGTTTGTTAGTGTTTGGTATTTTTGTTGGTTTTTAGTACTTTTAAACATCCATTTTTAGTAAGTAGTCTTCATTTGATCCTATAATTTTTTGTGGAAATTTTTTTTGTGTCCTGAAAGGCGCCTTATAAATCAAATGCATTATTATTATCATCATCATCATCATCATCATCATCATCATCATCATCATCATCATCATCATCATCTATTATTATTATTATTATTATTATTATTATTATTATTATTATTATTATTATTATTATTATTATTATTATTATTATTATTATTATTATTATTATTATTATTATTATTATTATTATTATTATTATTATCATCATCCAGGAGGGAAAAGACACTTTGGATAGTAGGGACTGCATCTCTGCCTGTCCTGACCGCGTGAATATTAAAGGCAACCAACTTGTGTTCAGCGTTTCTCTGATTGGCCACACGGCCACGTGACCACCCTAGCACACGCCCTTTTCCGCTGAGAGACGCGGCAGAAGCGCTGGTCGAACCAGTTCAGACAGAGGTGTTTATTTATATTAATAAACATATCTACTAGAAACACTGGTGTTCTGTTGTGTACTAAACTCTTCCACCACATGACCGACATTTGACATACAGTACACCTCCTATCTATGTTGGGATTATGTTTGGTCATGACAAAAGAATAAAAATCGCTACTGTTAGTGCCACCACCCACTTCAATGACAGAGCTCTCATATTTGCGAATGCATAAACTATATCTTAAATTATGGCGATGTGTCTAATATGGCTGTCGCGAAGTCATTGATAAGCGACAGCCATATTAGACACATAGCCATAATTTAAGATATAGTTTATGCATTCGCAAAATATGAGAGCGCTGTCATTGAAGGGCTTCCTACAACGGTGCTGCTGCTGGAGCTGAAGTGATGTACAGTTTATGCATTCGCAAAATATGAGAGCGCTGTCACTGAAGGGCTTCCTACAACGGTGCTGCTGCTGGAGCTGAAGTGATGTACAGTTTATGCATTCGCAAAATATGAGAGCGCTGTCATTGAAGGGCTTCCTACAACGGTGCTGCTGCTGGAGCTGAAGTGATGTACAGTGACGAGTGAATCTGGTAGTTGGTTGTTAAAAACGCGAAACATAATAACGTTACGCTTTCTAGTTCAGCGCATTTCATAACTGTATGGGCTTTGTTTATACTTCCAAAAGTGAGGTCGAATGCAATGAAGCGAACTGTCATGTTCCGTGGTATGCAGGAATGGAACTCTCTTCCCAGACATGTTAAGCAGGAGAATAGTAAATGCCGTTTCAAAATCGTGGTAAAACAACATTTTCAACCAAAGAAATTGACATTCCCTAATAGATAGTGTGTACGTAAATGAAAATGTATGTGTCTGATATTTTTATCTTGTATTATGAATTTGATTAGGGTTTTTATTGTTGTTTTAATTGTCTGTATGACATGTAAATGTTGTGAGTGTATAACGGTTTTTATTGTTGTTTTAATGGTCTGTATGTCATGTAAATGGTATGAGTGTATAAGGGTTTTTATTGTTGTTTTAATTGTCTGTATGACATGTAAATGTTGTGAGTGTATACGTCTGTAACTGTATTTTATGTGTTATGGACCCCAGGAAGAATAGCCCCAGCACTGCTGTGGCTAATGGGGATCCAAATAAACTTAAACTTAAACTTCAGAGGTGATGTACAGTGACGAGTGAATCTGGTAGTTGGTTGTTAAAAACGCGAAACATAATAACGTTACGCTTTCTAGTTCAGCGCATTTCATAACTGTATGGGCTTTGTTTATACACGAGTGAATCTGGTACGAGTGAATCTGGTAGTTGGTTGTTAAAAACGCGAAACATAATAACGTTACGCTTTCTAGTTCAGCGCATTTCATAGCGCTCCACTGCTACCGCAGCTGAACACAAGTTGGTTGGAACAGCGAACACAAGTTGGTTGGTACACAAGTTGGTTGCCCGCGCTGCCGCTCGCTTGCTCCTTGGATTTCATTTGGGACGTGGGACGACTGCCGCTTGCCTGCGCGTGGGGCGGGGGGTCGCGGCCAATCAGAGAAAAGCCGAACACAAGTTGGTTGCCTTTAATATTCACGCGTCCTGACCAGGAAACACTTAGCAACTGTGATCTCCTCTGGCAGTAGTTGGATATTGTAATGTGTGGCAAGGGGTTGCAGGAATTCCACTGAGAGAAACTGGTCTGAGGCTGGATAACATGCCTGTATGCCTCTCATAAGTTGTTATCCAACTCATGAGAACCTGCTCTCAAGCTCTTGCAGCATTCTGTCGACGACTGGATAGAACAGTCTCTGTCTCAGCTGATCTCCTGAGCTGAGGTTTGAGCTTGTGCCACAAGATGACTCAACTACATACTCGTCCATCCTTTTCTGCTTCCTCCTTTGGCTGGTAGTATGTTCCTCAATCCAAAGGCCATGAGGTGTCCTGCACTGTGCTTTTAAATAGTACAGATAGGTATTGAAGATGTGCACTTTAACGCAGCAGCACCTGGAGCCATCAATACCCATGTCCAGTGTCCACTGACAAAGACATGCTCATGATACTGTGATAAACTATAATAAGCTTTAATCGAACCCTGGTTTATTTTCTCGGATAGTCCGGTTGGTTTGGGGTGGTGTGAAAGCTCATTCACTCTTGCAAGTGAACCCTGCTGCGGTTCATTTGAGATGTGAATGCAAAGCGGACCAAAGGCAGGAAAATACCCAAAAATCTAATTTTTTTTTATGAGAAATAAAAAAAAAATCTCGGTTGCTTAAGCATGATTTTGAAAACGGGGCCCGGTGTTTCAAAACACAATTAGCAGAACCACACACACAATTATCAGAACACCTCAGATCCTTTGCTAAATTAAACACTTGTCAAAGCCATACACTAATTTATAAAAACTACATTTTGTTACCATATGAAACACACGTTTTATATGACTTAATTCTGTTTGAACCAGTTACACACACTGCTGTGCTTAACCTAAAACACATTTAGCAATTCTACTTCTCAGTGATTAGAGTACTGTAAGTGAAGTACGCAGAGAATGTGCAAATATACAATAAATTCACCAAACACTACACAAGACCAATGCTGTAGACTGATGAAAATATAATTTATTTATCTACATATACCCAAATCAATGATGCAGACTGATGAAAAAAAATACATTTTCTCTCCATATACCCACACCAGTCAACATTTCAACATGGAGAATCACAACAAAACATGTCCCAGTTTTCATGCTACTATGTGCATAACACTGTATGTTACAAAGGATCAGATTAAACCGAATATATATATTTATTGATTGATATATATTGCATAGTATTTGTATATCGTTTGATATCCCTTGTATATTCCTTGTACATATACACGGAATATCCCTTTAGCCTATTACAGACCATAATATTTCATTCTCCTATTGGACAGCGGTCCACAGGCGCCGGGGCCGTGCCTCCAGAGTCAGGTTCAAAGCCACCGTCAAGACATGTCTGTACATGCCCGGCCTTGCCCAGGGATACGAGACAGAAATGAGGTTGGCACTAGATTGTTCGCCGTGCATATAAATATGGCGCAGGTGAATACAGAAGTAGAGTTACCCAATAAGTTGAAGCCTCACCCACGATACAACGTGCGGTGAAGTATGGCCTGTTTGGCCCCAAATAGAGCATTGAGACCACGTGCGAATTAATAACTGAATTGTCAGAGTTTGGCGCTATACCGTCGAGTGCGACATATTTCTATTAAGTCAGTAATAGTCTATTTGTGTATAGTGTATCGTGCGGCTAAAGTTCTACAGTGACCAGCATCACCAACGCTTCCTCGTACCAGCTAGAGTGCTTATCCAGGCTGGGCTGCTTTCATGGCGCTTTCACCCGAGGAGACCTAGACGAGAACCGTGTGGACATGTACACTGGATTAATCTACCCGACGACTACATAGCCCTTTGCGGCTGGATTATATTTGTTTTGGTCCTGTGATTTATGGAGCGGAGAATCGCCGACGCCTACACGTGTTGGATTTACCCTGTGAGGAGACCAGTCGAGTCGGCGCCTCAGAGAGCCTGAGGCCGGCTAGCTTTCTTCACTGTGGAGCTACAGTCTACGGAGAACAGCTGTATTCGTCTGTGGATCAAGAGGCTATTGCACCGTCTCCTGTACTTGGAGTCTCCTTAGTCATCGTTGACCAGACTCTCTACTACCGACAGATCCTCTACCCCTGCTGGCTTACAACCGGGGGGACCCTTCCAGTATCTCCCGCTATATATTACTAGTGTACCATAGATATAATTCCCTAAGATTCAGGTTGTATAATTACCTCCTGCGTAACCAGAGAATGGACATTCATTATTGATTTGCCTACGCACATTCCTTTGCCTTATAAGCGCATCCAAAGTAAAATACAGAGAAGTATATTATGTACCTTTTGCTGCAATAAATACTTGATTACACCTTTGTGTGGAACCGATTTATTGTGGGAAGTGTTCATCATATTTATATATCATGTACTGTATGGCCAGTAATTAAAGTACATAAAGCGGTAGTGGTTTAATGATACCATACTTATCAATACAGTCAGGGAATTGTACCCCTCAGTTACAATTGGTCCTTCGAGCCGGATGGTAACTAGTGTAATATTAATATAGTGGTATTAATATTGACATGGCCTATGATGAACACTCCACAAAACGGTTCTCCTAAAGTAGATCGCCCGCAGCGTAGACGGCAGACACCTCAGTACTTAGAGGATTACGTTGCCAATATACTACCTAGCTTTCTACAGACGGTAAACGCGGAAAAAGTAGATAGTAAAATTATGTCCGACCCTATCGACCAGGCTACCCCGCCAATAGAGGCCCTAGTGGGTTCTAACGTAACTGACCAAGCTCACGGTAGGGACCAGGAGGGACCCGACATGACTTTACCCCCCGCCAAGACCGAAGAAGTAGTCCCCGGAGAGCTCCAGGATAAAGACAGCCCTCCAGGGATGGAACTCTACCCGCTACAAGAAGAGGAGAGCACCCCGGAGATGGATCTCCAGGACTCGCCACAGGAGAACAGATCTCCAACGAGTACTGCCAGGAGCGGATCACCTCAACCAGCGTCTTCCCCCAGCGAGGCGGACAAGATGCTGGCACAGGCATTCCTCGCCAGCCTAGCAGCCTCAACAGAGCGCGATCGACTCCAAGCACAGACGCTTAGTGAGCGCGAACATTCTTCCATGGAAAGAGAACGCCTTCAAGCGCAGCAACGGAGCGACGAAGATCGTATACGTCTAGAGATTAGACGCCTTCAGACGGAAGAGAATATGGTAAGGGACCGGGCCGAAGCCCAGCGCGCCGCCGCCGAAGCCCAGCGCGCCGCTGCCGGTGCCCAAAGAGAAGCAGAGCGCGACCTCGCTCTCACCAAGCGCGAAGCCGAGCGCGACCGATTACAAGCGCAGATAATGGAGCAGCTGATCACCAGGGCAACACCCCCTCCCTCCGCACGGGGTTCCAGGGCCTCGTCAAGACAAGGGTCAAGGGCACCCTCCCCTACCCGATCAAGCGACCCTGAGCCCGACCACCAGAGAGAGCCTATACCCCCCTCCGAACTCCTTCCCCGACCGGTCCACGCGAGACCCAGCTACAAGGAAGAAACGGTCTACACCGCGGAGAGGCTAAATAGACGACTACAGGATCTAGAGGACCTGCCAGAGGAAGAAGAAGAGGGAGAGGAGGAGAATCAAGCCCGACAGCAGCACAGTACTCCACAGGACCAGGAGGTCCAGTACAGCCCAGGCTCTACCCCCGTGGCTCTGCGCTACAGACCCCCGACTCAATTCACGGGTGAGCTTGACGCACGACCAGCCCCGAGGAACAGCACCTGGATACGCGGGCCATGGTACCCAGCAGGTACCAGCCCACCAAGAGGCGTAAGAGGAGACTCGCCTAGGAGGCCTCTCTTCCAACGCTCACCAATGTGCCAGCCATCCATGGCATCATACATTGGCACACCGACGTTTCCGGACTTCACCCACGAGAACAGAGCACAGTACACGGAGCTACGAATGTGCTTAGAGACAATGATGTCCGATGTAGCTGATGAACCGTACAAGTATGCTATCCTACTGAAGCACCTCAAGGTGCCCCGAGCGCACAATATAGCGCTGGCCTATGCCACCTCTACTACCCCATACACAGCGGCTCTAGCAGCACTCGACCAAAGATATGGACGCATATGGGACTACGTAATACAAGAGATAAGGCATATTGACCGCCTACCCGCAGCCACAGACAATCGCTCACTAGATGACCTGTCTATCAAGGTACAATCCCTGGTAGGGATGCTGGGGGCGCAAAGAGAAAAGGGTATGCACGAACTGTACGCGAACTCTAATGTCGAGAGGATTTTAGAGAAGCTTCCGCCCGCCCGACAAGAGCGCTTCAGGCGGCAAAGAGACCACCGTGATCCTAACGGTCCCGAGCCATCCCTCCTAGACCTAGCCGACTTCCTGGCGAGAGAAGTCAACAGCCTACGGTTGGATACGTTCATGCGGAGCACCCCAAGCTCCAGAGAGGGACCTAGGAGAGCAAACGATGGCCGAAGATTGGTGACCGTCATGCACCAATCAGAATCAGTACCGAGCAGCAAGAACCACAGTACCCCCTCGATGAAAGAGAAGTGGAAGATGGTGTGCCCGTACTGCGAAAAGGAACACTGGTTGTCACAATGTGACACGTTCAAGAAGATGACCGCCGACGAGGTGAGTCAATGGATAAAGTCCAACCGACGCTGTTACCGATGTGCGCGCAGTCACATGGCAGCCGATTGCCGCTTAAAGAAGAGGTGTAATCGGTGTGACGGAGCCCACCTAGATGTCCTACACGACAGTAACAGAAGAAAGCCTGCACCCTCAAGCAGCACAAAGGCAAGTGTTATGTACATTGACCCCGCCAGCAGCGGGGGTGCCCGGGTGCTCTTAAAGGTGGTCCGCGTAACACTGAGTTACCAAGATAAGGTCATGGACACTTACGCCGTCCTTGACGACGGGTCAGAGAAGACCCTTCTCCTCGCGTCCGCTGCGGCCCAGCTGGGGCTGCGGGGGAGCGAAAACCAGATGACGATTCGGACAATAAGAAGAGATCTAAAGACGATAAAGGGCGAGAATGTCTCCTTCACTATTGCAGCAAGCGGGCAGCCAGAGAGACGGTATAGGATTACTAATGCTTTCACCAGCCAAGAAATAGGCCTGTCGCAGTACACCTACCCCATCGCCAAGCTGATGGATAAATATGTGCACCTGCGTCAACTACCTATACCGCTCATAGACGGTGCCACCCCGACCATGCTGATAGGCTCCGACCATGCAGACCTCATCGTCCCGATTGACCGGGTCCACACAGGGCCCAGAGGCTGTCCTGCAGCAGTCGAGACCCGCCTAGGATGGACATTACAAGGCCCCCTCGCTAAGTCTCTTAACCGAACAGCAGCCACTAACTGCCTCCACTCCAGAGTGACAGAAGAAGACACCACCATCCTACAGCATGTCGAGAGGCTATGGACACTAGAGACAATGCCCTTTAAGAACGAAAAGAAAGACATTCGTTCCAAGGAAGACATTTACGCTATAGCCCTCCTCGAGCAGGGGACAAAGAGAGTCAAAGTCAACGGAGTGATGAGATACGCAACTCCACTCCTGAGGCGAGAGGGTATGCCTACCTTCCACGCCCCAAAAGAAGCGACGGAGCGGTATCTATTGAACACAGAGCGGCGCCTAGCCAGAGACCCCGCTCAAGAGACGGTGTACCGCGCTGAGATTAACAAGCTAATCACAGCGGGACACATAAAGAAAATTGACATTAAAGAGGCCGATCAGACGACCGAATCATGGTACGTGCCGCACCACAAAGTCCACCACAACGGCAAGGATCGTATTGTGTTCAACTGCAGCTACCAGATCGGATCACAAAATCTGAATAAAGAGCTCTTGCCCGGCCCAACACTCGGCCCCTCTCTACTAGGCGTGTTACTACGTTTCCGCCAAGACAAGGTGGCCATCAGCGGCGACATCAAAGGGATGTTCCTGCAGGTGAGACTAGTGGAGGAGGACAAGCCCCTGCTGCGGTTCCTATGGAGAGAGAGGATCGGGGATGAGCAACCAGCCATCTATCAATGGGAAGTCCTCCCTTTCGGAACCACATGCAGCCCATGCTGTGCTACGTTTGCACTGCAAAAACACGTCGCAGAGGACCCAGCAGCTGATGAAGAGGTCCGACAAAGTGTAGGAAATAGTTTCTACGTGGACAACTGTCTGCAAAGCGTCTCGACGCCAGAAGAAGCCGAGGCCCTTCTACTCAAGCTCGGCGCCTCCCTGATCAAAGGCGGCTTTGATCTCAGGCAGTGGGCCAGCAGCGACCCGCAAGTATTGCGCAGCCTCTCCCCCGAGGACAAGGCAGCAAGCAGCGAGACCTGGATGGCGACCATCCCAGGAGAAGCCCAAGAAATGACATTAGGACTAGTCTGGCGCTTCAAAACAGACTCGCTCCATTATAAACACACACCCCTGACCAAGGAGCAGGGAAGGTCGACTGCACTACCGACCACCAGACGGAGTGTATACAGAACACTCGCCAGACAATATGACCCGTTGGGATGTATTCTACCTTACACCACCAGGGCAAAGATGATTGTAATTATAATTACCTCCTGCGTAACCAGAGAATGGACATTCATTATTGATTTGCCTACGCACATTCCTTTGCCTTATAAGCGCATCCAAAGTAAAATACAGAGAAGTATATTATGTACCTTTTGCTGCAATAAATACTTGATTACACCTTTGTGTGGAATCGATTTATTGTGGGAAGTGTTCATCATATTTATATATCATGTACTGTATGGCCAGTAATTAAAGTACATAAAGCGGTAGTGGTTTAATGATACCATACTCATCAATACAGTCAGGGAATTGTACCCCTCAGTTACACTGTAAGCTCAGCAAATATCAGACAAACATAAAATACTGTATCCAGTACAGGTTAAAATTACAGTAAAACAAAAACAATTTTGAAAAAATTTAAATAGAGTACAGAAAATACTAGACATTATCTCTTTGCCTAGCTGGATCTGGCAAGATCATTTTTTGTTGTGATTCTCCATGTTGACATGTTGACTGATTTGGGAAAATGGGAGAAAATGTATATTTTCATCAGTCTGCAAAGGAGTAAAACTTGGCGAAGAGAACATCACCAATATAAGATACGCGGATGACACTGCTATAGTCTGTAACTGTCAAGAAGATCTACAGGACATGATGAATAAGCTGAATGTCGAATGCAAAAACTATGGAATGTCGCTAAACACAAAGAAAACTAAAGTAATGATCATTGAAAAAACACCAGGAACTGTTTGTAAAATACAGGTGGATGGAGAAAAACTTGAACAAGTGAAGGAGTACATGTACCTTGGAAGATGGATCAGTGAAGGTGGAAGAGCTAACATGGACATTAAGAGAAGAACCGAAATTGCAAAGGGCGCATTCTGGAACCATAAAGAATTATTGAGAAGAAACATAAGTTGGAAAACGAAGACCAGGATTTTGGAAACGTATGTTATGTCAGTCTTTTCATACAGAGCAGAAGCATGGACGCTGAATGAAGAGGCAAAGAGGATGATAGACTCTTTTGAAATGTGGACGCTGAGGAAGATGCTGAAGATAACATGGAAGGATACGATCAAGAATGAGGAGGTACTGAGAAGAGCGGATATGCAAGGAGGACAGCTGCTGGAGAGGTTGAAAAAGAGAAAGATGGAGTTGTGCGGGCATGTTCTGAGAGGATCCAGCAGGGAGATGTTCAAGAAGGTGGTGATGGGGAAGGTGGATGGAAAGAGAGGAAGTGGAAGACCAAGAAGAGGCTGGGTAGACGACGTCTGTGATTGGAGCGGAGTGAGAGGCGGAGTCACGGAGTTGGAGAGAAGAAGTGGGGACAGAATGGGTTGGAGAGTGATAGGCAACCTTCGGAACGAAGAAGCCACCTAATGATGATGATGCATCATTGGTTGTCTTGTGTAGTGTTTGGTGAATGTATTGTATATTTTCACGTTCTCTGTGTACAGTACTTCACTCTCCTTCCATTTTGGTTGAAGACAGGTCAACTCACCTGCTGCATTTTTATAGTGCTTAAACCTGATTGGTGTATCTACAATTAAGCAATGGTGTGTTTGTGCATCTGATGGCTGTGTTTAACCAATTGGCTCATATGTGTGGTAATTTGACATTCTGTGTCTAATGTAATGCAAGTGTGTTTAGTGTTTTGCAAATCACTGTGTGTATTGTTTTGCAAAAAGTGTGAGGCTGACATTGTGCTTATAGGGGTGCAAATATGGGCCTATGTTTTGCTCCTTGAGTGTAAGGTTTTGATAATTGTGTGTTTATGCAATTGAAGAAAACTGTAAAGACTAGAGATGAACTGTTTATTTCTTTTGTACATAGGCTGTGCATATGTTTGTTTGTTTATTTGCTTATGTGTATGATTCTTAACTGTGTTTTTATTTTGTTATTGGTGTATATATGTGTATGTATGTACATGTACAGTATATGTATATATATTATATATATGTATATATATATATGTGTATATATGTATATGTGTACTCCTGTTGGGGCCTCTTGGACCAGATCAATGTTTTATCTGGCTAAATAAAGGTTAAATTAATAAATAAGAAACTGATGATTTGGTCCTGTTAACTTTGAATTTTCTATGGGGACTGCCCAGATCCCTCTCATGGACATGGACCTCACTTTGAGAACCTCTAATGATTCTAGTTCTTCAGTATTCATCTCTAATTATTCTAAAATTGCGTATTTCTGTGTTTAAAACAAAAAAAGACCCCAATGTTTTCTAACCCTAAAAACGCCCCTGCCTGGTATCATGACTGTGCCTATCATTTGTGTACAACAGTTGTGCATATAAACATGATACATTCTTTAAAATACAAGTATTTCTAAAGAGTAAAAGCAGGCCGCAGGCTAATCTCTCCTTCACCATCCAGGACAGAGCAGCATGCATGCCCTCCACACAGCTCCTCACTGAGCAGTGTAGAGCCAGGCGTGCAGCCCTGTTCTGGATGAGCTGGAGTATGTCAAGTTCCTTCTTAGAAGAGCTGGACCAAACTGCTGAGCAGTAGTCCATCCGGGATAGCACAATCGATTGTATAGCTTGTTTAATTGTTGTTTTTGTGAGAAAGAGAGCTGCTCTTCTTATGCTAAAAGTACGTTCTGTTTCCTGTTGCATAGATAACTGGTCATAAAAGTAACCACTGTTTCTTTGAAACCATAGGCCGATTTAGAAAGTAAAGGTTCATGATCAATCAATAACTATGATGTTATTGAATGGAATTTCACCAAAGAAAAACAACATTTTAAGTAGCTGTGTATGAACAGCGGCAATATGACACACAACCTTTTGAAAATAAACACATGACAAAATGTACTTAATATATATAGAATAGAATAAAGTGTATCTCAGCAACCTAGCTGTCAAACCACAAGTATGGACTGTTCCCATTGTTCTGCTCTGGCCTTACCATCATTTACAATTCAATTAATTCAGTTAGTTTGACCTGTAATTATATTACCTGCTCTGTGATTTGTATGCAGACGGGACGAGATACAGCTATGGCTTGTAGCTTTGTTTCATCATAATTGAAAAATCCAAGATAGTTTTCATTCTTATCTCAATGTCGTCGTTATGGTGATTCATGCCTTACAATATTACCGAACAAGAATATGAATAATTCCTGAGGAGAGGAGCCACATCAATGCACTGTGTTGTACTGCAGACAGAGGCTGTACATAATAACATTCAATAAGTATGTATATGATCTATAGTTAGAGCTCTTATAAATGCACAGTAGAACTAAAGTAAAAAATCAGCAGTCTTACCTCTATCTAAAGTCATCTATCTAAAGTCATCAAAAGGATGCAAAAAAATGGCTCCATGCCTTTATCTCAAGCCGACTTGACTACTGTAATGCACTCCTCACCGGCCTCCCAAAAAAAAAAACAGAACGACTCCAACTCATTCAAAACTCGGCAGCTAGGCTACTAACTAGAACCAAGAGGAGAGGCCACATCAGTCCAGTATTAGCTACCCTGCACTGGCTTCCGGTAACATTTAGAATCGATTTCAAGGTCCTCCTCCTCCTTATATACAAAGCACTAAATGGAACAGGACCAAGCTACATTGCAAATTCTCTAGTCAACTATGTGCCTTCTAGAATATTACGATCATCTACTACTGGTCTATTGAAGGTTCCCAAACACAGCCTATTTGATTGCACTATTTTACTCTGTCCATTCTATTTTACTCTTTTATTACAGGTTCTAAACTGTCAGGTATTGAACTGTGTTGGTCTCAAGCAGGAAGAAAGACTGTCAAGGTTTAAACTGTTAAACAGTCATTCAGAAATGTTTTATTGCACTGCACTATTGCATAATTTTACTCTGTCTATTCTATTCTACTATTTTATTGCACTGCACTATTGCACTATTTTACTCTGTCTATTCTATTTTTATTATTGTCTATTTTGAAACTGCCATAGAAGGAAACCATAAACAAGGTGGCCTATTGGGATGTTAGATCCTAATGTGAAAAACTGTGATTTTATGTCTGCACTTTATGTGCTCATTTTGTCTTTTTTCTGCTGTGAAGCACTTTGAGCTGCAATTCTTGTATGAAAGGTACTATACAAATAAAGTTTATTATTATTATTAGTATTATTATCTACAAGTAAGCTAGCGACCACTGCTGTCCCTGTTGTATGTTTACTTGTCAACACCACCATTCCTCTCAGATGTCAGGGTCCTCATTCACTTCCATTATGGAGACAATAGTCTAAATACCATACTTGTGACTTATAAACAAACAGTACAGCAATATTATTCTCTTTTTCTCTTTTTCAAAGGCACTTGGTTTAGGAGCTAATGTTGCCATTTTCAAATTATGGGTAGGCCTATAGGAAAAAATATTCACTTGAGGTGTAGTTTGACCAACTGTCAAACTTTTTACAGAATGTTTAGAATCTTTCTTGCAGCAAGACAATAGGTACGCATGGTAACCTCTCCTCAGACATTCCATGCAAGGCAAAGATACACAGCTACACTACAACAAACGGATCTGCTTTTGTTTTTAAAAGGTAATAAACCTGTAAACACATCAAATGCCAAAACGTAAGGTTATGTATATAACCAAGTTCTGTGAGTTATGGTGCGCTCAGCACCAGTTGCACTGTACCTCACTTCGTGCACAAGCACTGAATAAAAAATTCCACCATGTACCTTTACATCCCAATATTCGTCTGACCACACCCCCATCCGATTACCTTCATAAGCAGGTGTGTGGTCACCTACTCGCCTCCTTCCCAAACTTTCACCACAAGGCGAGATCAAGGGCAGCAGCGGCGTCCTGGTGCTGAGCGCACCATAACTCACAGAACTTGGTTATATACATAACCTTACGTTCTGTTTCGTTAAGGCTTCGCTCAGCACCAGTTGCACAACAGGGGCTGAGCAGGAGCCATAGCCCGACAAATACACCCCGCTGAGGCCCCCCACAACCATCAGACCGGGGAGGACCGAGCCCCCCCGACCCTCCCTAATGGAGGGTACCCCCCCTATTGGAGGGTACCCCCCCTATTGGAGGCTTACGGGAGGGAGTCGGATCCGACCAGGCAAAGAGGAACTCAAGCAACTCAACGCACAGGGTGAGCAGACCGTGGCTTGACCCCAAGACTACACACACGCACAACCCGCATGCCACCAGGGAACGAATGGAAGGAACAACCTCGTTACTGCCCCCAAAATCACGGGGTCAAGAGCAACCCCAACCCTGTGGCAAGGCCGTAGCAGCGGAGCGCGAAGGAAGACCCAGTCCCACTGAAGGGACTGGATCCCCTGGAAAAAGGGGGCCTGGAGAGGTCAATGACGCCAGGCATCAAGACCCCACCAGGTGGTCACTTAGTGACACCGCCCCCCACATCGCCAGCGTATTCGGATAGGGCCCCTCCAAGAGCGGGCCCTTTCCCCCCAATAGCACACCGCCTGGCACACTGACCCTGCAGAACAGGCAGTCAGCATGGCCGTAAGCACTCAAAAGGTTAACCAACGGAAGCAGGCAGCGCACCGGGGAAACCAGGCAGCAGGCTGTAACCTGAGCCTGGAGCACTGCGGACGAGACAGGCGCCAAAGGAGTCAGCTGAAAACAGCCCCCCGGCGGAAGGGGCGTATGCTGGCGTTGTTGATCACCATGACAAAGCCTCCATTAAAAAAAAAACACCCAGAGGGGTCGAGGCAGAGAAGGCTGACATGATTGGCAGACGTCATGAATGTGCAGGGGCACACTCAACCGGGTAACCCGGGAGTTGACTCTGCTCCAACACACCAGGGAATCAACCACCCTTGTGGGACAGACAGTGGTTGTTCCTATAACCCCTCAAGAAAAAAGGGTTATCCCAGGCCTACGGTATCAACAAAACTTTACTTCGGACCGGGCCCGGCGGCACGGGAAGCACAGGGTTACCAGAGGAGGTCCAAGACAACCCCAACAGCCCCCTCTTCGCCACCCGTGAGAGAGGAGCGAAAAGAATGGAGAACCAGCCCTAAGCACACCGCACTTGGTATTCCCAGGTGGTCTCCCAACCAAGTCCTAACCAGGACCGAACCTGCTTAGCTACCGAGATCGGACGAGATCGGGCGTGTACAGGTTGGTATGGCCGTAAGCCATTACGATAGTGCAGAGTACAACATGTACCCAACAAAGGGTCTCCATAACGCCTAACCCTGTGACACCCGGACCGACCCGGCATTTTTCCCCCCGAAAAAAGCACAAGTCCCTCAGGGTACCAGAACAGCAGATCTGCATCCCCGGCAGACAACGGGTTAACTGACCAGGACCAGCGCGACCAGACCAGTCCCGTGTCCTAACCACGCCGACATGCCCACTCCAGAAGAGGGGGTAGGTATGCGTGTCGATCTAAAACATGAAAAGAGGGCGCCACCCAGACGGTCCCCATTTGGACCGTGCTCAGTGGCCCACCCCAAAGGCGTGAGACCCCTCTACCTATGTTCTGATCTATTCCGTTAATATCCCCCAGATATGAACGAGAATTCATCGAGACAACCTAGTAAACTGGCGCTCGTAAAAGACAAAACTCCATCCCAGTTGCCCTATAAAAACGCTGTTTTAACAAGCAACCAAGGCGCACTTAGCCCCTGCGTGATTCTTTAACAGAAACACACCGAGCCAGCACTATGTATGCGTCGAGACCCAAACACATCAATGGATAGTCTAGCAAGACACCAAACATTGTTCCTCCAAGTCGCCTGGGAGAACAACACGGAGCCGTCGTGCTTCATGTACCTTCCTCTTTTTATCCAAAAAAGAAAGAAACACAGACTGACATGAATCCCACGTGACGCAGCTGAGGGTAAAAATCGTTTACATTTTTACATCCCACCACCCTCGCCATAGGGAGGAGACGGAAATCCCCAGAGAGACTTCCCACGCGAGCTGTATAGATTGAAAAGAATATATTGCAACATTGAGCTATGTAATATTTGGGTTAGGGCTCTCCGAGGAGGAGGCACTGAACCAATACACACTCAATAATCGAATTGAATCAAATACACACACAATAGAGCAGAACTCCTTTTTGAAGTTCTACTCACCTTGACAATCTGATGAGGAGGCTCTGAACTCTGAGGAGGCTCCCTCACAGGGAAGGAGAGTCCGAACTCACAGAAGGCCCGAGGAGGAGCTTCGTGAGGAGGAGCTCTGACAACTCCCTGAAACAGATCCATAACATGGACCTGAACAACTCACGGAAGTCTTACCAACAGAGACGCGCACAGTGACGTACTCTATGGCGGGGGAATTTCTGCGGTGCACACGCCGAATCTTCCAGGGCGTGGGACCAGGAAACTCCCTCCCCCCTCCCCCCCTCTTACCCTGTAACGTGCCGAACAGCAACGTGACAGGAACCTTGAAGGACAGGAGGTTTTAACCCCTGACCAATCAGAAAAGGGGATGAAAGGATTACCAGTTCACCCCTTTACGACCCCACACCCATGATACGATGTAATGACAAAAAAGAGCATGACACAGTCATAGTCAGCTACATGAAGTGTCTAACAGCTTCACATAGCTCATGTGCTAACCTGCTATCTAATTTTTACTAAGGAAAAAACACAGAATAGAGAGGGCCCCCTTTAAGAGCCCCGGTACCAGACTTACACATGTGCTTCTGTGGCCAAACCTAACCCAGTTGTAGATCACAAGACACACACAACCCTTTATCACAAAAAAAAATGGCAAAAGTACACTCTCTACAGAGGAACGCCGTTTTTCATAATGAGAGAATACAGAATCCTCGATTATGTATTGGCCACAGGCCTTGCTAAGCACACACAATAAGTGACCAAACAATCTTTTCTTTAGGAAAATATAGTTTCTCAAACGGTTAGCACAACCCCAGCAATTAACCTGAGGGTTACATCGTATCCCCACAAACACAGTGACACAATATATTGTAAACAACATGTCTGAGAGGAGGGTGGGGAAGCCCCAGGGAACCGGGGGGATCACCCCTCCTTCCTTACCCTTGATACGACCAAGTTGAACAGGTAACCCTGTTAATATGTGAACACACTGTTCATTGTCATTACAGGCTGAGAAAAGAATTCATTCCTTAATCACATGTCACTTAAGCATAGCTTTATAGGTTAAATAACCCCCTTAGTTGTGAGTTCACGTTTACATGAACACACATGTTCTCATCACAACTAACCAGTGCATTTTTACACATGTAAAACAACAACCCGATTTCTATGGAGAGAGAAGCTATACCAGTGACAAGACAATTCACAAACAACACGTGTCATATCCTCAATGTATTGCAGCAACACACGTTTTGGAAAACATCGTTATTACAAAACATCTAGAAGGGAAGGAAAGAAGAAGTGTTTAAGGTCCGGTCGGGACCTTCCTACCCTGAACGCAGGCCAAGCGAACTGCAATCTGGCTAACGGGGCACCGAAGTTGAACACAGCATCCCTGTGTTGACGACGAGGGTAACGTCGTTGCGCCACCCAGCCGCTACGTTTCTCCATGTTTGACGCAGTCCTCGCTGGCAGGGCTCCGGTGTAGGTTCGACTAACATCCTCTGTCAAAGATGACGTCGTAGTCAGAGTGCTTAAGGCATGTTATAGTCATAGAAAACGTTCAACAGTGTAGCATCAAGCTAACAGCCGATCGACTGATAGCAACAAGCTAACGTTTACTAGCCTGGTAAACACAGCGAGCTAACGCCGCAGCTAACAGCTGACTGGCTAACACAGTAGGCCACAACTAGCACGCAAGCTAAGCAGCTATCACCTGAACTGTACACACATAACAAGCCACACTTCAGACAGGCCGCTGTCCAAGTCCCTCCCCTAAGAGGGAAAAGAAAAAGAATGTCAGAACACAGTTGTCAACAGACATCTGACATACAGCACAGTTCCCATTTCGGGCTGCAGCCGACTTTGAGCATGGAACTCCCGATAAAGAAGATCCTATGCCCACATTTCCTCGTTAGGGTATACTTTCATTTGTATATGAAAGATGGGGCCTGCACGGGACAGAGAAGCATCCGCTCGAGAATCCTGGGATCACCAGGTCCTGGTCGGGGCCCACTAGATTGACCATCATGGGCGTCCGACCAAGATCCTCCGACCGCCGTTTAAGCCGAGCAGAGGACCCCAGCCTGAAGTCTGCGTTTCGTAAATTGTCAGCTAACCCCCACAGCATCAACAACAACCAGAGCTTGCAAGCAAAACAGTACATACCCAACCTGGAAACAACCGCTTCTCACAACAGTCGGTGCTTCCCACAGTCCAGCTGTGTGGCTGGAGGGCAACCCCATCCAGCCGCAGCAAGGAGGACTGTAGCTGGGGAGCATGTCAGCGGCGTGAGCTCCTAATACGAAAAAGGTCGGAATGACCTCCAGTAACGAAGACAATATCGCCGTATTTTCTCGAAAATAGTGAGAGAGAAAATAAAGATATGATGTCAACGTATCTTCTTTTGTTTTCCAACTTTCTTCTACTAACAACCTCGTCAAGTGGGGATCTACCGAAGGCACTTCCTTGTGGTGAAAGTGAAGAAGGAGGCGAGTAGGTGACCACACACCTGCTTATGAAGGTAAGCGGATGGGGGTGTGGTCAGACGAATATTGGGATGTAAAGGTACATGGTGGAATTTTTTATTCAGTGCTCGTGCACGAAGTGAGGTACAGTGCGACTGGTGCTGAGCGAAGCCTTAACGAAACAGAACAAACATGTACCTTTGACTCAGACGTGACTCAGACTGACGTTTATACTTCAGAAGTATGATATTTAAACTATGTCTGCAAAATGAATGGAAGTGAATGAGGAGCCTGACACCTGGGAGGAATGGTGGTATTGACAGTGGATGACTATCATCCATTGCAACACTATATTATCACCGACATCCATTTGGGAGAAGTGTTAATTTTGGCAGCTATTTTCATTTTAGTTTTAGTCTTAGTCATGTGTCAAGTGCTCCTTTTTCGTTTTCATCATATTTAGTCATCTTCATTTATTTTTTGTTTAGTCAGTTTTAGTCAACTAAATGTCTGAGCATTTTAGTCTTACTCAGTTTTTGTCTCAATTTTGTCTTTTTTGTTTTAGTCTAGATTTTGTCGACGAAAACAGATGACATTTTTGTCTATTTTTAGTTAATGTACAAAAAAATATATATATTATAAATTATAAAACTTTTTTTTTCTTTTCTTTTTTACAGCTACTGTTTTATACTGTTTTTTAGTAATAACTAGAAAGTAATGGTATTTATTCAACAACAGGTGATTGTACAGATTAGTATTAGTATCATTAAAAGTTCTATGCTCAACTATGCTTCACCCGGGGCGGTCAGGTGGCGTAGCGGAGATTGTGCTCGTCACCAATGCAAGAGGCTGTGGTCTCGACTCCCGGAGAGTCAGCATTGCCTTGGCTCGGGCTGATCGCTATACTAAATCCTAACTCGTTTCGCTGAGTTAGGGCGAGGGGAGCCGTGGGTGGGTTCTGGGCGTTGTGGACAGCGACCCCTACAGTTCGGTCGGGGCGCCTGCTCAGCGAAGGTAGGATCTGGTGAGAGGTAGTGCGGCCTCCCACACGTTACACTCTCCCAGTGAGAATCTGCGTGGCCAGGCTGGCTGCCAGCTGGCTGCACATGAATGAATGAATGACCTTTATTTATATAGCACCCTTCACAGCACGAATGCACAGGGTGCTTTACACTACAGCTTAATATAAAAACACAATAAAAACTAAATCAGAAATAAATGACAACAACAACAAACAGCAGTTAAAAACAGTGAAACCAGATAGAAAAAGTAGAATAAAAGAATTTGGATAAAATCATGAGTCACTAATTAAAACAAAACTATAGAACAGTGAGGACAAGAAAAAGTGCCTATGCATGACCAAAAGCCTGTCTGAACAAATGTGTTTTTAATAGTTTTTTAAAAGAGTTCTCAGAGGGGGCAATTCGCAGGTCCAGGGGGAGAGCATTCCAGAGCCTTGGTGCTGTCACCTGGAAGGCTCGATCACCCCTTGTTTTAAGCCTGGACCTGGGGACCACCAGGAGGTGCTGATCGGCAGATCTGAGTGAGCGGGTGTTGGTGTAGGGATGGATGAGTGGTGGTCTCGCGAGAGGTTAAGCGTTGGGCCGTGACGTCAGTGGAGTCACTCCAAGCAGTGCTGGGAAGCACAGAATGGAGTGTATTCCGTGATAACACAGCCAATATTAACGAATACACCGAAACGGTGATTGACTATGTCTGTACTCAGGTAGAAGTAATAATCCCCACCACCAAAATTAATATCTACCCAAATCAAAAGCCCTGGGTAGACAAATCCGTCCGTGAGGCTCTGAAAGTGCGCACATCAGCATACAACACCGGGCTGGTGACAGGCAACATGGGAGAACACAAGATGGCAAGATACAACGTCAGGAGAGCAGTAATAGAGGCAAAACGGCGTTACAGGGATAAAGTTGAACTTCAGTTTGAACAGGCTGACTCTAGAGGCATGTGGCAGGGCCTCAGAACAATGACAGACTACAAAGGAACCCCCCTCAAACTGAACAGTGACATCTCCTTAGCAAATGATCTCAACTCCTTCTATGCGAGGTTTGAGGCTGTGAACAACAACACCAGCCTACAAACCACGGCAATGGGGGGGGGGGGGTCTGCTGATGGAGACTCAGTGTTCAGGGTAACAGAGCATGAGGTGAGACGGATCTTTAAAAAAGTGGATATCAGGAAGGCAGCAGGACCGGACGGCATCCCCGGCCGCGTCCTAAAAGTCTGTGCCGACCAACTGGCCCCGGTATTCACTGACATCTTCAACCTGTCCTTGGAACAGGCCGTCATCCCCACCTGTCTGAAGAAGTCCACCATCATCCCTGTACCCAAAAAATCTACGCCCGCTTGCCTCAACGACTACCGCCCTGTAGCCCTCACCTCCATAGCCATGAAGTGCTTTGAGAAGCTAGTGAAGGGCTACATCTGTTCCTCCCTCCCCATCAACCTGGACCCTCTGCAATTTGCATATCGCCCCAACAGGTCCACGGAGGACGCCATAGCCCATGTGCTGCACACAGCAGCATCACATCTGGACAAGAGGCAGGGGAACTATGTGAGAATGCTGTTCATCGACTACAGCTCAGCATTCAATACCATAGTCCCCTCCAAACTCATAGCCAAGCTCAGGGACCTGGGCTTGAACTATGACCTGTGCCAGTGGGTCCTGGACTTCCTGACGGGCAGACCCCAGGTGGTAAGAGCCGGCAACTGCACCTCCTCATCCATCACGCTCAACATAGGGGCCCCCCAGGGCTGTGTTCTGAGCCCCCTCCTCTACTCCCTGTACACACATGACTGCGTAGCACAGCGGAACAACAACACCATCATCAAATTTGCTGATGACACAGTAGTGGTGGGCCTGATCTCTGCCAACGACGAAAGGGCCTACCTGGAAGAGGTAGAGAACCTGTCACAGTGGTGTCAGGAGAACTGCCTCTCCCTGAACGTCAGCAAAACAAAAGAGATGATTGTGGACTTCAGGAGGTCGGGGGTCAAGGACTACAGCCCCCTCAGCATCGACGGGGCACCAGTTGAGAGAGTGAACAGTTTCAAGTACCTCGGAGCCCACATATCCGAGGACTTGACATGGACCACACACATTGACAGTGTTGTGAAGAAGGCACGACAACGCCTCTACTTCCTCAGGCGCCTAAGGAAGTTCCAAGTCAGTCAGAAGATCCTTAGGAACTTCTACTCATGTACAATAGAGAGCATCCTGACCGGCAACATCACCTCCTGGTTTGGGAATAGCACTGCAAAAGACCGTAGCAGACTACAAAGAGTGACACGTTCAGCCGAACGCACAATTAGAGGGGGGCTTCCCACCCTCCAGAACATTTACAACAAGCGGTGCAAGGGGAAGGCTAAGAGAATTATTAAGGACTCGAGCCACCCGAACAACTGCCTCTTTGAACTGCTGCCGTCAGGCAAGCGATACCGGAGTCTTATGGCGAGCACAGAAAGACTCAGAAGGAGCTTCTATCCCCAGGCCATCAGGCTGCTAAACGAACAATAATCGCTAAACGAACAATAATCACTATGCAACAACCATCAAATGCACACAGCACACACACCCACACGCACACACTCACTCAAACAAACAACACACTGCAGCACCCACTCTCCACACTTTAGATCACACAAACACACTTACACTTTATATTTATTGATAAAGGATTTGCACTACAACTCGTACACCTACTGTGAATTGTACCTAAACTGCACCTCGTCCATTTATGCCTTGCACTATATAGTATTGTATATTAGTACACTGCACAGTATTGTATATTGTATGGTAACTACGTCTACGAACATTGTACATATGTCTAAACTGAACACTGTGACCTCTTTTTTTACTTCTAATTTTTACTATGTTTTTATTTCATACTTATCTTGTCATGCACAGTCTCTGGAGCGCAACAGTAAGAAGCATTTTGTACAAAAGTATTCTGTACTTCTGTATGACAACTATTAAAGAAACTTGAACTTGATGTAGATGGGGGCCTGACCGTGAAGTGCTCTGAAAGTGAAAGTGAGGACTTTGAAGTGAATTCTATAGTGTACCGGGAGCCAGTGCAGGGATACCAGAATGGGAGTGATGTGGCATGATTTTTTTTACCTTGCGTCGGAGGAAAGCATGTGACAGTCTCCGGCCTCTCGGACCAACAGTAGGGGAAAGTGCGCAACAACCAGGAAGGGGGTTGGGAATTGGCATAACGACTAACAGTGGGATGGGAGACAAATCGGAAAAAGAAAGGAGGGGAAAAAAGATAATAAAAAAAAAAAAAAAAATGCTTCACCCACGGAAAGGTTGTTGGCACATTGGTTCCACACGGACATTATACGTTGTTGCGCACTTCCTCCTATCCAGAAGGCTCAGTTTAGGTTAGCTACTGTAGTAGCAGAGGCTCTGTTGTGATTTTAAATGCACAATAAATATTCAACATTCTCTTTTGAGATTCCGCCTCAGACTCATTTGGCACTAAAAGCTAAACATTGTCACCGGTATGGCTGTCCACAACATGTCATTAATTGTGTGCGAGAGGTCGATCAGTTAGCCACATTAGCGTGAGCTAGGTTAGCCACTAGCTAACGCGAGCTAGATGGAAATACAAACAATGTAACGTTACTGATGAAAAAGTGATTTACCTTGGAATACTCCTTTGCCAACTTGCTGTACTTTGCTTGCAGGTCTGCAGCTGGATTATGAATAGTCCCATCTTTAGCCAAGGTAACGTTAAGCTAAAACTAGCTTTTCAAATAGCTCTTCAGCTAATGCTAATAACACAGAGCTCCCGTCAGCCGTCACACTGTTCTGTCGGGACGATGGCATTAAGAAAAGTTATGATTATTTTGTCTCGTCTTGTTTTAGTCAACAATATCACAGGGATTAAAGCAAAAAAAATCTCCTGACTGAACTTTTTTTCTGGCCAAGTCATATTCTTATTTTAACCTCCACTGTATTTTTTATTTTTTTTTAATAGCGTTAGCGTTTTAAGGGGGCCTACTTGTAGAGCCTACTGTCCTGACTGTGACTATAGACCCTACTGTTGTGGTTGTTGTGCCAGGCAGGGAGGCTGTGTGCTGGAGAGCGTGAATGCAAGTCTTGTGGCTAGCTTCTGATTGATGGCGAGATAGCACCCTTTTCCCATTACTTTGAACCATGAACTAAACGGCTTGTTATCATACAAACAAGGGACTAAACACGTTTCACAATTATGGTACAACAACAATGGACAGTCTCCTCCCCACCGTTTGTATATCTTTTTTACCACCCACCCACCCCCTCCTAATGTACAGTCTCCTCCTCATCATATGTATATATTTACTGTTAGGATCTCTGGGTAACAGTACTGTATATTTGCATATCGTATATGTGACAAATGTAACAGTACTATTACTATATACCTGTAAGGCATGCATGTCATAAATGTCATAAATGTCATGATGTCATGTATGTTGTGTATGTCATAAGTGTCACTATGAATTGAAAATGGGGGACCCTGATGATGTAAACAAGACAAACGCCTTTCTCTGGCCTGCATCCCCTTAACAATTGTGTGTATTGCTACTGGATTTACAAGATCCAGAGTGAATGAATGAATGAAAACTTTATTTAATACACGAGACCCTCTTCTTGGGACCAAGTAAGGTTGTCAATAATCCAATGTACAGTTACAACCCCCCCATCCCACCTCCAATGTACAGTTTCTTCGTCAAATGTATATACTCTTTTTAGACTATTTTTGTATCACAAACAATAGGCTACTGTATTTGTAAATCTGGTATGTCATAAATGTATAGATGTAGCAGTATTGTCTATCTGTATGTCATGTGTGTCATATATGTTATGATGAATTGAAAATGGGGGACCCTGATGTAAACAAGACGAAAGTCTCTCTCTGGTCTGCATCCCCTTAACAATTGTGTGTATTGAGCTGTACTGTACCCATTCTGCAATCTGTTAATAACAATCAATCAATATTTAACAGATAGCAGAATGGGTACAATACAGTACAGCTCAATACACACAATTGTTAAGGGGATGCAGACCAGAGAAAGACGTTCGTCTTGTTTACATCAGGGTCCCCCATTTTCAATTCATAGTGACATACATGACATACTACAGGAGATAGTAATGTTACATTTGTGACATATATGATATGCAAATATACAGTAGTGTTACCCAGAGATCTCCCGGACAAATGGTAGAAAAACGTTTATTGAGCTTAAAAACAATTGATAACGCAAATAACGTTCTGATTAACAAAGGCATTCGTTTTGTGGCATTAACGTTACCTAGATTTATCAACATTCATACATTTATCATACACGGAGGCGCAAGCTCACACACGCAACACCACCACCACCACCAACAACAACAACACACTGGTTGAACTTGTCGCGTAAATAACGTTCTGATTAACAAAAGGCATTCGTTTTGTGGCATTCACGTTACCTAGATTTATCAATAGCAATAGTAATATATATGTTTCTTTAGACTAGAATAAGTCAAATGAACTTACTGTCTCGGAAAAGTTGCCGCATGTTGATGAGTCCAGTTTACTCTCGAGTAGAGCTAGAGAGCAATGGCGGAGTTTCAGAAACTCAAAACGAAAAATGGCCGCTTCCCATTGGTGCTGAGCACAGCGGAGGCGGGTGAAAGCCAAATGACTGTTTGGTGCGGCCGCGGTAGGGGAAAAAATTATATTTGACGCCTCTGATTGGCTCAGGTTAAAATCCGTCACGACTCCGAATCAAATGACGGAATCTCCAAATCAAATGGACGGATATCCGTCCCAAGACGGAACGCTTTAATGCCTGCAATATCAACATACATGAAGAGAAATTTCGTCCTGGTTTTTGTAAATTACATTTTTGTGTCCTCAGTTGTGGTCAACGATATTTAATAAACGATTTAGTCTCGTTAGCGTCACATGGTATTCAATAACGTGATGTCACGTCTCGTTGTCGTCATGAAAAAAACCTTCGTTGACGAAGATCTTTTGTCACCATTTTAGTTGACAAAATAAACACTGGTCGGGAGATCCCCTTTGAACAGCCCATCTGAGGTTTCTCTCCTCCATGCCACCTGTGGTGATTTTTTCTCCCTATTGCTAGGTTTTTAGTGAGTCATTCCTTATCTTCATTGGGAAAAGTCTGGGAGTGTTGCATATTTGGATTTGATGGTGGTTTTTGTTTTTGATCTTTTGTGATGTTTCTTCTTGACTTGTACAAGAAGACTTGTACAGCCCATGGGGGCTATTCCATGTGATCTCGGGCTATACTAATACATTTGATTTGATATGATTTGATTTGATTTGATTTGATTTGATTTGATGATAGGGACAGCAGTGGTCACTAGCTTACTAGTAGATGACTTTACATAGAGGTAAGACTGCTGAAAATTGAAATATCCCTTTAAAGATGCTGGTTAGAACCACTGAACTAGTTAGGAAAATCAAGGGTGGAGGAGATAAGCGAGAAGTGTTTTACCACCTTCAAGGCACTGGAACACCAGCTGTTCAAATGTTGCAGTCGTCTGAAGGACAATACTGTAGTTCTAATGTGCAGCTCCCAGGTGTATAAGTGTGTCTGTGTGTAACCCTCCCTCGTACTCCTCTATCCTGTTACTGTAAAGAAAAAAAGGTTTTCGTCAACTTTACTCTTGTAGGGGATGCAAATAGATCGTACCATCATAATTCTACACATAGTGGAATCATTATGAACAGGTACATGTCCTATCACAAGCGGGGCGGGAGTTTTCACAACCAGCCTATCAGAATGGAGTACCTGAGTGGAGTCCCACAGTGACGGGCGTGTCCAGGCATGTTGGAACAAGGGTATGTTGCTAACGGTCAGGAAGAGTAGCCGAGTTGGGACATCTCTCGTAGGAGAGCAACGAGCGGGATGGGGAAGAAGGGAAGGAGGAGGATGGGAATGCCGAAATATCGGATGTGTTGTGGTGGTCCTGTTGACGAGTGGAGTTTGGGTGGAGCTGGTTGTAGGACTTGTGGCTTGTGTGCACATGTTGACGAGTTGATGGTGTCGGATAAGCCGTATCCGAGCCCTGTTTCCCCCCAGGATTTGAGGTCGGGAGCCGGAAGTAGGCGTAGGAGTGAACGAAGCCTGTCACTGTTTTCAGGGCCCTACTTCCCCCTAGGGTTTGACGTCGGGAGCCAGGGTGGGTAGTGCAAGCAAGTGCGACTCCGACAGGGATGGGAATGGCCGTGACGAAGGGGATGGATAGCGATATGGAGTATAGAGTAGGAGAGGAAAATGAGGGAGAAGGGTGGGAAAAGGTGGAGAAAAAGAGCAGGGAAAGTGGGGGGAAGGGGCATAAGAGGAAGAAAGAGAGGGAAGGTAGCACAAGTGGGTCAGATGGTGAGGGTAGAGAAAAGGATTTTACAGAAGGGTTGAATATAGTGGTGCGATTTGAGGGAGAAGATGGAGTTAGGGAAATAGAGCCAAGACAGCTGACAGACTTCATAAGAGAGCAGTTAGGAGAGGTAAGGTACGCAAAAGTGTTAGGGGATGGGAACTTGTTTATAGGGTGTGTACATTTAGAGCAGGTAGAGAAGGTAAGGGAAATGAAGAGCATTTGCAAAGTTAGTATCTATAAAGTAGTGAGAGTAGGGGAGAAAAGGGATGGTGGTTTCAAGGGGGTAATTACTGGAATTCCAATCAAGGTTAGTATAGAGCAGCTGGTAGGAGATTTGAGGAGTAATAGACGTAATGGGAAAGTTAAGAGTGCGTAAAGGATGAAGAGAGGAGCAGAGAAGGAGGAGACAGAGACGATAGTAATTCAGTTTGAAGATGAGGTTAGTCCGAAAGAGATATTTATAGGGTATATGGTATATACAGTAGGGTTAGGGAATTTGTGCCGAAACCTTTGAGGTGTTACAAGTGCCAAGAGTTTGGACATATAGCCAAGACATGTAGGAAGGAGCAGAGATGTGCTAGATGCAGTGGGGGGCATGAATATGGGAAATGTGAACAGGGAGTGAGGCCAATGTGTTGTAATTGTGATGGGAAGCATAGTGTAGCATATTGGGGTTGTGAGGCGATGAAACGAGAGGTAGTGGTCCAGCAGGTGAGAAGGGAAGATAGGATATCATATGCAGAGGCAGCTAGGAAGGTAGGACAGGGAAAGCAAGATAAGGGACAGAGGTTGGCATTTGGCAGTAAGGGTAGTACAGGAGGATCAGGGAAAGCAAGATAGGGAACAGAGTTTTAGAAAAGGGCATTTGTCAGTAGAGGAAGTACAGGAGGAGAAAGAGAGGGTGTGGGAGGAGAAGTTGAGTGTAGTGGCCTTTGTGGCAGGAGTAGTAAATACAACAGAGATGGTTAGCGGTAAAACAAATAGGATCAAGTTAATAGTTAAAGTAGCAGTTCAACACATGTATGAAGGGGTTGACATGGGTGGATGTAGTAAGAGAGTTAGAGAAGGGGGTTGTGAGTGTCATGTGAATGAATGTACTGGAAGTACAATTGTGTGTGTGTCTCTAAGACCAGACCATATTAGGCGCTCATGCGCCGGAAGTAGTTAATTCCATGTATGCTACGGAAACAACACTGTGTGTGTGTCTACGAGAAGCCAAATAAACACAACAACCTCTGGAGTTAAAGCAGGTCGTCAAGAGTGTTTATTATATCGGTCATAACCTGAACAGTGAGTGATCAAGTAAGAGAGTTAGGGAAGGGGATTGTGAGTGATCAAGAAGGCCAGAGTCAGCCCACAGGAGGCAATGAGTGACTCATAGATTAGGTTTGGATAGGGTGGTGATGTTAGGGATGGGTTTTTTGTTTTGTGTGTTATGGGGTTTATTTGTTTTCTTTATTGTTTTCTTTTATTTGCCGGGTCTTGCTTATCCAGCCAGTTGCTGGGGTAGGTGGCGGTATGCGCCTTTTTGTGATTGCGACCCGCCATGAATTCCAAAGAAGAAGAAGAAGACATTGTAAAATGGATTGTACAGTATGTTGCGGTATGTGCCTTTTGTGGTTGCGATCCGCCATTAAACCCATTGAAGAAGAAGAAGAAGATGTTGGAACAAAACGGCATGTTGGAACAAGACGTTGCCCATGAGAGAGGCACGGAGAATACCTTCTCTTCACGAAACTACTAGAAGTTGACATTAAGCCAACACAACTTCTAAGAAGAAGTAACGGACATTAGAACGGACAGCGACAAGTACCCTCGTGTCTGAGACAATATCATGCTAACCGCGACAATGGCGGCGTTCATTTCTGAAAAGTAACATTCGACTGAAAGCGAAAGAGGCTTCGTCAGTGCTGTGCGTTTCAAGAAAGTGAATGACATTGTTGAAAAAAGAAGCAGACAAATAATCTGTGAGAGTTTTGATGGACTTTTAATAAGCTAAAAGTCAGTAGCTACCGCCGAGACCTGCGGTCAGTATGTGAAGTGTTAACGTGAAATGTAGCTTTGCGCCTCGAACGGCACGCGCAGTAAATACCAGTGAGTGGTGCGTTATTGCGGTCGTGTTCGTTGATGTTCCTATCGTATCGAGTATAGAAGATGAAAGACAACCTCAGCAAAGACTGAATTGAAGAAGACGTGGTGCCCAGACTGAATTGTGCATTCGTTCTGGATTTAAGAAGACGTGGTGCCGCTGTCCAGACAGAACCAGGATCTGAGGGAGACCGGCTGGTGTCCATTAACAGCTAACACACACACACACACACTATCGCGCACAAAAAAAGACTGGAATACACGCACACACAAACAGACTGGAATACACGCACACACAAACAGACTGGAACACACACATACACAGATCGGAACATACGTACAAGCCCAGTGATCAAGCAGTTACATGCATTATTTAGAAGATTTGAAGTAGGACGTTTCCCTGCCATCAGAAGACATTCTCCAGTGACTCAGCTCATCTCGTATGCAGTCTACAGGAGTGGTAATTGTATCAAACCCTTTTCCAGTTGTAACCAACTGAAGTATCGTGTAAAGTGATAGTTAACTGTATCAAACCCATGTCAGTTGTGAAAGATTGAAGTAATGCGTTAACCTTTAGTGGGTGACAGATATCCCGTTTATATCCAGAGTGAATAAGAGAGCTTTTGTTGTGAGGTAATTACAACGGTCATAAGTGAACTGTCATAATTATAAGTGAACTGCCATAATTATATGCAACTGTTACAGGTGAACTGACATAACATTGGGATATATTGAGTTATACACTGTGAGTCCATGTTCGAAGTAGAAATGACTATCCAGGTTGGGTATTGATTAAGGAGAACTAAGAAAGATGTTGTTGCTGTGAAAGTGAATTGTTATATTGTTTTTGTTTGAAATAATTGTCCTCGAAGGAAAGAGATGTCCAGGAGTAGAGGATGACATCTTTTCGGGATTTCCACAGGTTCAGCGGGATTCCCACGGGATGTGAGTCAATTTCACTTTGAATCCCGTGATTGGGCAGGACCGGGAGTAAAAGTCAACGGGAGCAGAAGGGAGTGGGAACTATGACAACAAAATCAACAGGATTTGGACGGGAGTGATACATCGGTGCATCACTAATGTAAATGTTTGGTGGTTTTATATTTAACTAAGGCAGACATCAGGGCTGTACAGCGTGCTATGAAAAAATCGGTCTGTGCGATGAATGAATTTACTGCACTAGCTAGTAGCACCCGTGCGATAGGCATTCGGTTCATATCGATACTGTTATTTTGAAAATCCTGTGGCAAGTCTCATTTCCTCCCATGCGCAGCTCCACAACAGCGTGCTATGTTATGTTAGACTGCGCATTTTGCGACCAGGCAATAAGTCCCTGCCTGTTTTTCCCCGCAATGCTTCCAATGCATCTTACATGCTTTGCATCCTCACCAAAACTAACTAGTTAGCTGCTACCGGTAACTAAACTAAGCTAGCCCGGCTTAGAGACAGAGAAAACAGTGAGGAAAGGGAGGGGGCGGGGGAGCCTCAGCCTCTCTCTGTCCCTCTCTCTACGTCAATAATTTTAACTAGGTGAGGTCAAAGGAGTTTAGTATTTACTGAGGATGGCCAGATAATGTTGATATTTAGACATACCAAATATAATACATAATAAATGTATACATGATCATGCAACATAAAGGAACTGTTTGGGGTAGGGAGGGGTTTTAGGTTGTGTGTTGTGAGTTCCAACACACAACCTATTATTTCAAGTTAGTTATTTCAAGTTTAAAGCTCAATATATCAAAACGTGGCACTTTACAGTGAACAGGAGGTCTATTTGTATTAAAAACAATAGATTGTTTTTCATTTAAATGTCTGGAAAAGCGAATATTTTTTTCTAATTATATTTTCGTTACCTTTTCAAGTTTCTTTAATAGTTGTCATACAGAAGTACAGAATACTTTTATACAAAATGCTTCTTACTGTTACGCTCCAGAGACTGTGCTAGACAAGATAAGTATGAAATAAAATAGTATAGCATGTAAAATAGAAGTAAAAATAGAGGTCACAGTGTTCAGTATAGACATATGTACAATGTTCGATGCAGAATAGAAGTAACTGAGTTACCATACAATATACAATATACTATGCAATGTACTAATATACAATACTATATAGTGCAAAGCAGAAATGGGATGAGGTACAATTTAGGTACAATTTACAGTAAGGTGTACAAGTTGTAGTGCAAATCCTTTACCAATAAATATAAAGTGTGTTTAGGTGATCTAAAGTGTGGAGAGTGGGTGCTGCAGTGTGTTGTTTGTTTAAAGTGAGTGTGTGCGTGTGGATGTGTGTGCTGTGTGCATTTGATGGTTGTTGCATAGTGTTTATTGTTCGTTGAGCAGCCTGATGGCCTGGGGATAGAAGCTTCTTCTGAGTCTTTCTGTGCTCGCCTTGAGACTCCGGTATCGCTTGCCTGACCGCAGCAGTTCAAAGAGGCAGTTGTTCGGGTGGCTGGAGTCCTTGATGATTCTCTTAGCCTTACCCCTGCACCGCTTGTTGTAAATGTTCTGGAGGGTGGGAAGCCCCCCTCCAATTGTGCGTTCGGCTGAACGTGTCACTCTTTGTAGTCTGCTTCGGTCTTGTGCAGTGCTATTCCCAAACCAGGAGGTGATGTTGCCAGTCAGGATGCTCTCTATTGTACATGAGTAGAAGTTCTTAAGGATCTTCTGACTGACTTGGAACTTCCTTAGGCGCCTGAGGAAGTAGAGGCGTTGTCGTGCCTTCTTCACAACACTGTCAATGTGTGTGGTCCATGTCAAGTCCTCGGATATGTGGGCTACGAGGTACTTAAAACTGTTCACTCTCTCAACCGGTGCCCCGTCGATGCTGAGGGGGCTGTAATCCTTGACCCCCGACCTCCTAAAGTCCACAATCATCTCCTTTGTATTGCTGACGTTCAGGGAGAGGCTGTTCTCCTGGCACCATCCCGCCAGGACCTTGACCTCTTCCAGGTAGGCCCTCTCGTCGTTTGCAGAGATCAGGCCCACCACTACTGTGTCGTCAGCAAATTTGATGATTGTGTTGTTACTCCGCTGAGCCACACAGTCGTGTGTGTACAGGGAGCAGAGGAGGGGACTCAGAACACAGCCCTGGGGGGCCCCTATGTTGAGGGTGATGGATGAGGAGGTGCAGTTGCCTGCTCTCACCACCTGGGGTCTGCCCGTCAGGAAGTCCAAGACCCACTGGCAGATGTTATAGTTCAATCCCAGGTCCCTGAGCTTGGCTATGAGTTTGGAGGGGACTATGGTATTGAATGCTGAGCTGTAGTCGATGAATAGCATTCTCACATAGTTCCCCTGCCTCTTGTCCAGGTGTGATGCTGCTGTGTGCAGCACATGGGCTATGGCGTCCTCCGTGGACCTGTTGGGGTGGTATGCAAATTGCAGGGGGTCCAGGTTGATGGGGAGGGAGGAACAGATGTAGCCCTTCACTAGCTTCTCAAAGCACTTCGTGGCTATGGATGTGAGAGCTACAGGGCGGTAGTCGTTGAGGCAAGTGGGCGTAGATTTTTTGGGTACAGGGATGATGGTGGACTTCTTCAAACAGGTGGGGATGACAGCCTGTTCTAAGGACAGGTTAAATATGTCAGTGAATACCGGGGCCAGTTGTTCGGCACAGACTTTTAGGACGCGGCCGGGGATGGCGTCCGGTCCTGCTGCCTTCCTGATATTCACTTTCTTAAAGGTCCTCCTCACCTCATGTTCTGTTATTCTGAACACTGCATCTCCATCAGCAGCGCCCCCCCTCCATTGCAGTGGTTTGTAGGCTGGTGTTGTTATTCACCGCCTCAAACCTCGCATAGAAGGTATTGAGATCATTTGCTAAGGAGATGTCACTGTTCAGCTTGAGGGAGGTGCCTTTGTAATCTGTCATCGTTCTGAGGCCCTGCCACATGCCTCTAGAGTCAGCCTGTTCAAACTGAAGTTCAACTTTGTCTCTATAACGCCGTTTTGCCTCTATTACTGCTCTCCTGACGTTGTATCTTGCCGTCTTGTGTTCATCCATGTTGCCTGTCACAAGCCCGGCGTTGTATGCTGAGGTGCGCACTTTCAGAGCCTCACGGACGGATTTATCTACCCAAGGCTTTTGATTTGGGTAAATTCTAATTGTGGTAGAGGGGATTGTTTCTTCTACCAGAGTACAAACAAAGTCAAGCACCGTTTCAGTGTATTCGTTAAGGTTGGCTGTGTTATCACGAAACACATTTCAGTCTGTGCATTCCAGTGCAGCCTGAAGCGTCTCCTCTGACGTCACAGTCCAACGCTTAACCTCTCGCGATACTACCGGCGTTCGCTTGAGACTCTGTTTATATTTTGGCAAAAGAAAGATGGCGGCGTGATCGGACTTACCGAATGGACTAAGAGCCTGTGACTTGTACCCATTCTTAAATTGCGAGTATACATGGTCTAATATGTTCTCGCCTCTGGTGGGACAGGTCACATGCTGATAGAAATTCGGCAACACCTTTTTAAGACGCCCGCTGTTGAAATCGCCCAGAACCAAAATGGCAGCGTCAACGTTAGCTATCTGTAGTTTGTTTACCTCGTCGTGTAGTTTTGAAAGTGCGGCCCCAGTGTTTGCTTGCGGTGGGATATACACTCCGATCATGATGATGGACGTTAACTCCCTCGGGAGAAAGAAGGGTCGGCATTTGATGGTGATATACTCCAGGTCTGGGGAGCAGTGGTTAGACAATTCCTTTGCGTTGCCTATATCGCACCACTCCTTGTTTACCATGAAAGCTATGCCGCCTCCTCTCGTCTTTAGTGATTCTTCTGCCGTTCGGTCCTTGCGGAGAACGAAGAAGTGATCTGCCGGTTCTATTGCATGGTTTGGGACGTCCGGAGTCAGCCACGTCTCGGTGAAACAAAGGACGTTGCAGTCCTGAATGTCCCTCTGGAATTGAATCCGTGCTCTGATGTCATCCAGTTTGTTTCCTATTGATTGCACATTGGCCAACAATATGCTGGGCAATGTGGTTCTGTGTCGCCTGGATCTCAATCTGTTTCGGATCCCAGCTCTCTTTCCACATCGTCTCCCCCTTTCCTTGCGTCGGCCGCAACAAAGGATCTCGGCGGGCCATTGTTGTTGTTCAGCAATCCGATCCAGAGAGCAATCAAGTCGGTAAGTTTTCATTAATCCAATGTCAATGAGTGACTGACGGTCATACACATTTAATGCACCAACAGTTGGTGCAAATACAACTCTTAAAACTATAAAAATTAACAAAAGTAAGCACAGTCTCGACGGAGCTTTTTTGAGTTGATCTAAATGTTACTGATTCTGTTAAGGGCTTATGATATTGTCTCATATCGATGGCAGGCACCTGCATCATATCATATCGTGGCAGACTTTGTGATATCAGCAAATATCGTATCGTTGTCCAAAGAATCGGTATCGTATCGTGATGAAACTGGTGATTCCCACCCCTAGTAGAGTCCATACATCCAACACCAAATCCCATAATTCCTTACACGTAACGGTGTCTGGCTGTGTGACGTCAACTTGTCAGCATGAAAATGACAGCCAAACATGGCACTGCAACCAGGGACGTGCACAGGACTTTAGAGGGGCAGGTGCTCAAAGGCTGAAAAGGGCACTATACATGTGTATGTTTTAACGAAGCGCTCGTAGCACGTGAGCCCGATTTTTAAGGGCCCTTTTTGGGCGGGGGGCCCCCTTTTTATGCTTTTTGGGGGGTTTGTGATCAAATATTGAATATTGAACTATAATAATCAGTGGAGGAGCTCACTTATCCTTGAAAGACACTTTTATCACTGACTTAAAAGGCCCATACATCTCCATAAATGTTCAGGGGGGAGGGAATAAGTGCTTACCCTACAGACCCCAAGAAGTGCTGTATTATTCTGTATTGTTTAATATAAATGCATTTTTTATTCCAATCCCGATTTGTATTTGAGATTCCCAAATCCTGGACTTGACTTCTTCGTGTCCCTCAATAAGTGTAATACCAGCATTCAACTGTATGCGCCACAGTGGTTTCTATCATCATCATCATCACCACCCACGCTATGCATAAAATATAGGTCCGCGAAGTGAGGAGGCCGTGCAAACTGCAATGGAATATGGGGCATCTCTCTCTCTTTACCTAATATTTTGATTCTATCCTGACATTTTTCAGTTGGAAGGGCAGTCTATATGCGTAACGACAAAAAAAATATATATATAAATGTTTTTGTTTTGTTTCAAAAAGGGCACTTTTTTTATGAGGCTCAAAAAGGCAGGTGCTCAAGCACCCCTTGGGCTCTATGTGTGCACGTGCCTGACTGCAACTAAATAACACAAATACAATAGGCACATTTGTGACTGTTACAAATATAACACCTTTTATACTTGTGCTACAAGATTTTGGCCTGTGCTAAAAAACTATCAACCTCTGTAGCACCAGTGCTATGTGCAAAAAAAGTTAACGTACAGCCCTACAGACATGGTGTGACCCATGTACTGCATATTTTATACTGAGGAGGAAAAACAGAGCAGGATTGGTAAACGGGAGTGGGATGGGAGTGGGATTCTATAAAAGTTTGGTTCGGGATTGGTTCGGGATTGGGATCAGTCCTCTGTGGGAGTGGGAGGGAGTGGGATTTTTTTCTAAACTCTCACTTGGGATTGGGATGGGATTATTTCTGTGGGAGTGGGAAGGAGCGGGAGTCAAAATCCACTCACATGTCACTGTCAGCCTCTAATGTCCAGCAGAAGGAAGGACTGAGAGAGAGAGAGAGAATATTTCTCTTCATGGAAAATAAATATTTCATTTAGTTTTGACAAACTGAATTAACTTCTCAGGTGTTCTTTAGTAATGGTTTACCTTGGAGTAGGGTTGTCTCACCTATCCTGCTAGACTTGGGGAGGGAGGCTTTATGTTTCAGCTAAAGCTGTTGAGGGTTGAGCATAATTGTACTTCAGGTTGCCACTGTGTCAGAGTTAAACCCTGAAGCCCACCTCGTCATATCTATTATATTCATACTAACGGTAGAGTAGAGCAGGATAGTTACAAACATACTTACACACGTAGGTAGTGAGGCCAATTGTATTGGGGACGGGGACTTAGCTCCTTTCGTCGTCTCAATCTTCCAAGGTAAGAACACACCATATTAACCCCTACAAGGGCGGGCATACTTACTCCCGCTACACTCTCCTGAATAAAGGGAAAATCCACCCTAAAACAGAATTTACCTATATCCTTTTTTAGAATAAAGTACCATACATCCCCTCCTGCAGAGCTTTCCCCCTCCTCCTCATTGATAGGGTTACTGATATCCTGCAAACTGTGGTTTTATACCTGTTGCTGGACTTCAACTGACTGACTTGACTGACTTCTCAAGAAGTACTGATCAATGTGGCAAACCTGCACTCCCTCTACCAAGCACTTCTTCCTTCGCTGATGTGTTCTGAGGCCTTTTACTGATGATGATGATGACAGATCTGGAGCTTCTATTTTCTGCTGTTGTCCCATGCTCTGTAGCTGCTATTCGTCCTCCTGCACACTGTTTTCGAGCTATAAATACAGACACTGCGCTGAATTTCCACACAGCTTTTAATGACTTTGTACTTTCTAGTGTGAATGGGTATAATGCCCTAAATGTAGAGGAGCTTGTTGCACTTTTTAACTCCACTTGCACCAGCATCCTAGATTCTATCGCCCCATTGAGGAGCAAACACCCTAGGGCTCCTTCGGAACCATGGATAAATAATGCTATCCGTGTGCTCAGACGCTCTTGTAGGCGCGCTGAGAGAAAGTGGAAAAAGGATAAGTTACATGTCTCGTTTGGGATTCTAAAAGACTGTAAATTGGAGTATCAAAGAGCCATGAAGGCTGCTGTGGGATATTTGTGGATATCCTGAAGAAGAAGGTTCTCAGTCAACTGAGGTTCAGTTAATAACAAAGGTTTATTAACCAAACAGATAGAAATGTACAAATAGTAGTTAGAGAGAATGGCTGAGGCTCTCGCCCCAGGTGATCAGCTGAAATGACCCAGGTAAAGAGACCAGGATTGTTCTTGGGAGGAGCCTTATATAGTTAACAGGGGGGGGGATGTGGTCCCATTTGATAGGTCAAATGGGGGGGGGGACACAGGATTGGGGAGAGGGGGGGGGACACAGGATTGGGGAGAACGGGGAGGGGAATGTCTTTACATGAGGGAGTTGGGGAATCAATATATTATTCCACAATTACTCACTTTTCTCTTCATAATGTGGGTGAGATTAATATATATTATACCAGGATTATTTGGAACAGGTAAAATATTAAAGAGTGAATAGATATGGTAAAAGACTGGGACCGATGTAATCCATCGGTTATCAGATAATGAATGAAATAGAAAACAATTAAAATAGTGACAATTTTGGCCAATGTGATTTGTTGGTTAACTGGATTAATGAGTGAAAATCAAATTCAAATCCGTGGTTGGCATAACAGTTTAAAATAGAAATATTTTCATACGTGATTCATGACATGATTTACTGGACTAAAGTCTGTGTTATTTTGATATCAGAGACGTGGGATGTGGGAATATCACCATTTTCTTTTATTAATAATGGTCTGATTTAGCCACTCAAATACCTATATCAATGAGTGGTCCTCAACTCTGATATCAAACAACAATTAACATACTCATTAGAAGCTATAGCTGTGCACATATCTGGCATACCTCCAGTCGCTCATGTCGTGACTCAGACATTTAAGTGGTAACTATGTGTCTTCATGATAATATCTATGGGAGTTAAGATCATTAATACTCAACCATTTAACCACATAAGATCACGGTCGCACACATACATATTAATAAACGAATTGAACACATGTGGACCCTGTCTCTGTGTGCATAATGATCAGGAATAGGATTTACAAATAGGCATTACCTAGTGGCTAATGTATAAAAAGGAGACATTAAAATAAATGATATAACAGATGATTATGCTAACTGTTGTGAAGGGCCAGATTAAACTGAATATATATATGTATCGTTTGATATACCTTGTATATTATTTGTATATATACACGGAATATCCCTTTACCTGCGTACAAACCAGAGTAATATTCGCTCTCCTATAGGACAGCGGCCCCAGGCGCCAACGACCAAGCCCCCAACGGCAAGTTCAAAGGCAACTCCGGGCATGTCAGTACAAGCCCAGAGTCTGCGTAGTAATACGAGACAAGAACTGAGGTTGGGACTAGATATTCACCTTACGTATAAATACGGCGCAGGTGTAAACAGCAGTAGTCTTACCAAAACCTAGTAAAGCCTTCACCACGAGTCAACATGCAGTGAAGTGAGCAACTTTGCATCTAAATAGAGCATTGAGAACCGCGTGCGAATAGAATGTTAAAGTGTCAGAGTTTAACGCAGTAACGTTGAGTTCGACTTAATCTAATGTGAAGTAATAGTCGATCATTTATTGTATATCGTGCGGCTACAGTTCTTCCGTGACCAGCATTACCATCGGTTCGTCGTGTATTTAGCTAGTGCACTTATCCAGGCTGTGCGGCCTAAATCCGTGCCCACACCCGAGGAGTCCTAGGCGAGAACCGTTGGATATGTACACAGGAGAATCGACACCGGCGATTGCAGAACCATTTCTGGTTGGATTATATTGCTTTGGGACCGTGACCACCGGAGAAGAGCACCGTTGATTCCACTGTCGTTTGGGATTTAACCTTGTGAGGATCACCACTCGGGCCCGCTTCGTGGAAGGGGCTGGCTAGCTGTCGTCAATGCTGTCGAGCATATTGGATTACAACTATTGCTTTTGTCTGCTGATCAAGGGAGTACAAGCACTGGCTCCTGTATCTGGAGCCTCTTTATTCCTCGTTGACTCAGACTGGGTACCCGAACATTCCTCTACCCCTCCCGGCCTTACACCCCGGAGGGAACCCAGTGTCTCCTGTTGGTACCGGTGTGGCCCATGTAATTGCTATACCACAGGTGGCGTCAGCTTAGACCCATCATAGTATTCCTACTATTCTCATTGACTTATGCTCTTGACTGACTTTACGTATATTCTTCGCCATACAAGCGCAAGCCTAATTCTCAATCTGTAACCTAACGTTGCTTAATAATAATAAATAACCCTCCAATATAATTTATGTGTCAATGCCGTATTCTTGTGTGGGTGTTCACCATCAATATTTGATGTACTGTTTGGCCAGTAATTAAAGTACATAACTAGTAGTGGTTTAATATATCACAATCTTTAATACAGTCAGGGTTTTGTAACCCCTCAGTTACACTAACCGTGTTAACATCACATTCTTAGTTCATCATTTTCCAGATATATGTTAAATTTGTGATAAAAATTTTTGTTTGTGAAGGCATGAATCTGACAGATGTTGCTTCGCTGTTGACAAGCTGTTCTCTGCCAGGGGTGCGTCCTTCTGTGGTGGTCTTGATGTGTGTTGAATGTATCGTACATTCAGTTGATGTTTCTGTGAGTCTGTCGTGTGGCAGCACCAGACAGTAAGACAGTAATCTAAAAAAAATAACAATGTGAACAATATGTGCTAGGCCTGTTTTACTGCAAGTGTTTAGGCGTTTCTCGTGTGTTCAGGTCCCCAACCACTCCTTGTGTATCTCGTCAAAGGTCACAGGGTTATTGGGAGTGGTGGGGTGGTCGTCCACGGGGACGCTGTAGATTCCCCTCCCGGAGCCTGTGTTGCTCTTCATCTGCTGCTGTGCTCATGCTTGACCTTTATCAGGCCCAGAGACATGGTGGTCAGGGCGTTCTTGAACGTGTTGTGCTGGCTTCGCTGCCCACTCCTCGTCATTGCGGTACCACTTGATGGAGGGCGAGGGTTTGCCGGTGTAGCGGCCAGTCAGCAGGACATTCTCTCTCACACTGATGACAATCTTATCATCGGAATCCACCTTGATGGTCGGGGCTCTAGTTCCCTTCAGCAGGTGATGGGTTTGGTCTGCCGTGGGCCGCCGGGGTGAGGCCGCATGTCGTCCTTCCTGTCTATGCTCCCCTTCCTTGGGGACGTCTGTGTTGTGTGGGCTGGGTTGGATGGTGGCTCTCCCACGGTTGCTGTCGTCGCCCTGGTTGTGTCCGCAGCTCCTTGGCGGTGTCCTTCGTGGTCCTCTGCTGTTGTGGGTCGCTCAGGTCTCTGGGTTGTGTTCCTCTCTGCCTGGTCCCGTTGTCGTTCGTGGTTCAGGTCACGCGTCGTCTCACTCATCCTGTCCTCTCACCAATATATGATCTGAGGATGATAAAAACCTGCCTTAGACAACTCCTTATATACATGATTCAACACCTTTCTGTTAAAGAGGAAAATCATTTAGGGTTAATTCAATTCATTGTGTAATACCATCATGCATTTGATATCGTTTGGATCCGATCTTTGCATGGAATCAGAAACATTTCTTTTTATCTTTATAATCTGTGATGTTAAATTGAAGTTGATCTTACCTCAGGATGCGTGCGATGGGTGTACCTCAGGATACTTACCTTGTCACGACTTCTCTGGCTTTCCTCACACCTCTAGTGTGGCTCATGTGACACGATATTAGCATAGAGAAAAACACAAAACAAAAACCTCTAGGCAGCCAGGCAGTTATTTTTGCATGAAATACATCCATTCATTTTCTCGTCTACTCGTAGCATTAATTCAAGTTCAAGTTCAAGTTTCTTTAATAGTTGTCATACAGATGTACAGAATACTTTTATACAAAATGCTTCTTACTGTTACGCTCCAGAGACTGTGCAAGACAAGATAAGTATGAAATAAAATAACATAGTATAGCATGTAAATTAGAAGCAAAAAATTAGGTCACAGTGTTCAGTATAGACATATGTACAATGTTCGATGCATAATAGACGTAACTGAGTTAAGTCAAGTCAAGTCAAGAGTTTTAATTGTCACGGCATACAGGTATACAATGAAATGCGGGTGGTCTTGCCCGCAACGATGTGCAATACAGTGGTACATATAATAGAATCAAAAGAAGAAACAACATTGTGCAGTAACAGATAGCAGGTAACATGGAGTGACATCTCGATATCTGTACATAGTTATTTACAGCGCATGTGTGACATGCTATTAGCTTTGGTAGTGCAATACACTGTTCCTGTTATTCTAATTTAAAGTGACCTTTCCTTTGGCCATAAGTGTGCGTGTGTGCGACATGAGTGTGTGCCCGCTCATGTTAAAGTGTTAAGTGGCTGCTCGTGTGTGAGCGTGCACAGTGTGCGTGTCGTGTGTGTGTTCATGTGTGCTTGTGTGTGGACAGTTCAATGTTCTGAGCACTCAATGTACATTGTTCATGGCTCTGATGGCCTGGGGGAAGAAGCTGAGCCTAAACCGCTCTGTCCTAGTAGCTGAGATTTGCAGGCGTCTGCCTGACCTCAGCAGCTGAAACAGGCTGTTATTGGGGTGGTGAGGGTCTTTCATTATCCTGCAGGCTCTGGATTTGCACCTCTTGTTGTATAGAACCTGCAGGGGGGGTAGTGCAATACCCGTGGTACGCTCGGCTGAGCGCACCACTTTCTGTAGGGCCTTCTTGTCCTGTGCCGTGCTGTTTCCATACCAGGCAGTGATGTTTCCGGTCAGGATGCTCTCTACAGCTCCTGAGTAGAAGGACTGGAGTATCTTCCCCGATACTCTGAACTTCCTTAACTGTCTCAGGTGGTAGAGACGCTGTTTCGCCTTATTTACTACTGTGCCTATGTGTGTTGACCATGTCAGGTCCTCTGAGATGTGGACCCCCAGGTACTTGAAGCTGCTCACCCTGTCCACGGTAGCCCCGTTTATCATCAGTGGTGTGTGTGTCTCCCGCTGTCCTCTCCTATAATCCACGATCAGTTCCTTGGTTTTGCCAATGTTCAGGAGCAGGCTGTTGTCCTGGCACCAGCGTTCCAGTACCTCCACCTCCTCCCGGTAGGCCTTCTCGTCGTTGTCCGAGATCAGCCCCACCACCACCGTGTCATCTGCGAACTTCACTATGGAGTTGGAGCTGAACTTGGCCACACAGTCGTGTGTGTAGAGTGAGTACAGCAGGGGGCTCAGAACACAGCCCTGGGGGGACCCGATGCTCAGGGTGATGGTGTTGGAGGTCTGACCCCCCACCCTGACCGCCTGGGGTCTTTCGCTCAGAAAGTCCAGTACCCAGGCGCTCAGGGCGGAGCTCAGACCTAGCTCGATCAGCTTGTCCACCAGTCTGGTGGGGACTATGGTGTTGAACGCTGAGCTGTAGTCAATGAACAACAGTCTCACATAGCCCCCCTTCTGACGGTCAAGGTGCGAGAGGGTGCTGTGCAGTACCTGGGAGACCGCGTCGTCGGTGGACCTGTTTGTCCTGTATGCAAATTGCATAGGGTCCATATCACTGGGGAGGGAGGCACAAATGTGGTCCTTGACCAGCCTCTCGAAACATTTCATGACCACAGAGGTGAGTGCCACCGGTCTGTAGTCATTTGGACATGCTGGGGAGGGTTTCTTCGGCACAGGGATGATGGTAGACCTCTTGAAGCAGGCAGGGACCACTGACTCCGCCAGTGATTGATTAAATATGACGGTGAACACAGGGGCCAGCTGGTTGGCACAGGTCTTGAGTATACGTCCTGTTATGCCATCTGGGCCAGCAGCCTTCCTGGTGTTCACCTGCATAAATGCTCTTCTCACACTGTGTTCCGACAACGAGAGAGCGTCCCCCCCCCCTCGCGGTTGCCCCCCCCCCTCCACAACAGCCGGCGCGCCAGTGACGTCACTAGCCGGAGAGCCAGCAGCGCCACTGTCTACACCAAACCGAGCGTAGAAGGTGTTGAGCTTGTCCGCGAGGGAGGCGTCGTCGCTCCCCATTGACGGGGCGCTGACTTTATAGTCAGTTATTGACTTCAGTCCCTGCCATAATCCTCTTGTGTCGTTTTGTGCCATTTGTGTCTCCAGTTTGTCAGCATATGTCCTCTTAGCAAGTTTGACTGCTTTGCGTAGAGTATAGACTGAAGCCTTATACTCCTCCATGTTTCCTGACTCTCTACCCAGGTTGTAGGCGGTGGTACGAGAGTTCAGAGCTGCTCTAATAGTGCTATCCACCCACGGTTTCTGGTTTGGGAAAATCCGCACCGTTTTCCTGAGGACAATACCATCAGCTATTGTTGTTATATAGCACACCACTATGTCTGCTAATTCACTGACGTCACTGGCACTTCCTATGAACATATCCCAGTCCGTGTCTGCAAGCACGTCCTTGAGCGTGGCCTCTGATTCGTCGGTCCACTTCTTAGTCTCACGTGACACGACGGCGTCACGTGATCTCTGTTGATATGCCGGAAATAGCAAGATGGAGTCATGATCGCTCGAGCTTGTGGACCCCGTTAATGGCGGAGCGGCTACTGCCTTGTAACCCGCTTTGAACGGGGAATAGCAGTGGTCGAGTGTGTTCTTCCCTCTGGTGGAGCAAGCGATGTGTTGGAAAAAGGACGGCATCACTTTCTTCAGGTTGGCCTGGTTGAAATCGCCGGCCACTACCATCGCTGCGTCTGGGTGTTTGATCTGGTGTCTGTTGAGATGATCGTGTAATTCGCCCAGCGCTTTGCCCGTGTTCGCGTGTGGGGGAATATACACGGCAGTCATGACGACTGCTGTGAACTCCCTCGGGAGGTGAAACGGACGACATAGGATAGAAAGATGTTCCAAGTCCGGCGAACACGAGTTTGAGAGGACCTGCACCCCCTCGGGATTAACCCAGGAATTGTTCGTGATGAGGCAGACTCCGCCGCCGATGGTCTTTCCTGAGCCAGCGTTGCGATCTGCACGTAAGACTGTGAAGGCATCCGAGGGAGAGACGCTTTTGTCTGGGGTCGTCGACGTGAGCCATGTCTCTGTGAGACATATAATGTTGATGTCTCTCATCTCCCGTTGGAACCGGACCCTCGCTCTCAAATCATCCATCCTACCCTCCAACGAACGGGCATTCGCCAGAAAGATGGATGGAATTGCTGGGCGGTAAGCAGCTCTTTTTAGTCTCAATCTGATACCTCCTCGTCTTCCTCTGTGTCTTCTCCTGCCGTCGCCTTTGTTCTTTTCTTTGCCGCCATTCTCCCGTCTGATTTCTGCTGGCCATTCTAGGTCAAAAGTGTCTCCAAACTCCTCTTTGAGCCCGGGGTTCAGGTCCATAAGTGTCTGACGGTCGTATGACGTACCCGCCAGTGTTGCTTTAAATAAAAAAGTAGCAAAAACAAACATAATAGCTAAAAGTGAGTACATCGTTGCGGAGCTAAAACCAGAGGCGTCTGACCAGTGTACTAATATACAATACTATATAGTGCAAAGCAGAAATGGGATGAGGTACAATTTAGGTACAATTTACAGTAGGTGTACGAGTTGTAGTGCAAATCCTTTATCAATCAATATAAAGTGTGTTTGTGTGATCTAAAGTGTGGAGAGTGGGTGCTGCAGTGTGTTGTTTGTTTAAGTGAGTGTGTGCGTGTGGGTGTGTGTGCTATGTGCAATTGATGGTTGTTGCATAGTGTTTATTGTTCGTTGAGCAGCCTGATGGCCTGGGGATAGAAGCTTCTTCTGAGTCTTTCTGTGCTCGCCTTAAGACTCCGGTATCGCTTGCCTGACCGCAGCAGTTCAAAGAGGCAGTTGTTCGGGTGGCTGGAGTCCTTGATGATTCTCTTCGCCTTCCCCCTGCACCGCTTGTTGTAAATGTTCTGGAGGGTGGGAAGCCCCCCTCCAATTGTGCGTTCGGCTGAACGTGTCACTCTTTGTAGTCTGCTACGGTCTTGTGCAGTGCTATTCCCAAACCAGGAGGTGATGTTGCCAGTCAATTACCTCTAATACAACTTGTGCATTTTGATAATCATTGTGTAAATGATTATATTGATGTTCCAACTGGTGTTCTTGATATTTGCAGTCATAGAAATGTATTAGTTTGTTAAAAAGAAGAGTCATGCATGTTATTAGTTAGTGGAAAAATAGAATTGTGAGTAATTTCCTGACTGCATTCATCAAGTACCAGTGAATCATGGTGTTCGCTATGGCAAGCTGATCTCCAGACATTGCATTCACCAAGCCCTTTTGTGTGGTCAGAGTGCAGGCATTTGCATTGCTTTGTCTCACTCATGCCCTACCCTGTGGTTTTCAAGTGCCCACTCTGAATGGCGTCTGTTATCGTCTTTGTTCCTGTAAAACAAATTTTACATGTGGGTGTTTGGATGCAGATTTGTTTTAACTGGTCAATCGATTGTCTTTCAGCTCCACACCATCTTCGGTTGAATCTTGTGTTGACATGCAAATTGTTGGAGTTTCCGTCTTTTGTGATGCAATTTGGGTGTAGACCTGCACTGCTCTGCATCTTGCCTCAGAGCCAGATCTGTCTGTCTCTTGGTTGTCTGTAAACACAAACACATGTTCATTTCCCATTCCTAAGACCATTTTTGAGTGTGTTCTCTTTGATTTTGAGTTCAAACACACATCATCTAGTCTTCATCTATATAAGGTCTAAGCGCTTATACTGGGAGTAAGTGTGTGTTACTCATAACTTGTGTTGTGTTCAGTTATGATGCATGATTTTCTATGGTACCCCGTATCAAAACAATAGAGCCGTGGGAGTTAAAACATACACTGTTTTTAAAATAGAAATGATTTGTTGAATAAACATAGCAAGATATAGAAACCTATTTATGAGGTGCGAGCCTACCGGCGCGCCCACAGATACATTTACACATCTGAAACAGGCATTGAGGTTAGCTTTATGTGACTTATAACATGTACAGTAATGAAAAACGATCACTCAAGCGATATGGGATAGCTGTAATTCACTGCAAATGAGAAGATAGTTATGTCATGCAGCTACATTAGGATTTCATACTTACCGGAAAAAGCTGTTGTGTTCACGTCGTATCCTCACAGTTCAGTTCAGTTATTGAATACCCTTATAACTTATCCCCTTTTGTGTTTATGTGTATCTTTAATCGAATAGTGGTCCTTGAGGCTGTACCACACTACGTGTCGTCAATGCAATGCTCGGTTCGTTTCTCCGGTGGTCTGGGACAATGCAACTTTGGAAAAACTCTTTTGCATCTCGCTACAGTAACACGACGTTCTAATAGCAGCGCGTACATACACATACAAATAAAACAGATACTACACATGGATTTCATATACCCTCGGCCTCGGGCATATTAAACTTTACTTTCGCCCATGGATAGTTTCATATCAAAATCATAACTTCATGGCGCACATCGTATGACGTCATCGCTCCAAGCGACGTTCATGCGTTTCCATTCACCTCGGAAATAACGCTTTTCAATCCATGCAGTACTTTTCCGCGAGCTCTCAATAGCCTGGACTTCACCTAAAACCAGCGTTTTGTAACCGAATGAACGCCTGTGCATCATATGTGGTTCCATGTGAAACGTAAACAAACAGACAAACAATAATACATACAAGATAATGTGTGTGTATACCTGGTCTGTTTAATCGACCAGCATCTGCTGCGATAAGGCTTGATTACCCTCGGTTTAACTATACATCGTTATTAAGGCATAGCGACCGACCCTGAACTTCGAAATTTAACAGCGCTATATTAGATTTTAATATACCGTTTAATCACACTCTCGGTCTCTTCAACCCGCGACTAATGTCCCGTTTAATGTAGTACATGTACTAGACCGGGACGTCCTGTAGTCAGCTTCCCGCTATCTGTATGATCAATTGGTTAACCTAATCCGAATACATCGTTTTCAGGAATGGAAGAGGTCGTGGGCTTAGTTGAGGTTGAAACTATGAATATTAAGACGTTACTCTGGTAAATCTAATTATGATTCTATCAGCTCTCGGTCCTACTTCCCGCCTTTTGCAGAGGAATCACAGAACGTTTCTAACAGAGTAGCGTTTTCCAAGGATATCACGTCTAATAAGCCTACGTTTCTTGCCTTGTTGCCTATATCTTAGTCTGCATCAACTAGACTAGGGGTAGCAATCCAACAACCTATGGTGTGCCCTAACTTTCGGTTGGCAACAGCTCAATCCGGGAATAGCACTACAACCCAGCAAATCCTTTCAGAACATCTGTCCTGATAAGGACCCGGGTACACGAGTTTCCCCGGTAACGATTCTCAATACAGATCAGATATATTAATGCACATTACTCTCACTCAGCCATGATCTCAATATTTGACCACATTCCGTAACATTCACCTGGCACGGAAAAAAGCGGGAAGGTTTTAATTCCTTGCCATACATTTTGGTCGACCATTCTATTATACTCACTTTTCTCTGTATAGATGAAACAATACAGCACGCCTGGAGGACGCAAAGAGTCCGTCACAAGTTCGTAGACGCCAATTGTGGGATATTTGTGGATATCCTGAAGAAGAAGGTTCTCAGTCAACTGAGGTTCAGTTAATAACAAAGGTTTATTAACCAAACAGATAGAAATGTACAAATAGTAGTTAGAGAGAATGGCTGAGGCTCTCGCCCCAGGTGATCAGCTGAAATGACCCAGGTAAAGAGACCAGGATTGTTCTTGGGAGGAGCCTTATATAGTTAACAGGGGGGGGGGGGATGTGGTCCCATTTGATAGGTCAAATGGGGGGGGGGGGGGGGACACAGGATTGGGGAGAACGGGAGGGGAATGTCTTTACATGAGGGAGTTGGGGAATCAATATATTATTCCACACTGCTAAAACTGAATATATCTCCAATCTTATTGCTAAGAATATTAGCAAACCCAGGGTTCTATTTAATACTCTTGACTCTCTTGTAAACCCTCTTGATACTGCCCCTGTTGTACCATCACTTGCTCTCTGTAATGATTTTTTAAATTTCTTTGTTGACAAAATCTCGTCTCTTCGGTCTGCACCCCCTCTTGCTGCCCCCGACCCCTCGGTTCCACCTGTGTGCCCAGCTGTTTTTGAGGAGTTTAAACCCATATCCTTGTCCTCACTGTCTGATGTTGTTCGTGAGTTGCGGCCCACAAACTGCCTCTCTGACAGTGTTCCCTCTCGCCTTTTAAAAGAGGTTTTTGATTTTAAGTCAGTTGGCTCTTTTATTCTTGTTTTGGTGCATGCTTGTTTTAGTTCAGGAATTTTTCCAACTTTTTTTAAACATGCTATAGTGCAGCCGCTAATCAAAAAAACTAATTTGGACCCTTCTGTTCTCTCAAATTTTAGGCCCATCTCGAAACTGCCCTTTCTGTCCAAAGTGCTGGAGAAAGTAATCTCCATCCAGCTGCAATCTTTTTTAGAGACAAACGACATCTACGAGAAGTTTCAGTTGGGTTTTAGACCTCGTCATAGTACTGAGACTGCTCTTTTAAAAATGTTTAATGACAGGGCGGCTACGTGGCGTAGTGGGCAAGGCGCTCGCCACGAAATCTGGAGACATCCACATTTGCTTTCAGTTTAGCTGGTCGTCCGTACTAATACACATTGGCCGTATTAGGGGGTGGGAAACTGATGGGTGGGGATCGGGCGTTGTGGACAGCGACTCCTACAGGTCGGTTGGTGCGCCTGCGCAGTAGAATCAGGAAGTGTCGGGGGCAGCGTGAGCCTCCCACGCGTTACTCCTCGCCACTGAGAGATCGAGCTGCGCAGGTGAAAAGATGCGACTGCTGTTACCTCAAGTACCGGAGGGGACTTGTGCTATGTATGACTTAGTCCACATTGCAGCCGGCTTGTGGGAGGCAAGAAACAGCGTTCGTGACAGGGGAGGGTTGAATTGGATGATACGAAAATTGGGATGGGAGAAAAAATATAGAAAAAATGGGAGAAAAAGTGGATAAAAAAAAATTTTCAATGACATTATTTTAACTGTGGACTCTGGGTGTGATGCCATTATGGTAACATTGGATTTGACCGCTGCCTTTGATACGGTGGATCATAAGACCCTTTTATCCCGCCTAGAACAGTGTGTTGGCATAAGAGGTGCTGCCCTTATGTTAATTCAGTCGTACCTGACCAATAGGACTTTCTCTGTCCATCTGGGAAAGTTCTCCTCAACTGTGGCCCCTCTTTCATGTGGTGTTCCCCAAGGTTCCATCCTGGGTCCCTTGTTGTTTTCCTTATACATGCTGCCCTTAGGATCTATTATGTGCAAGCATAATGTCTCTTTTCGCTGCTACGCGGACGATGTCCAAATTTACCTTCCTCTAAAAATAGAAAGCAATAACTGTCTTGAACCTCTGCTGGCCACTCTTGCCGACATTAAGATTTGGATGGATCTAAATTTCCTAAATCTTAATGACGTAAAGACGGAGGTTATTGTGTTTGGGCAGTTGGACCGCTTGGGAAACTCGGCTGGTATTTTAGGGCCCCTCGATGCCAAAAAACAAAATTCTATAAAAAGCCTTGGTGTCACTTTTGACAGGGATCTGAAATTTAACAAACAGATTGAATCTGTTGTCAAAGGCTCCTTCTTTCAACCAAGACTCCTGACAAAGGTAAAGCCCTACCTATCTCCTAAAGACCTGGAGAGGGTCATCCATGCTTTCATATCGTCAAGGCTGGATTATTGTAATGCTCTATATGTGGGGTTCGACCAGCTCTCCCTACGACGCCTGCAGCTAGTGCAGAACGCTGCTGCCCGCCTCTTGACTGGCACTAAGAGGTGTGAGCACATCAGTCCAGTGCTAGCTTCCCTGCACTGGCTCCCTGTTCGTTTCAGGATTGATTTTAAAATTTCGTTGTTTGTTTTTAAAGCCTTAAATGGTCTGGCCCCTCAGTACCTAGCTGAACTTCTCCATGTTTCCACCCCAGTTAGAGCACTGAGGTCATCAAATAAATTACTTTTAGATGTCCCAAGGTCTAGGCAAAAAACAAAAGGTGACCGAGCATTTGCAGTGGCTGCCCCTAAATTATGGAACAGTCTTCCACTGCAAATTAGATCTGCTCAGACCCTAGACAATTTTAAGGCTCAGCTAAAGACTCACTTATTCTCCTTGGCGTTTTGAGGCTTAGTAAGCCATATATCTCTGGTCGTGTCGTGATTGTTTTTAATGTATTGCAGCTTCTGACTTTGTGTACATACTGTATTTGAAATGTTTTGTATTTCTTAGTCTTTTATATTGTTTTAATATAATACAGCTTACAATACATGTGTGTATTGTATTTTGTATATATAGTCTTTTTTGCGTTTCTCAGTTTTGTATTATATTTTTAGTAATTTTCTATGTGTTATATTGTGAAGCACTTTGTTACAACTTCGGTTGGTTTTAAATGTGCTATATAAATAAAGTTGACCTTGACCTTGACCTTCTTTCCCTCTACCGCTCCACCCCTGCCCTCCATTGATGCATTCATTGTATAATATTGTACAGCTCAGTTTTGATATGTGAATATGAACACTTGTGAAACTGAACACCCGAGAGCAGTGTTATAGTTGAGTTACTAAATCTTGAGTCCGAGTCGAGTCTTGAGTCCCCAAAGTCCGAGTCACCAAAGAAGAGCCCGGGTCGAGTATGAGTTGAGTCCCCGTTACCCTAGTCCGAGTCTGAGTCCAAGTCATCAAGGTTGAGTCCACTCCACTCTGGCAGTCAAAGAACTGACATACAAATAAAAAAAGGTCTACATTAAACATAAATGACACAGCAGTCACCATTTCAAAGGGAGTTTGTTTACTTTGTGACACAATAGCCAAACAAATTCACTAGCCATCAATATCGTATGCCAAATGATTAGGGCCTATTACAAAGAAAAAAATATGTATCAATTAACAAGTCCTCGTCTGCACCGTCCGAGTCTGAATGCAGTCAATGCTCGAGTCCAAGTCCGAGTCATCAGTGCTCAAGTCCAAGTCGAGTCACAAGTCCTGAAAATCAGTCAAGGACTCGGACTCGAGTACTACAACACTGTCAAAGAGACACGACTAGAGATGATGTAATCAAGAAATCGACCCTGGAGCAGCTCCAAAGACAGGAAAATAGTGGAACAACTCCTAGGACACTGGCCATGCTGATGTCACTGAGATATGGGTACATCTTTTGATTCAGAGCTGTACGCTGCCCTATATCTAAATACAACTCATTTGTGTGTTGCCTCATAGTTCAAACACAAAGACTCTATGGGCCCACAAAGTCAGTCCCTAAGTTCTTTGTCAGGGAAGCAACTCCAGAAAGTGTCTTGATAACATCATGAATTAAAGTCTTGATCCTCTGATTTCCAGTTTAGCGAAATATTGACTGATCACTGGATCACTGGAACAGAACAATTATTCTGTTTTAGGGTGGATTTCTCCCTTTAAGAAAAATTTGATTGATTAGAGTTAGATTGATAGCAATCACCAAGGTCTTCAGTAAGCTCCAAAACATATATTGAAGAAACATGTCCCTGGACCCTTGGTACAGTACTTTCTTAATCTGTAAGAGTATGTTGCTTGCACTTTTGCTTTTCCCCTATTACAGCTCTGCACGGATTTAAGGCCATAGAGCTGCATACAAATTACAGACAAGTGGCCACGGTGGGATTGCTTTTATTCTGTACTGTTCCAATTTCCACCCCTCACTGCAACAGTGATTTCTCACATCGCCCACTGCTCATCATGTAGTACTGTAGCTTCCCTGTGAGGCAGGAGGCCAGTCAGTCTGCTCAGAGTACTGTAGCATCCATAGCTGTTAGCAGTTAGCACACAGGTCAACCCAATAATAAATGGCTAGCTGCAGTGCTGATAGATCAGCGGGAGACATTTAACTTTTTCAAATATAATGATAATGCAAATATAATGGTGACTAAGGAACAAAGGATTATGCAACAGAAAGACAGTAAAGGTCTATTGCACTGAAAATACAATTTCAAGAAACAAATTAATCAAAGAAACGGCCAAAACACACTATTGTGATTACAAACTGATAATTACCTGACTCAGATTGTTTTAAGATGGATAAGTTATCAGTCCAATAACTTTTAAGAAAATGTCAGCTCATTACAAGGTAGAATATGTAAGATAAGATACGATGATCCTTTAATAATCCCCTTGGGGAAATTCGGATGTCAAAGCAGCATGGGGGGGGGGGGGGGGAATACAGGGTGGGGGATACATAGCTTCACATTCCTATACAGTCCAGTATCTATATACACTATAGATACACTATAAAATATAAATACAAATACAATATAATATAAAAAGTACAAAATACAAGATAGTCCAGTGATGTAATGCTATCAAACAGTGACATCTAGGCAAAAGACCCCCCACTTGGCACTTCGTATTGCATTTATTATTATTGCACCTTTTTCTTTGAGACTGATGGGATGGGCTGCTATTGCTGAGCTCAGAGGAAATTCACAATATAAAAAAAGAAAGAAAAAAAAAAAAAAAAAAAATATATATATATATATATATATATATATATATATATATATATATATATATATATATATATATATATATATATATATTATGCCTGTGGATCCTATATTGTCCCAGGTTCAAATCCACTCGGTTACATTGGTGGCAGCGGTGGGATCTCACTGCCCTGTGGATCTGTATCCAGGTTCATGTAGCAATGGGGGTGGGATCCCAGTGCTCTATCCCTGGGGAAGTGTGTGCATGGATGAAAGAACGTGCAAGGACGACTGTAAACTACTGACGAGTCGGTTGCAGTCAACCAGCACTAGCTCAGCTGGTTAGTGCGGTTGCCTGATCCTATGGTCCCAGGTTCAAATCCACTTGGTTACATATACAACTCCAACCCACACATCAGACCAAAATGTAAACAAAGTGCACCAAGAGGGGCTCTTTTGCCGAGAGGTCACTGTTTGACTGCATTACAGATTCTACCTTTAAACAATCTATTCTGTGTTCTATGTAACTAGCATACGGTAGGAGTCTTACTCACAGTCATAGAGGCATTTTAGAAGCAGATTATAATATTAATCATAGGCAACATGGTACTGGCTGTCTCTATTTTGTCAGACGGATAGATTTAATATGTATATTTGTTATCATCACACATATGTTTTACATCTCTTTGAGAGTAGGTATACACTCAGATAAATATGGTTCAGTTGAGCTCAAAAGCAGTGGCCCTCCCTGCTGACGGCATCCTCTCTGTCAAAGCTTGTGATACACAGCAACATCACCACAGTGTTTAAGTGGATCTCTCCACAGAGACCGTCAGATCTCCACAATAGATCCCTACAAGACAGCAGCTGAGCCAACGACTCTAGTCAAACACACAGAGAATGGATTGTCTTTTCATTTCTTTGAACTGTATTGGTTTTATCCATCAGCCTCAATATCCTTCATCCTCAAACTGTGCAGGTTATTGAGTTGCCTGGAACTCTACTCTGCTCAAGTTTATTTCACTCTGCGTTGGTATTCCATGCACCGACATTCGACATTCTAGACACGCGCTTTTCAATGTGGAGTGTAAATGCTTTCCAAATTCTTGGACAGTATTTGCAGTATTTGCAGTTCAATGGTTGTCTTCTTCTTATGATTATGTTTGACTGTATATGATTATCATTCAAGACATTGACTAAGGCAGCATGGCGGCACAGTGCTTTGCACTGCTGCCTCACAGCAAAAAGGTCCTGGGTTTGAACCCCAGCGGGAGCCCTCTGTGTGGAGTTTGCATGTTCTCCCTGTGTTTGCGTGGGTTTCCTCTGGGTACTCTGGTTTCCTCCCACACCAAAAGACACACATGTTAGGCAAGGACTATAAATGAAAACTAGCTCATTAGCTAAATCTGGCGCATTTACATTATGTGGAAACTGAAAGTGTTGATTGACGTGAAGTGAAACTTGATGAAACTTTGAAAACCTCAGTCAGTCAGGCAACTGGAATCATAAAGGCTGGTCCTGTAGGTCCAGCAGTCTCAACTGCTATCAAGGCACAAAAAAGATGAGGCCCAATGTATATATTGGGCCTCATATATATATATACATTGGGCCTCATCTTTTGTGTGCCTTGATAGCAGTTGAGACTGCTGGACCTACAGGACCAGCCTTTATGATTCCAGTTGCCTGACTGACTGAGGTTTTCAAAGTTTCATCAAGTTTTATATATATATATATGATATATTGGTAACACTTTATAATAACACTCAGTTATAAGACCTTTATAAGGTATTTGTAGATAATGAACTAATCATGAACAAACCATTTATAAACATTTCTAATTGATTATTAAATCATTTATAACTATATTTGTATAACATTTACATGTTAGTTCTACATTATTTATAACTCATTATCAACATTGTTTGTACCTGATTTGTTCATCATTAAATAATGTTGTTTAATGTGTAGTAACACATTTGTAGAGCCTTTGAAAAATGGATATGAAAAAACGACTATATACTGTACCTCCATTTATTTGTTCATGTTCAACAAATGATTTGTAAAACAATCTTAAAAGTAGGGATGCACAATATTGATTTTTTGACACCGATATCGATACCGATAACTTTATGCTCCTCAAGCCGATAACCGATACCGATAACCGATATTTATTGTATTATAATATTTTTTTTTAAATGTATATATATATATATTATTTTTTTTTATCAATTTTTTTTTTTTAGTATTTATAAGCTCCGACGTCATCGGTACTGCTATCGGTACTCGAGAAATTATGGATTTTTTTTTTTAGGAATTTAAACGTCGCAAACTAATCTTGTTGGCCGTTGTCTATATCTCTCCTGCCTCTGTGTCTCTGCCTGCGCGGGGAGCGGGCTGTGCTGTGCTCTCTCCTCTCTTCTCCTCCCACACACACACACACACACACACACACACACACACACACACACACACACACACACACACACACACACACACACACACACACACACACACACACTCACTCACTCACTCACTCACACACTCACACACACACACACACACACTCACACACACACACACACACACACACACACACACGGGTGCTGCGCTGCCGAGTACAGACAGCTCTGCTCTAGTCTGGGTCTATTTTACTAAAGTCGATGCTGACAACGCTCATTGCCACAAGTGCAACAAGACATTTGCCAGTAATGTATAAGCGCTGGTACTTGTCAATGTGGCTGGCGGGGAGATAACGTTAGCTCCGAGTAGAGTAATGGCTGACAATCCGGAGGTAAATAAACGAACGAGAGCTATTGGTGGTAAGAAGAAGAGGTGGGTGCAAGCGGTGGGACGTCATTGGCAGATCGACTGTCTGTCTCCGAATGTAACGTGACTACGTCACAGCCAAGAAAGGGAGCGCTGGATTTGTGAAAAACTCCCTGTTCCTAAACCACACGCTATCAGTTTTACCACAGTACTGGCAAAACGGGAGGAGGCTATAATAAAAACAAGCGCCCTTCATCCAAATCCACCCACACCGGATTTCTTTTAACCAAAAAATGTATTATATGTTATCGGAGCTATCAATAACGTTATCGGGTTTATCGGGATGACGTCATAATTGCTGATATCGGCCCGATAATCATCGGCCCGATAATTATCGTGCATCCCTACTTAAAAGATCTATAAATCATTTGCAGATGTTATTGTGTGCCCTAATCTAAAGTGAAGACTATTCATCATTAACAAATGTCTAATAGTTTGTTTATTTGTGGACTTTTATGAATACACACAAAGCAATTACCAGACTTGTCTTTTCATGTTTAACAAATTATTTGTTAAGACATTCATAAAACATCTATAAAACAAATGTCTAATACAGTTAATTATTCGTTGACTTTTTCATCATGTTACAAATGTTGACAGCTTTCGGATCCACCCTTCTTTGTGACATCAAACAGTGACAGAATTAGGACTATAGATAAATGCAATTTATTAACATATAAAATACATGTGCACAGTATAACATATAGTGTAACCTGGGGGACACTAGGACCCAGGAGTACCCTGGCCAGGTATTGCCAGAGCATGTAGAGAAAGTCTCACGCGAGTAAATATATTCCATCATTTCTGACCTACAACTCTTATATTTTGTGTAGACGTACTTGATGGTGGGCGCTAATGTTACATTTGAATTATGTGTTTGTTCCTAATGCGTGCTCAGTATATTGCGGTATGTGATGATGACATGAGGTTAATAATTATTTGTATTTTCAGGCTGTATCGGCGCCTATACAGCCTGAAAATACAAATAATTATTACCCTCATGTAGCATCCACTTTGGCCCACATACTCCGTCATTGACGGATAAGACTTTTCAATAGGCCAATTTTAAAATAAAAAAAATAAGGATATATTTGGCCATTTTTCAAACATTTGGAATGTAGTGTATACATGCATTTATGCAAAAAAAACAAATTAAGAGATTTTAATGTTTTTAAAGTTGAATTAATAGGACATGGCCTTAATAAAAGTAATTTGGGGCGACCATAATTTATCTCAAAATTAATATATTTCCTTAACATTACTAATATTTTAACAGGTATCAGTAATTAAATATACATCTTAAGAAAGACAGGCTTGTGTGCCCTTAAATCTTTTGTAAACCATGATTTCACAAGTTTATTCTATAATGGCAGTGTCTCCCTCGTAATGCAGTTAGAATACCCATATATGCTCTAAAACCCATAAAACTGATTTAAAATGTGTACAGATAGTATCCACTTAAGCATAGTATACCAGTGATTAATATTTGAGCCAAAACTGATGGATATTCTATTTTAAATGTAGTACAGTTATTGACAATCATTGGTTACCCCGCATGACAAATGGTCGCCCCAAATGATGAGAGTAGTTAAAAGTCTATTTAAAATGTTACACAATGCAGTTCAGACAAAAGAAAACGGAACAATGTTTTTATTACAATCTTTTCAAATGGTCAACAAAACCACAGGCTGTTTTGCCTTTCTCTTCTTTGAGCTTAAAATAACTCCACACAGCTGACATGATCGTGGCGCGCTGCTAACAAGTTGACTTACGTTTAGTTAATGCTAACGTTGTTGTTACGCTACTACTGTTCATGTGATGGCATGCTTTACGGCCTGTATCGGATCTCCAATCCTGTGAATTTGGCCAGTATCGGACCAATACCGATACTGAGTATCGGATTGGTGCCATCCCTAGTTCCTTTTATATTATCTCATGGTAAACTGCAGGCATTTCAAATTGAGGTACATGTGCATGTTTTAACAAATCAGGCAACCTGAACACCTAGAATAAGAAGCACACCAAAAAACAAAACACTGATATTTTTTACATTTAAGTTAAAATGATTAATGTTCGGTTATGACATCATACTGTGACATCACAAATGTTCCAGAACGTTCGATCATGACATCATACTGTGACATCACAAATGTTCTAGAACGTTCAGTCATGACATCATACTGTGACATCACAAATGTTCTAGAATGTGCTATTATGACAAAAAGACGGTTCAATGACTTTATCTAAATCCAATCAATATTCCTAATGCCGTGTCAATGTAAGGTTATAAAAATAAACATATAAACATTCATACAATACAATATAGCTTTGGCTCCTACAGTCAACATTCCCCAAAGATATATCAAACACGAAACAAACTTTGATCAGATTATAATGGAGATGTTGCACAGTGCAATCCACTGAACATTTATTGTTGAAATATGTCACTGTTGATCATGAGCTGGGTATATAACCTATGGTTTCAAGGGATGTTAAACCTACTGTAGAATCAAAGTAAATGTTAGTGATTCAAATCCTCATTTAGAGGTAGGGGATCCACCACAGCTTGCCCTGCTGCTCTTCTCTACTTCTACACCAGCCAGAACTGGTGGAGTGTTCTCCATGGATAGTGGTGTCAGGTCCAGCATCGCCTTTTCCATCTTTTTCCTTCTCCCTGTAACCTCTGGATGCAGCCTTCTCCCTCTCCGATAGCTCATCTGACTTCACATATGGAATCTTGCCCTGTTGTTTTCTTCTCTAGTAGCTGAAACAATGGTGTATAAACAATGGTGTATAATGTGATACTGATTATGGTGGGCTAAATTACATACAAACTTAAGTTCAAGATATTACAGAAAAGGTCATTCCTAATCCTACTAACATGACAGTTTGAAATACACCAGAGAAAAATATACTGCATGTTACCTACCTATAGTTTTTTTTACCTTCTCTTTTCCTGGCAAGATAGTCGGCTCTTGCTGTAGGGTCTGCATTGACCCGCTGTCTGTAGTGAGCAGTCTTCTGTTTGCTTGTTTGTGCCATCTAGAAAATAGGTTAAACTAGTTAAACATGACTAATACATGTACAATTACCTAAATGGAATGTCATGCTATACCGTTTAAAAAAAAATCTCGTAAGATTGTACAATACTAAAAAAGAAACGTTAATTCCTAAATAGGAATGAAAAATTACAGAAATGTTGAAAAATATATGTTAAAGTATACAAAGAGTTATGCTAAAACAAAGAACTTTATGTATATAAATCATGAATAAAATATAAATATACAGAAACTACAAATACAGGACATATATCTATCATCTAAAACACTCAGCAGTGGTCGCCCCACATGATACTCGGTCGCCCAGATGATGTTTTTAAGGTCAGTCAAATATTACAGGCTAACCATTAGCTACAGAAACCAAACTAGCTAGCTCTTACCGCATGTCACTATCAAATTCATCATCAAAATATAGATTTTCAGATAAAACGTATTATTCACAGTTTTGGGGGCGGTCGTCCCACAAGACATGCAAAAGTGGCAACTACATTACAGCAGTTAAAAAATAGATTTATTTGCCAATATGAAAGAGACTTACTAACCTGCTAGTTGTTTCTCTGGGTCCCTCACATGTGACTGGCTGATGCAACATCCTGTCCTTGAGGTGGTTTCAAAATAAAAGTCCCACAATTGTGTTTTCTTGATGGTCGCCCCAGATGATATTTCATAAAATTAACATATGCGGACAACATTCGTTTGTATATTATGATGGAAGTATATCTGCAAATGCTTCATAATGTTGTCAATGAATGCAAAACATGTTTGAAATTATGCCAAATAGGGCAAGGGAAATATTTAAATAGATTTAAAGTGATTTTAAGCCGGTTGTCCAAATAGAAGTCAATGCTGGACGGTCGCCCCACATGGACATTTGACACTTCAGATAGCAGAAAAATGACCAATAACTCAAATGTTTGGAGGAGTTAGAGTGGGTCTGTATATGGGGAAGGTATTAGAGATACATGTAATCTTTTTATGAATTTTAATGTTTTTTTTAAGGTAAGAAATTCAGTGGGACAGAAAAAATAGGCGTCACGTCATTGACCCATACATACTGAGCGCACATTAGCCAGCCAGCAACTGTGTTCACAGGAATGAGGAAAGGTCCAACCACATCAAGTACATCTACACAAAATATAGGACTATTAAGTTGTAGGTCGGAAATGATGGAATAGATGAAAAAGTCAACAAATAATTAACTGTATTAGACATTTGTTAATGATGATATAATAATAACATCTGCAAGATGTTTTATGAATGTCTTAACAAATAATTTGTTAAACATGAAAAGACAAGTCTGGTAATTGCTTCGTGTGTATCATACAAATCCACGAATATTCTTTTATTTTTTTTACTATAATTCACTCAGGTGTATTATTGATACTCTCATTGATACTATGTTTGTTTCTGACTCAAAGTGTGTGTGTGTGTGTGTGTGTGTGTGTGTGTGTGTGTGTGTGTGTGTGTGTGTGTGTGTGTGTGTGTGTGTGTGTGTGTGTGTGTGTGTGTGTGTGTGTGTGTGTGTGTGTGTGTGTGTGCGTGTGTGTGTGTGCGTGTGTGTGTGAGTGAGAGAGAGAGATAGAGAGAGAGGGGGGGGGTGAGAGAGATGAGGAAGGGGCAAGAGAAGAAGAGAGCTGGGAGAGTGTGTGTGTGAGAGAGAGAGAGAGAGAGAGAGAGAGAGAGAGAGAGAGAGAGAGAGAGAGAGAGAGAGAGAGAGAGAGAGAGAGAGAGAGAGAGAGAGAGGCGGGGTGTGAGTCCTCAGCCCTTGTGTGGGTGAATGTAACAAGTTCCTAACGTTTTCTTTCCCCTATTATTTCATGCACACTTTATTCATTGTTTTAAATTATTATTATTATTTTCTTTTACGTTATTTTGTGCAAATTTCTTAAATTTTTTTGCGATTAATTTGCGATTCATCGCAAGTTAACTATGGACAATCATGCGATTAATCAGATTAAATATTTTAATTGATTGACAGCACTAGTTACTACACATTAAATAACATTATTTAATGATGAACAAATCAAGTACAAACAATGTTGATAATGAGTTATAAATAATGTATAACTAATTTGTAAATGTTATACAAATATAGTTATAAATGATTTAATAATAATTTACGAATGTATATAAATGGTTGGTTCATGATTAGTTCATTATCTACAAATACCTTATAAATGTCTTATAACTGAGTGTTATTATAAAGTGTTTTTTCTTTGTTCCACTTGTCACATTGTTCAAAGTCAAGGCAGTCATCTGGGAAATCGTTACTGCGTCAGTCAGCATAGACAGCCAAAGATGTCCATATGCATGCAGTCTACTCACGACTGGAAGCTAGAAGCACTCTCATATTGTTAATAAGAAAATCTTTATTGTTGGTATAATTCCACTATTGTCATGCTGGGCACTCTTGCGGCCCAAAACTATATTATGACACAACATTCACAGCAGTCTGGTATAGACACGCACGCACGCACGCACGCACGCACGCACGCACGCACGCACGCACGCACGCACGCACGCACGCACGCACGCACGCACGCACGCACGCACGCACACACACACACACACACACACACACACACACACACACACACACACACACACACACACACACACACACACACACACACACACACACACACACACACACACACACACACACACCACACACACACACACACACACACACACACACACACACACACACACACACACACACACACACACACACACACACACACACACACACACACACACACACACACACACACACACACACACACACACACACACACACCACACATTGCCTAAGTCATTTGTTGGCCAAATTGAGATTTAACTGTAATTTCCTCACACTGCTGCATCACCCTGGCTTAGTGCCTATGTCCTCAGCCAATCAGAACGCTTGTTACGTTAAAAAAAAAAACCATCTGCCTAACTCACTCGTGTGAGTTGTGCATTTTAACGTTACATCCACAGATGGTGATTGCATGACTTAGGCAAGTATAACAACTGCCTTAGTGTATGACATGTATGCATGTACGAGAAAAAAATGCCTAAGTCACAACATATTTTGTTACGCAATGGTTGTTGTGTTTTTGTATTTTTGCAAACTTGTTGATACACCTTGTGGAACTTATTTTCAAAATATAAATAAAAAACTCTTACACTTTTGCTGGAAAATTTGTTTTTTCTTCTTTTCCCAAAATCTTGAAAAATGACTTAGGCAATTTGCGTATGAGGATATCTGCAGAGCCCAATGTCTAGGCGGGTCTTCGGGGCCTGTACTTGGAGTGGGCGGGGCTTCGGGGCCTGTACTTGGAGTGGGCGGGGCTTCGGGGCCTGTACACTGATGTGCACTACTGCACATGCGATGTTGGGCGGGGCTTCATAGTGCGCATGCGTGTGGAGCAAATATTGTTAAGGATTGGTGTTGGCAGAGGACCCAAATGCAGAACAGGACGAGGAGAATGCAATAGGCAAAATGAGACGTGGAGCCAGGGGTGAAGTGTATACAAAAATAGAGCTTTACTTCAAAAGGCAGTAGCAACAAACAAAGGATTCTCCAAAAAAGACAAGAACAAAAACTCAGCAAGACTGGCAGGAAAAGGGTGCAAAAACGAACTACAAATAAACACTAACCAAAAACACGAAAACAAAGAAAGTAACTAAACAAACACTAACACTGGGAACACTTACTATATGAGGCCAACAGGATCACAGGAGACAGGGTAAGACAGAGAGCATAAGCAACATCAAACAGCAGACAGACCAGGAACACAAACAATGAACCGACACAGGAAGGCTGGCAGACAAGACAGATATGCACAGACTAATTGACACATGAGGGTGATTGGGAATGAGACGCACCTGGGAGGAAAACAGACTGAACACACTGGGGCAAGGACTAAAGACAACAATTAGATACAACACACACTGGGGAAACCACTAAAAGACAGACTAACATTTAACAAAACCACAGGAGCACAGAGGGTAACAAATATACAGGGAGGGACAGCAAAATCGGGAGACAACACAAAAACACTGATAATTTAACACTAACAAAATGGAGGAGGAGAAGTGGCAACAAAAGTCCAGCAGGGGGGGGGGGGACAGATGGGGATGAGTGAGGAGCTGGGAAAAGTCTGTGCAAAGGTGGCGGCTTTTGAGGAGCAGTGGCAAGTCTGTGCAAGGGTGGGGGCGAGTGAAGGGCAGGGGAACACCTCAGGACAGGTGGACCCTTACAAAATATGTTTGTATGAGTTTCTAGCTCTGGTTTAACCTATATAATAGCATTCATTCTTCTTCGTTGAAAAATAACCAAATATGTCTTTCAGTGAAAATGTAAGTACCTTAGGCCAGGGCACCTTCGCTATTTCGGACATTAGGGCCTATTCCGTCTGTCATTTGCTTTAGTGGTGAGCTAATGTTAGCTAACGCACACTCCGGCATTGCAGCTGGACCCTATTGCCCGAAAGGGGCTAGTTCTGCACTAACCTAACGTTAGCTACATAGCTAACGCACGTTAGCTATATTCCCTGTAAACACCCAACTAACGCTATGTGAATGTGAAGTTGCTATTATTTTGGCCCACGTTTTGACTACTTTATTAATGTTGAACTAATGTTAAAGCTATGTTAAACATGAACCATTCTCACAAGGTGTTCAACTTCACATTCTCTGTTATTGTCCACCGCAATACACATTGTTAACGTCATTGTAAAAAACACATGTGTTGCTTATTCAATCAAATCCCGGTTCATAGTGCGCACATAACCTTGAGCAACATTCCTCTATTTTTGTCCAAAATTATAAACATGACTTGATGCTTTTTTCTTACATAGTACTGTATATTTGTATGTCTCTAAATGTCTTGATGAATTGAACATTCATTTAAGTACCTGTATTATTCAGTACATTCAAATTAAACTTCTTCAACTTGAACCTGTGTGGAATGTGTATCTGGTCATCTGTGTGTGATGGAGGAGATATGGTCAGCTGCCCTACAGAGCCTTTATCCTCTCCTCTGACGGAGGCTGTGTATGTTTGAACTGTAAAACCCCAGTCAGAGTTACTGTACCAGATCTGTCTGAACTGTAAAACACCACAGTCAGTTGCGGGAGGAAACTGGAGGAAACCCACAAAGACACAGGGAGAACATGCCAACTCCACACAGAAAGTACCTGGATTCGAATCGAATATTTGCATCTCTGTGGGGTCCTTATCAAAACAATCGCTTATCAAACCGATTGTGTTTACTGATAATACCATATAATCCATTAAGAGTGGGTGTAAGACAAGAGGGAAGACTGTCAGGTTTTAAACTGTGGATACCGAACAGTACAGTAACAGTAATCCAGAACTATTTCATTGCACTGTAAAAAACTGATTTTATAGTATGTCACATCATTCATGTCTTTCACATTCTACTAAAACTGAATCAAACAATAAACAAGGTGGCCTGTTGGGATGTTAGATCCTAATATGAATAACTGATTTTATATGTCTGAGAATAAGCCTGGTACTCATCACCAGTTCATTAATCTCTCATCTATGTAACTCTAACCAGTTCATTAGTCTAATCTATGTAACTCTAACCAGTTCATTAATTAGTCTCTCCATCTATGTAACTAACCAGTTCATTAATCTCTCATAGTTCATTAGTCTCTCCATCTATGTAACTGTAACGGGGAAGCCTGTGGGTATGTCCACAGTCACGGAAACAGGTGTGTTGACGAGAGACTGTGGAAGTGCGGGCTGGTAAATTAAACTCACTTCCCCATAACAGGGTTAACAGACGCATAGGTACGGTAGTTAGGAGTGAATTCACTTCTTAGTGCAGCGGCCTGTGTCGTCGCCCGCGGACGCGGGAGCGCCCTGTTCGACTCCCCCTCGGAACATTCTCATTTAACATCAAACACAACGCAGACCCAGTATGATCCGTCACAGTGGTGCCCAGTGACCCGGATGTCCTGAGGGGCGTGAGTTTAGGGAGGTGAGTGTAACGGGGAAGCCCGTGGGTATGTCCACAGTCACGGAACAGGTGTGTTGACGAGTGACTGTGGCAGTGCGGGCTGGTAAATTAAACTCTCTTCCCCATAACAGGGTTAACAGACGCATAGGTACGGTAGTTAGGAGTGAATTCACTTCTTAGTGCAGCGGCCTGTGTCGTCGCCCGCGGACGCGGGAGCGCCCTGTTCGACTCCCCCTCGGGACATTCTCATTTAACATCAAACACAACGCAGACCCAGTATGATCCGTCACATAACTCTAACCATATTTGCATATCTTGTATGTCACACATTAACAGTACTGTATATGATTGATTGATTGATTGATTGATTGATTGATTGAATTGATTGATTGGAAACTTTAATAAACAGATTGCAGAATGGGTACAGTACAGCTCAATACACACAATTGTTTAGGGGATGCAGACCAGAGAAAGACTTTCGTCTTGTTTACATCAGGGTCCCCCATTTTCAATTCATGACATTTATGACATACACAACATAAAGATATAAAAATCTAATCTAATCATCTTCTAATCATGACATTTATGACATACAGATATACAGTACTGTATGTCATAAATGTCATGATTAGATTAGATGAGTAGATTAGATTCTTATATCTGTATATCCGTATGTTGTGTATGTCATAAATGTCATTATGAATTTAAAATGGGGGACCCTGATGTAAACAAGACGAAAGTAGTGCTTTATTTTAATCCATTATATGTGTATGTCTGTCGGCTAATGTCGCGCCAGTAACATGTGTCTGTCTGCTAATGTCGCACCAGTAACAAATAGCGAGAGAGAGAGAGCGAGAGAGCCCCCCACCCTCATCCGCATGCGCAGTAGTGCACATCAGTGTACAGGCCCCGAAGCCCCGCCCAATCCAAGTACAGGCCCTGAAGCCCCGCCTACTCCAAGTACAGGCCCCGAAGCCCCGCCCAGACATTGGGCTCTGCTGTTCTGCAGATTTACCCTGTTGAACGAGATGGTAAATGCCAGCATTATAACACACACCCCTCTCTGCAAAGGTTCCGACCCTCTGGTGGCTCAACATGAATGTTTCCAGGTTTGTTTTAGTTTGTCCAACTGAAATGTGTATCCTCAGGCTATACAAGCTTGGAAGCAGCCCCTGTAAAGGCAAGCCAGCTCTCAGGATAGCTAGAGATAGATAATTTTCTGATCAATCAACATTTCACAATGAGGGGGTTGTAGTGATTTTTTTAATGTATCTATTTATATACCTGCATAATGACCCATATAACTCTTTATGGTAGCATGTACAATAATGCTGTATAAGATAAGATAAGATATTCCTTTATTGATCCCCTTGGGGAAATGCAGGCATCGTAGCAGCATGGGGGAGGGGATGGGCATGGTAATAGTAGAAAGACATAAATGTAGGAAAAACATTTGATCTGAATATAAGAAGATATGAATTGTTTTTTATAAACAGTGTAAACAAAGGTACAAACTCAATATAAGAATATGAGAAAAGTAAACAGTGTAATCAAAGGTACAGGTGAGGGTCTGTATGCCCTATCAGATATATTATACCTTACAATAAATATGGGCAATAAAGAATAAAAATGTGAGTATGTACTATGAGTAAGAGTAAAAGTAAACAGTATACACAGGTGCAGTATACGGTGGTCACAATGGGTCATACTGTATGCTGTTCATTTAACTATTTTTTACGTTTAAAATTGTTCCACCTGTTCTTCATCTTGTGCACCCACATCCTTTGTACATATATATAATCTGATGTTATAGAAGCCTAGATGATTTCTGTAAAAGCAATCTCAATACTAATACTATCAATAATTACAAGTATTCTTAGCTATTAATTAATGAGAGCTGTAATCTGTATGATTTACATTTCAATGAATTATGTCTACAAAAACTATCAATGATTTGGTGTTGAAGAAGAATTCAAATATCACCAGCCAATCTTAAAGCTGTAAATTGGAATGTTGTGTACATTCATACTAAAAGACGGCAGATATCATATATGTGTGATATTAACATTCCATATTCATCCCCTAGACTATTTGATAGATTTGACGTGGAATTGGAACCCAGTTCACAGATATTTACTCCTGAAGGGCTCATTTGGTAGACTGACATCCCGAGCCCCAAGATGGCGCTTTAACGCTGAAAAACACTGAATACATTTTTCAACTCAAAGATAAACTAGATAAAACTAGATAAATTCCTGGAGACTAATACGGGATCGGTACAGGACCCCAGAATGTTATGGATTTTGGTAAAGAGTTTTATCAAGGACAACACTACAGCATTTGCCTCCATCCTCCGTAAGAAACGGCATTCCAAATTGGTAGAGCTGGAAACGCTTCACTCGTCGTTATTCTCTTCTTTACAACGCAACTACTCGGGTCAATTGGAGTCTCAAATGAATGTGTTAAAAAAAGAGATTAACTCCATTTTAAGACAACAATCTGAATTTCAAATACGCAGTACAAGACAACATTATTATTTTCATGGCTCTAAACCAAGTCACCTACTAGCTATGAAGATACGATCCAATGCACAATTTGCTGATATCCCTACTATTAAGGACCAACAAGGGCTTGTTACAGACCCAAAAAAAATCAACAAGACTTTCAGAGAGTTTTACTCCAACTTGTACAAATCAGAAGTGATTTTCGATCATAATAAAATGGATACATTTCTTGATCAAGTTAACCTACCTAAACTCTCAGAGGAAGACGCTAAACAGTTAGATACACCTATTACACTAGAGGAACTTAGGGAGGCTATATCTGAATTGCAAAGTGGTAAGGCTCCTGGATGGGATGGTATCCCACCAGAACTATACCTCTCATGTTGGGATGTAATTGGACCCCTATTACTTGATATGATTTTATACTCAATCAAAGAGGGGAACTTCCCCAGGGACGTCAATATGGCACTCATATCTGTCCTCCTTAAAAAAGACAAAGACCCCACCGAATGTGGTAGTTATAGACCCTTAAGCCTCCTCGGAACCGATCTCAAGCTGTATGCTAAGGTACTAGCCATCAGACTTCAAAAGCATATGACATCTTTAGTTCATCCTGATCAGACAGGCTTCATAAGAGGCCGCCTGATCACGGATAATATTAGACGGTTACTACATGTGATAGCCGCCAGCAAGGATGTCGTGCCTCCTACAGCTATATTATCCTTGGATGCGATGAAGGCCTTTGATAGGTTGGAATGATCTTATTTATGGACAGTACTCGGAAGGATGGGGTTAGGAGTAGGATTCATTAATATGATAAAAGTACTATACACAGAGCCATCGGCCATGGTTATAACAGGTAAATTCACCTCCCCTCTCTTTCCTGTTTCGCGCTCGTCCAGACAGGGTTGTCCTCTTAGTCCTGGACTATTTGCTCTATCCTTAGAACCTTTAGCACAGTATATAAGACAATCCCAATCCATAGAGCCGATCTCAATTAGGGGCACACAGCATCATATTAGTTTATATGCGGACGATGTAATATTGTTCATGCAAAACCCTACCACCTCACTGCCTCATCTTCTCAAGCTGATAGATGATTTTGGCAATCTATCGGGATTTAGGATAAACTGGCCAAAATCGGCCTTCCTTCCACTTAATGTCACTGCGAAGGCTACCTTCCTTCCAGAAAATATACAAATGGTAGAACACTTTAAATGTCTTGGAGTTGAAATATGCCCCACTATATGGCAAACAGTGAAGTATAATTACACAGGAATCCAAGATAGGATCACAAATGACTTTGACAGGTGGTCAAAACTTAAAAACTCAGTACAGGCCCGAGTATCAATAGTTAAGATGGATGTCTTACCCAGAATCAACTTCTTCAGCTCAATGCTACCGTTCCCCCCGCCCCCCCCCCCCCCCCCCCCCCTGCTGGTTACTGGAAAAAATTACACTCCGCCGCATATACATTTATTTGGAACAACAAACCTCCACGAATTAAAAGATCCACCGCACAGAGAAACAAAGCGACGGAGGTTTAGCATTTCTAGACTTCTACCACTATTTTAAAGCGTACTCTTTTAAGACCACTGATCACCTGGTTGATTCTCAAGCATCTGTATCCTGGAGAACATTAGAAGAAAACATAGTGGCACCGCAGAGAGAATGCAACTTGAAATGTGGCCCTCTTATTACACATGTGATCCGGATATGGCGTGACACACAGAAGAAATGTACTAACCTACATAAATGGCATAGCCATTCTCCCATATTTAATAACAATGCACTCCTTATTGCACAACGACCTATCAGATTTCCCAAATGGGAAAAGAAAGGCATACATACTTTGGGAGATATCTTCAATCTTTCTGTAGCTATCAAGATATACATAACAAATTTAACCTCACCAGCTCCACATATTATTTCTATCTACAGTTATTAGCTACTTTGAAGGCTCATGAAGTCCCATTAAAGATACCACTTGAGCACCACAGATATCACAAATTCTTTTATGAAAAGGAGACATCGAGAGTGCTTTCGTCTCTGACTTTTATCGTCACTTACTTACGTCTTCGTATGAAGTCCTTCCCCTAGATTCAGTTTGGAGGAAGGATATACAGTACCAGACTTGGAAGTAGATTTTGATTGGGCTGAAGTCTGGGCAAACATTCGGCTATCGTCACGCAACCCGGATCATCAACAGATTAATCTTAATTTTATTCCATAGGATTTACCTGACTCCTATATACGACTGAACCGAATGGGGCTTAAACAAGACTCTCGATGTTCCTTATGTTTAAACGTGATAGTGGTACATTTATGCATATGTATTGGGAATGCCCTCCTGTTAAGATATTTTGGGTAGAAGTAACCACGCTATTATCCGATTTTTTTTCTGACAATACCTGTACTGCCTTCTGTATTGTTGCTGAATAATGTCTCTCAGTTATCACACTTTGTACATGTAAAGAGGCTAATCTTGTCCGGTCTTACAGCTGCCAAAAAACTAATAGCATCACGCTGGATTCAACCGGATAAAATGTGCCCGGAGGGTATGGATTCTTACCTATCTTGATGTGATTTATCTAGAGATATCTACTGCACGAATTCTAGGTGTTAATGAAGCCAGCATAGCAATCTGGTCAGATGTGGTGGAGAGGATAAAGCATTATATGAACTTTTAATCCTTGGTATCAAACGGTATAATGGATGCTATCCAAGAGGGGGTCCTGTGGGGGGGGGGGGGGGGGGGGGGAGAGCGAGCAAGAGCATAGTATATGTATTGTAATTAATTTGTGTATATTTTTTATCTACATCTATTTTGATTTAAAAACTGGGCTGTCATTATTGTTAGTATTATATCGGTAATAGTCCTGTGATTTATAGTGGATTTCTACTGTTAATGTTTGTGTGTAATGTCAAAAAAAAAAATACATTTGTTAAAAAAAAAAAAAAAAAACATTCCATATAGGGAAGACTAGTAGCACAACCTAAGACCAAGGCGGATTCCCCCTTTGGCTGACCTGTACACATTTGGCTTTCCGCACAAGAGAACAGGGTTCAAACCCAGGTGTGTGTGTGTGTGTGTGTGTGTGTGTGTGTGTGTGTGTGTGTGTGTGTGTGTGTGTGTGTGTGTGTGTGTGTGTGTGTGTGTGTGTGTGTGTGTGTGTGTGTGTGTGTGTGTGTGTGCGTGCGTGCGTGCGTGCGTGCGTGCGTGCGTGCGTGCGTGCGTGCGTGCGTGCGTGCGTGCGTGCGTGCGTGCGTGCGTGCGTGCGTGCGTGCGTGCGTGCGTGCGTGCGTGCGTGCGTGCGTGCGTGCGTGCGTGCGTGCGTGCGTGCGTGCGTGCGTGCGTGCGTGCGTGCGTGTGTGTGTGTGTGAGCATTTGTAGCGCATCACTAGGAACTGTCAGGGATAAGCTGCCAAGCAGGAATAATTTAAATAAGCAGGCAACCCGTCTAATGGCCAATTAATTGATCCAGCTATATTTGCTCACTGGAGAATCGAGGGGTATTCACTGTGAAAGGCTGTTTCCTAGTTAATGAGAAAACGGTGTGGTAGGAGGACATGATCAAGATGCAACTATCAACCCTAACCCTTCAACTTCCCTTGGATTCCTGCAGTCAGGGAAGAGTGGTTCAAAACACCATGTTTGTGTCTATAGGCGGCCTTAAGCTTCAGGGTGCCCGTTTCAAGATCAAATGGGGCCCTTATCTTATAATAACAATTATCATATTAGACCATGGAGATTTACATTACTTGGTTTATGTCAGGAGCAAGGTTTCTTCTACAAGGTGAAAGACTTTGTCAGTAAACATCTGTTTTGGTGATGTGCCTTTTCAAGCGTTTCCACCGTGCATCAGTTATCCACAATTCAGGTTGTCAATCCGGGGCCCTGCTAGTGAGTGGGGCCAGTTTCAGTTGAATGGGTGAAACATAGCTAAGGCCACTTATGGTTGTGTCTTGAAATTGGGATGTAGCGAGTGTATTTAGATTCCAATGTTCAGGACACAATATTATTGAGGATTCTGTTTTGGCCACCATGTTATTACTTATATAGGTCCTATTGTGACATTTTGTGACGCACAAAAATGTCAGGGAACTTAAAGTGGCACTTTTTGCACATATTACTCTCACACACACACGCACGCACACACACACACACACACACACACACACACACACACACACACACACACACACACACACACACACACACACACACACACACACACACACACACACACACACACACACATACACACAGTTTTGCACACATTTATTTAGTTTGACAGTTATTGAGAGTAAATGAGTTTGAATATGATTAGTGACGCCATGATATAGATGAAAACAATCGCAATACCTTGTCTTAGGGACTGCTACCTTATCATTTTATTGAGCTGTAATTAACACAACACAAGGATTCAGTGTCCCCGATGACATCACTGGTGGCCATATTCAATCTCAATAACTCTAAATAATGAATGTATGCAAAAGTGTTTTGGTTGTGTGTGAGATTATATGCTAAATAAATCAGCATTGTTTTTTGGTGAAGTGGTTAGGGTAAGTTGTCCTGGTTAGCAAGGATAATGAGTGGTTAGGGTTAGGTTCGGGTAGTAGTTCAATTTAGACAAGTACTGTAAAACCAGCTGCTTAAATACACATTCTCAATCTCAAAACAAGCCTATTAATTTAAATCATGATGAGATCAACTAGCGAAACCCGGGAGATATGAACGTTTTGGATAGCTCTAGAATGGGTGAAGACAAACGTCGACTAAAATTGAAAGAATGAGACGAAAGCGGGGCGCAATCAGAGGTGTTATTACGCGAGTTTTGAATCAGATGGACATTGAAATTGACGTGGAAACTCCGGATGTTGATCACTTGATCACTTTATTGGATGTACTGGGAGTTAAAGAAGACAGTTTGTTGGAACCTGACGGTGAAATAGAACAGCTATAAGTCTGATGGATGATTTGGATGCTGAGATTGAAGCCACTGAGATGTATAAGGAGTGCGTCATTATGTTGAACTGACGGCAGCAGCGCGAGAGTGAGTGATACTATAATGAATCGACTAGAGAGCGCCAGTGAAGTAGAGAAATGTAATGTAACATGCACCGGTAAACTTCTATAAAGCGTCGCTGTCCATGGTGCTGAAGGTCTCATTTAAACTAGTGTATACAGCCTCTACACCTGACATGATACAACGCAGCAAGATACAAAACGCAGTTGTATCTGAGGCAGACATATCTAAAAGGCAGATATTTCCAAAACTCGTAAAATTTCACCAACACTATCTGGATGGATAGATTGCATTCTGGGTAAGGGGGAAAATATGTTCTTTTATATAATTTTTGGTAAACTACCCCTTTAACAATGTATACTGTTTCAGTCAAAATTGCAATCAATACGTTATTCTCTTGTATGAATCAAAGTCAGTGATGTGATTATTTTCAGCTACTTTTAGATTAGCCTACTTTGATATATTTGAGGAATTCATGAACAATTAAACTAATAATTATTTTAATTTAACTTATTTTAGGTTTGCTTACAAACGACATGGTCTAGTTTCACATTTTACTGCCAACATCAAGTGTCAATTCTCTCTTGAATTGTGGTGCACACCTAGTAGTTGTTAGTTACTCACTATGTCCTGTGCAGTACATGTTACTGATGAACATGTATAACTGGAGATAGAGAACAATACATTATTATAATATTGTACATCCTTTTCTAACCCTCTTAGCTTTGTTTTAAATTACATTTCACTCTAAAAAACCATATTGCTGATTTGTGTTTGTACTTACACAGAAGTATGATATTTAATCCCTTCAAAATACTGCATTAAGACACCAAGACCTTGAAGAAGACACATGAAAAGTCCACACTTTCATTTTGTATCTGATAACGTTTGACATGTGGACATTCAGCAGGGAGGTACATCCTGTCTGTTTATACACGCCAATAACACAGGGGTTTCAATTTTCTGGCTGGTGGGAACTCACTAATTGCCACCACCACAACTTCGGTTTCAGAACATTATATCTTTACATTATAAGAGAGATCATGTTTAGAAGTCATACCAAAAAAAAGTCCAACACTAATAACTCCATCAATTTCACAACATCTTCACAAGCCAACCAGAACACTTCAGACGTGGAAAAATGTCAAGTCGTTAGCCAGTCCGTCGTTAGCCACAATATAGTAATTTACCCCTTTTGGAACGAATGGATAAAAGAGTGGCTACATGAAACTGAGCTGAAATCCAGTGTGACTGGGAACAAATTAATTTGCAGGCAGACTGAAGATCCTCTGTCGTTAAGGCACTTGAGCAACTTCATCCATTACCAGGGGAATATTATTGATATTGGAACTCATTTTAATCATAGAGGAGATTTCCTCACAGAACCACGGGTGCATCCGTTGATAGATAATGCTGCTCTGCGGACTCCGGTTCCTTAACACTTTCAGTGCCAACGACGGGAAATCTCGTTAGTTCATGCCAACCGTTGAGTGCCAACGACGAGAAATCTCGTAGTTTAATCGTTATTTTTTTTATTAGCGATTTCCATTCATATTTCATCAATATAGCCTCACGTTACCAGTGGGGATCTGTCTGAGCTCGAACAGGGAAAATACCGCCCCCTATCGGCTCTCCGGATGGTACTGCACCCCATTGGATTGGATTGAATGAAACGCATGGGGAAAAAAGAGTCCGGATTCCACATTTTACTTGTCAGGCAAGTAACCGGAGACGATCCCAGTCATTTCCCACCATCAGAACAGCGTGGAATATGTCTTTTGACCACCCAGCATTGGATCAATAAACGCGATCGATATTTGGAATGGCGATCAGGAATTGGAATAATCTTTTTGGAGAACATCTGATCTGAGGTAAGGAATCTATTTTACCAGTATTGGGATAATCAGAGCTGTTTTCACCTATCAACGTGTCCCCTATGTGTGTGTGTAGCTGATCAGGAAATAAGATAATGGATTTTCAGCCCGCTTCTATAGCGTGCACAAGTACACACATACTATCGCTAATCTAGTGTTTATTTGAAAACGATTCATATATAGGCCGAAAAATTACAACGTGTTTTGTGTATTACAGTAAAGCGCGATTCCTGCAGAATCTTTTTTTTTCTGAAAGTTTCAAAAAACGAGCGTTTTTCAAAATGGTATAAAACGGAAATGAACCGATTAAAAAACAATCCGTTTCGACAATGTTGACTGCAAACAAGTCATTGATGTATTAGACACATAGCCATAATTTAAGATATAGTTTATGCGTTCACAAATGTGAGAGCTCTGTCATTGAATAGAGCGGTGGCACGCAACAGGGTTAATAGGACTGGCACGGCTGACACGGAAAGTTTTAACGTGGATCGCTCAAGTGTATGATGTAATTATTGGATGGTTGAAACGTAATCGGCCATTTTTACAAACTTTTGGAACCGATAGTCGCTGAACATTTGAATGTGCCCATCGTTTCTGTTAATTCTGTTGATTGAGTGTGTAGAAGAGACTTTGTGTAGAAAAGTAGATTGAGTGTTAAATTAACAAATTCTGATCTAGAAAATGTTAGAACAGTGACCGTGTATCGTAACATTGTAGAGTTAGCATTTATTCATCGCAGCCCCCAACTTAACAGTAACATCATTTTGGATGAAGCACCTTTCTTTTACAGAACTGGACATCCGTGGCAATATACTATAAAACGACACGTTCCATTCCAAACATTTACATTCCAAGAATTAATGTACACAGAGAGCGGACCAGCCAAGCATAATCCCAAGACACTGGCCACCAATCACCAGAGGTGACACAACCTCCACCTCCACCACACCTCCCTGGTAGAAGAGAGAAGCAGGTCCGTCCGTATCAATCACACTAATGTTAAAAAAGACTGCAGAATATAGGGGTTTTACCCTGATTAAAAAGTGTGTGTGGAGGAGGGGGGGGGGGCGCATAGTGATACTATATATAATGGATGCCATGAAGAACGTCTTGCTTGTTCCATTTTCATTAATTTTCCAAGAGAGAGTCCTTCTACTCCTCCAGACTCTTTCAGAGCAGCAGGTATGGGCACATTCTTAACAGGGAACTATGCACAATTTCAGAATTCATACATGCTATTCCTCTGGTCTAAGACAGTACAAGAATATTTGCAAACATTTGTGCTAAACTTCAAACTTGTGATGTCATCAAGTATAAAGTCTGAGGCTGCTCCATAGACAATGAATTTGAATGAACAATGCTTTTATAGATGACACTGAGAACACCCTGGGGAAAGTACATTTTCTGTTTCAGAACTGAGGCCGCTACTATAGAATAAACCTCATTTTGATGTAAAAAAAACAGAAAACATACATTCTGTGAGTGAGTCTACAAAATCTGTCTCCCATTCATTGTCTATGGAGCAGCTCCAGACTTTATACATGATGACATCACACGTTTGAGTCTTACTTGGTTACTGGCTTTGGGAGACAATGGCTTGTGTTCACAAATATTAATTTAACTGTCTTAGGCCATGGAAATAAGTTATTATTTATTATTAGTATTTTTTATTTGAGTGGTGTTCCCGTTTAAGGAGTGGCCAGATGATATCTCTAATTAATTCCAGTGAGCTTGTTTGTTGGACAGGGATGATGACTGGGCTGATTTGTATCCATTGATCGACAGAAAGCTCACATAGGAGGAGCTTTTTAGAACTGACATTGTCTATTTGTCATTGTCTATTTGGCCGATCGCTAACAAGATATGTTACATTAGTAATAGTGTTGCTTCTGCAAATGCACAATGTTGTGTGGTTATAATTTAACAAATCAACAGACAGCACTACTCCCTGTCCATTTCCTCTCTGTCTTGTAATGACCGCTCTGTCATTACAAGGTCATCTTGTCCCTGGAGGAAAGCCATGAAGCAATTGAATGGAGAGATTTCAGAGTTTTTTGGCACATTAAGCTGGTTGGCAGGTTCACCTTCAACGTCAGTGTGTAGGCTACCGCAGCATATATCACTCTCAAGAGTCATGAGTCAACTCACGAGTATCCAACATCTGTTGGCACATTTAAAAGGGATAGTCCACCTTTTAAGAAGTATAATGGTCGCAAACTGGCAGAGGTGTGGACTTGAGTGACTTCAGACTCGACAAAACCATAAAAGACTTGCAACTCGACTTTTACTTTTACACCAATGACTTGTGACTTAACTCTGACTTGAGCTTTCTGACTTGAAATACTTTGATACTATCTCCAAGCCCCCCCCCCCCCCCGCCCCCCAAAAAAAAAGATTATGCCATAAAAAGTATAAAGTGAATCAACTTTACTCAACGTTATTTAATTCTTTACAATACAACAACTCAACTCGACTAGAAAATCAAGTTAAGGTACTAAAAAAAGAGATCAATGCCATATACAGACAACAATCGGAAATACAAATACGTAGCACAAGACAACAGCAGTACTCCCAAGGTTCTAAACCTATTAGCCATGCGATTAAGAATTAATGCAAAATTTGCAGATATAACTACCATTAGAGCACAACAAGTACTTGAAACAGACCCGGAAAAAATAAACGTGACATTCAAAGAATTCTACTCCAACTTATATAAATCAGAAATGACCTTCGATCAAAACAAAATGGACACATATCTTAATCAAATTATTCTCCCTAAACTTTCAGAGGATGACGCTAAACAGTTAGAAACACCGATCACACTAGAGGAACTCAAGAAGGCCATATCCGAAATGCAAAGTGGTAAGGCTCCTGGAAGAGACGGTATCCCACCAGAAATGTACCTCTCTTGTTGGGACATAATTGGTCCCGTATTACTAAATATGATCTTACACTCAGTCAAGGAGGGGAACTTCCATAAGAACGACAATATTGCACTCATAACAGTCCTTCTCAAAAAAGAGAAGATGGGGAAGATGGGGTAGGTAAAGGTTTCATTGATATGATTAAAGTAGTATACAAAGACCCATCGGCCATGATTACAACAGGTATCATCACCTCCGGAATCTTTCCGGTATCACGCTCAGCTAGACAGAGTTGCCCTCTTAGTCCCGGACTATTCGATCTATCATTAGAACCTTTAGCACAATATATAAGACAATCCCAATCCATAGAACCAATCGTAATCAAGGGCACACAACATAAAATTTGTTTATATGCGGACGACGTAATACTGTTCATGCAAAACCCCAACACCACACTGCCTCATCTGCTCAAGTTGATTGAGAACTTTGGAGATTTATCGGGATTCAAGATAAATTGGCCGAAGTCGGCTTTCCTTCCACTTAACGCCCCTACAAAAAAAGATATAACCCTCACAGGAGAGATACCTATGGTAAAACATTTTAGATGTTTGGGAGTGGAAATATTCCCCACCATAAAACAAACGGTGAAGCACAATTACACAAAAATCCAAAACAAAATCAAAGACGACCTTGATAGGTGGGCAAAACTTAAAAACTCAGTACAGGCACGGATATCAATAGTTAAGATGGACGTACTACCTAGAATCAACTTCTTCAGCTCAATGCTACCGTTACCCCCTCCAGAGGGTTACTGGAAAAGATTACACTCCTCCACATACAAATTTATTTGGAATAACAAACCACCACGTATAAAAAGATCCACCGCACAGAGAAATAAAGCAGACGGTGGCATGGCATTTCCAGATTTTTCCACTATTTTAAGGCGTACACATTAAGACCATTGACAACATGGTTTGATCCCCAAGCATTAGTATCCTGGAGAAAATTAGAAGAAAACATAGTAGCCCCACATAGACTGAAGGACATAGCATACACTAAACTACCAATCAAGCATTGTGAACGGAAATGTGGCCCCATAATTACTCATGCGATCCGGATATGGCGTGAAACACAAAAAAAATATCCTAACCCACATAAATGGCACAATCATACTCCCTTATTCAATAACAATGCACTCTTGATTGAAAAACGACCTATAAGATTCCCTATATGGGAAAAGCAAGGCATACACTCATTAGGGGATGTTTTTAACAAACAGGGTTTCTGTAGTTATGAAGAAATACAGAAGAAATGTAATCTCACCAAATCCACACATCTTTTTTACTTACAGTTATTGTTATGTTTGAAGACTCAAGGTGTTCCATTAACGAAACCAATTGAACACCATAGATACCACAAATTCTTCTATGAAAGAGAGACATCAAGAGGTTTTGTTTCAGATTTGTATCATCAATTACTAACGTCCTCATATGAAACCCTCCACCTAGACTCCGTCTGGAGGAGGGATATACCAGACCTGGAAAGTGATTTTGATTGGCAAGAAGCCTGGGCAAATGTTCGACTCACATCAAGGAACCCGGACCATCAACAAATCAATCTTAACTATATTCACAGTACATACTTGACTCCTATAAGACTGAAAAAAATGGGTCTTATACAAGACTCCAAATGCTCTTTATGTACAAATGGGGACGAGGGGACATTTATGCACATGTACTGGGACTGCCCACCAGTTAAGATATTCTGGAAAGAGGTGACCCAGCAATTATCAAATCTCTTAACTTGGAATATACCTGTACAACCCTCTGTATTACTGCTGAATGATGTTTTTGAGTGTGCAGTACATCCACAGCTAAAGAGATTGGTTTTATCGGGTATCACAGTGGCTAAAAAGCTGATAGCATCACGATGGTTCCAACCGGAAAAAATTTGCCGAAAGGTCTGGATTATTACATATCTCGATGTGATCTATCAAGAAATATCGACAGCAAGAATTTTGGGTCTCAATGAATCCAAAATGACATTGTGGTTAGAAGTGGTGGAGAAAATAAAAGCTAGCATATAATGGTAATGTCTGGTTAGGAGCGAGGGAAAATGGATGGATTATCCAATGGGGGGTCCGGGAGGGGGGGGTACGAGCTGGAGCATATGTGTGTAGGTTTTTAGATAACAGGTATTAAGGGTATATCCTATATATGACAATTAACTAAAATGTGATTTCATTGGATGTGCACTGTCAACTAATGCTTGTATATCTTATCGTGTGTTGTCATGTTTGTTTATGTGTTTGTTTAAAAAATAATACAAAAAAAAATACAAAAAAATAAAAAAGTGAATCAACTTAATTAAACAATCAAGTTGCACAAGCAGAGAAGAGAGTTGTGTTTGAAATGGCATTATATTTATAAAAAACGCTTTAGGATTGATTGATTGATTGAAACCTTTATTAACAGATTGCAGATTGTTTTGTGTTTTTGTTGTCTTTCTGTGTCGACCCCAGGAAGACTAGCTCGCCACTTAGGTGGCAGCTAATGGGGATCCTTTTAAACAATAAACAATACAATACAGTACGGCTCAATACACACAATTGTTAAGGGGATGCAGACCAGAGAAAGACTTTCGTCTTGTTTACATCAGGGTCCCCCATTTTCAATTAATTGTAACATTTATGACATACATGACATACAGATAAACAGTACTGTTTAAGAGACAGAGTTTCTAAAAGAGAGTATATACATTTGAGGGGGAGGAAACTGTACATTGGAGGGGGGGGGGGGGGTTTGTATGTTTACAGGGGCCAGTCTCGAATTGCAGCCTCCCGTTGGTGCTCTTTGAGAGCGGTTTTGAAGGTGGGTAGGGATTCACATTTTTTTACGGCTGTGGGTAGGGCGTTCCACATTGATGTGGCATAATTGCGAAACGTGTTTAGTCCCTTGTTTGAGCCTAATCTGGGTTGAACATGATTTGTGGAACTCCCTCTGGTGTTGTGGTCGTGGTATTCACTGACCTTTGAGAAGTACCTCGACATGTACATGGGTACCTTAGTGGTGTAGTGTATCTTGTAGACCAGGCCCATTGCAAGTTGCTGTAATCTGTCTTCTACTCTAAGCCATCCTAGGTTGTCAAAGTGGGCAGGGGTGATGTGGGTTTTAGGAGTAAGGTCAAGCAGTAGTCTGACCAGTTTGTTTTGTGATGTTTGTAATCTTGTTTGTAGTGCCTTTGAGGTGCTTTGGTACCATGAGGTGCAAGCATAGTCGTAGTACCCTTGAATGAGTGCTCCTGCTAGAGTCTTCAGGGTATTCTTGTTTACCAGAGAGGAGATCCGGTACATCTTGTTCGTTGGTTGACTTTTTTTATTACATTGGTTGCCATTTTGTCACAGGAAAGATATGCCTCTAGGATGGAACCCAGGTATGTAATTTCATCTTTCCTTGTGACAATATTGTCACCCACTGTAACAGAGAAGCCGTTTGTCTTGCTGAGTTTGTTATTTGATCTGAAGAGAATGGACTCTGTTTTACCCAGGTGTAATGATAGTTTGTTATCAGCGAGCCAGGTGCAGATTCTGCCGAGTTCAGAACTGAGGGCTTTTTCAACCTGCAACTTGTTCCTGTCAGAGACCAGCAGGGCTGAGTCGTCCGCGAACAGGAACAAGTTGCAGTCACAAGCTGATGACATGTCATTTGCATAAATTAGGAACAGTAAAGGTCCTAGTATGCTTCCTTGTGGAACGCCACAGCTCACTGGGAGGAAGGGGATAGTGTACCGTTTACCTCCACCATCTGTTCTCTCCCCTCCAGGTAGGATTGCATCCAGCTCACTGATAAACTATCAAAACCTATTGCTTTTAGCTTGTCAATCAGAATGGAGTGATTGACAGTGTCGAAAGCCAGCATGACCATGCCGCAGTATTTGCCCTCGTCCACCTCTTGTTTGATGTGGTCGTTCAAATAGAGAAGGCATGTGTCAGTGGAGTGGGATGTTCTGAAGCCAAATTGGAATTCGTAGATTAGATCTTTTCCCGCGAGATACTTTTCGACCTGTTTGTAAAAAAAAAAATTCCATGATTTTCGAGATGGAGGTAAGAATAGAAACAGGGCGGTAGTTGCCTGGGTCTAATTTGCTGCCTTTTCTGTGCAGGGGGGTCACTCTCGCAATTTTGAAGTCTTTAGGGACGTGTCCCTGTTTTATGGAGAGGTTTATTATGTGTGTGATGACTGGGGTGATGGCGGCTGCTGAGTCTCTGAGGAATTTGGAGGGGATATTGTCATGGCCAGTGGCCTTGTTAGGTTGGAGGGCACTCAGTTTTTTGAGTACCTCAACTGTTGTTACCATTTTGAGTTTGAAGTCATCTTTGCGGACCCTGAGGTTTTTGTAGTAGGCTAGGATGTGTTCTACCCCAAAATGCCCTGAGTGGGAGGGTAGTTTATTAACCAGTGTTGTGGCTAAAGAAATGTTTAGGTATTTGGCCACATCCAGCTTGACTGTGATGAGTGTTTTTTGTCTTTATGTTTATGTTTGTAAGTCTGGTTTTTAGTTTTTTGCTGCAGCCTAGTTGGTTGTTGAGTAATTTCCAAAGTTCGCAGGGTTTGTTTTTGTTTTCCTCAGTTTTGTCATTGATGAAATTTTATTTTTTTTGCAGATTTGATCATGGTGTTTACATCGTTTCTTAGTCTGTTTCTTTGTATTTTGAGTTCAGCCATGTGGGCTTGGAGATCTCTGTTTGAGCTTTCGGCAAGCTTTGACTGACTTTTAGGAAGTTCAGAGCATTCTTTGTCTCTGGTTTTCATAGCGGTCAGTATTTCAGAGTGCATGGCTCAGCACGATTTTTAACCCTGGTGGTTCTTAGGGGGGCCATGGTTTTGAGGTCCCTAGATGTGACTGTGAGAGAGGGTACAGAATATTATATAATGATATAATGATCGCTTAACCCGCATTTCTTTTTCTTTAAGCCCCTTTGTTGGAGATCCTGGACTTGTCAGAGGTCAGAATGAGATCAATGGTAGTTTGTGTTGAATCACACACTATTGTGGGTTGGGTGATTAGCTGGCTGAAACTGTGCAGATCACAAAACCTACTGAAGGCCTTGAAGACGGGTGCTTCTTTACATAGCATATCTGTGTTCCAGTCCCCAATAAAAAAAAATTCTACATCTTCAACCCCAGCTAAACACCCATCAAGAGTATCATAAAAGCCATTCTGTTCTGGCGGTCTATAGATTGTGCCGAATAGTACAGATTTAGCCCTTTCGAACTAAGGCCCCGTTTAGACGAGCGTTTTGTGAACAGAAACCGCAAAAGTCATCTTGCGGTTTCACTTTTAATTTTACGTTTAGACGAGCGTTTTGGGATGGAATTCTGCGTGCAGACGACGCTGTAACGACTCGAGACGACGGAGCCCCACTGTCACACGATTGGCGCATATGTCACATGACGTGCTGTGAAGACCCGCCCTACTCTGCCTCTGATTCGCAGACGGTGGATGGGGAATGTGATTGCACCAAAGCAGAGTCACTCACAGACAGTGGGTCCACTCACGCCGCGGGACAGATTCTTGTGTATTTAACCCTTTCACTGCCACACGACAGCCGGTTGTGTGATAGTAAAGGGTTAACCTTCTGTCGTGTGACTCGTGTGGCAGTGAAAGGGTTAAAAGTACTGCCAATGTAGCCTTCAGGTGATCTCCGTTGATATAAGTCAGACATACTTGCTTTGTTTACGTCTCGGCTACTGGCGCATACCTGCTACCTGTGACGTAAGCAGTACGCGCGACCACAGCCGTGACAACCCTTTCGTCATCGTTTTAACAGATTTATACGTTTTGATAGTTTAGACGAGATCGCAAAGCTTTTGCGTTTCTAGGAATTCCACCCTGGAAGGTAGTCTCACTTTTTTGCGGTTTCACCCCGTAAAAACGCCGTTTCCGTATAAACGAAAGGCACATCCACCTGCTAGCGTTTCCGTCTAAACGGGGCCTAAATTTCAACCCATACAGTTTCAATTGCCTCATGATTCAGGTCAGTACGGTTAATGAATTTGGTATCTTTATGTATATACACGCAGACACCACCTCCATACTTGTTCCTATCATTTCTTTTTCTTTTTTTTATAAATGTTTTTATTTAAAATTTTCCAACATAGAACAAGACATCACAATACAATAACATTAACACAATGGCGCCCAAGCACGGATATATCCGGCTTTCGAATCCATGCTTAAAGGACAGAAGGACGGATATATCCGTGGCAAGTTGTTTTGGCTTTTATTCCATTTTATGAACCTATTCAAGGTCGCCGAGCTGCATTACAGATGTACCCTACTCTTAGAATTCGAGAAAGTGCATTACCGGCCAGATCCTCTTAGGGGGATCGCGATAATGCAGTGTTCCCTGTGGCCGAAGTTGTCTTTTTTTTTTATTTATCTCTAATGTAGTTTTCTACTCACCTGAAGCGATAGCTATTGTCTGTTGCACGGAATACGTTTTGGATCGTGGATTTCACTATGCAATAAGGGGATTTATCATCAGCCAATGGACATATCGATCTACCAGATTGCGATCGATAACGGGGAAATGCTCTGGGAGATCCAACCGGCTCATGGTAAGATCTTTTTCACGTAAATTACATGCTGATCGGGCCTTTTTATGATACTCAACCAGGTGATTAGCGTATGTGGCTACTTAGACGAACACGGTTATTGGTAATCAATAATAAGAAATGACGGCCCCCGCCCCCCCCCCCCCCCCCCTTTCATGCATACATGCTTGAGGATCGTGCCGATCATATGCAGTTTGAGTTTTAACTGTAGCTTATGTATAACTGAAATGCCATTGGATATAACGTTAGTAGCTATTAGCCCTTTATCTAGCCTTCCAGGAAATATACTAGACCAAATGCCGTATAACGCTTATATTCACGTCGCTATAAAATGAGAACGTATTGATGAAATTTCTTTTTCTTTAAGCCATTTTGAAGGGACGGTTTATGGTCCCAATTGACAATGAGAATGGACAGATAGCAATACTATAAAGTATAGATTTAGCTCTACAAACAGCCCCAAGTCTGTTTACATAATTTATGCTGGTCGTCTCTAGTGATATTAGACTCATCCCAGTGGCCGCCAATGTGTTAACAATAATAATAATAATAATAATAATAATAATAATAATAATAATAATAATAATAATAATAATAATAATAATAATAATAATAATAATATAATAATAATAATAATAATAATAATAATAATAATAATAATAATAATAATAATAATAATAATAATAATAATAATAATAATAATAGTAGTAACAATAACAACGACAACAACAATAATAACAGCACAATACAGGCAAACAAGAAAGTAAAATAATAAAAATGTAATTAAAAATAAATTTGGCTCTTATGTGTGTGCATTATCAGTGTGCTATATATATGTGTGTTCTACCTACCCATGTGTGCGTGTGCCTTACCTATGTTCGTGTTTTATGTGTGAATGTTTGATATGCCTGTGTAATTTACGCTTGCATGTTGCATGTGTGTGAGTGACGTGTGTTCTATGTGTGTGCATGCGTATATGTGTGGTGTGAGCGTGTGCATGTGTACGTGTGTATGTAAGCACCTTCGCATCAGTTACGGTTCCCTTGGCAACAATGCCAGCACAATCAGACAAAACAAGGCAGCATTGGTCTATTGGGAGGTTATGGGTAATGGGGAAAACCGGTGAGTACAGTGGTGGATAGCGCAGGTCCAATATGTGACAGATAGGGGTCCCATATTTCATAAAAAGTGTCCAACTTGGAATGCAGAATGCACGTGATATACTCACAGGGAATGCCTTCCATTATGATATTGTGCCATGACCTCTTTGATGGGACCTCGTCCTTGATCCAAAACAACAGGATGTTCTTTCTAGCAGCAAATGTCAGCAGATTGAACAGTCTCTTATGTTTGAAATTGGCAATATGAATATCTGGGAGGCCTAGTAAAAGGTAGAGGGGATCCAGCTCGATGGGGGTGTGAAATATGTCAGATAGTTCCTCTACGATGTTGAACCAATAGCTCTGAAGCTTTACACAGGTCCAAAAGCAGTGGACGTGGTTTCCAGTCTCTATCTTGCATTTAAAGCAAAGTGGGGATGTATTGGGATCCATTTTACTATAATGTAATATGAATGCGGTGCAAGATTCTAACTTGAATAGCCTTGGTGCGGTTGCAAACAGAGATATTTTTTGCGTAGGTCCATGCATCCTGCCAGTCTACATCTGTGATCTCTATGTCCAGGTCTTTTTCCCAGGACTGTTTAGTAACAAGGGAAGATAAAGATAAATTAAGGTTTAGAGTACTATAGAAGATAGTACGGCTGACCCCTATTAATCGATTAGTCGACTAATCGGTCGAAAGGAGCCGTAGTCGACTGGCCAACCTCTTAGTCGAATATAAAAGAAATATATAATAATAATAATATTCTTTTTATTTAAATTTTTTTTTATAATTTTTTCCAACAGAAAAGAGGCCTAGAAGCGTGGCTAACGCTAATGGCACGCATACCAGAGGCTAACTGCCTACGAAAACAGGCACAGAAGCACTGAAAGAGGATTTCACCCATCTAATGAACACACTAGACTAGACAAATATCAAGATGTATCCATCAGTGGACCAATTGCATGCTTTTGCAGAGGACAAGAAGCCTTCAGTCGACTCCTTCAGACATTAAGCACCCCCCACAGCCCAAATGGAATAATACAAAATTTTAAAAAATTAAAATAAAAAAAAAAGTTTTAAAATATAATACTTTTTTTTTTATTTTAATTTTTTTAAGTCGACCAATAGTCGACTAACGGCAAATTTTGGCCAATCCTAGTCGACCATCCAAATCTTTAGTCGGGGACAGCCCTAGAAGATAGATATTTGTTTTTTGGGGATCTGCAAGGAGAGGGCTTTCTCCACCTGCGAGGTGGAGCTGTTAGTTAAAAGTGAGGTGTCCTTGGTGTTCCTATCATTTCTGACTATTGAGTAGCTTTCTATCTCTGGGTCTGCGACTGACTCGTCAAGTTTTGTTTTACCATTCATTCAGCCAGTTTGGGTCTTATGGTGTTTGTGTTCAGATGGAATATGTGCAGTCCATTTGCGTTTGTTATTTGGTTTATGTCGTCGAGTTCGAGGTATTGATCGTCTGTGTTCAGTTCAGCGGTGGTGGGGGGCTTTGTTGCTTTCGTCTGGTTGTCCAGATGGCGGTAGGTGGGGAGGGGGGAGGGGGGGTCCTTTTTCCGGGGTCATCACTATGTTCCCCGGGTTCTATGTTCCCCGCTTAAAAAAAAAGAAAAAAGGGGGGTCCTATGTTCCCCCCTCCCGAAATAAAGGTTCTATGCTCCCTGGTGCCGACGTTATGTTATTGTATGAAGGCACCGTGTCACCATGAAAGTGTTGACCAATTAGCTGGCAGTGGGCACAGGAGGCGGGGCTCATGTGCGCTCAGGTGCAGTCTATATGTATGTATTCACAGGTGTGCAGCGGCAGGGAAATTGGGTAATTATCACAGGGAAGCCACACTATCTTTTTACCGTGCTCGTTTGTTTGTTTTCAGTTACATTGAGTCACTTTTTGAGTTTATTTTGTATGCTTATATTTGTCCACACCGCAAGTAGTAATAAAAACTCTCAACAGTAACCAAGGAGAAGACATCATTTTATTATCAACAAGCATCACGCGTAGGAAAGAGCTTCACCCAGTATTCCCTCACTGGCAACATTTCTTGTTAGGTTGCCCTTACACAAGTAAAAATATATGCTTCTAAACAAGATTGTTTTCGAAGACAGACAGATACGGAAGGAGTCAAGGAACAGCGCCCCTTTCATTGACGTTTCTGCCGATTCAACCACGATATCAACATGCACGCAGCACAACGCGGAACAACACATCAAAGAAGTTACGGTGAGACGGATTGATGAATGAATGGAATAAAGTTGTGGAAGGAGTGGCCTCGCGCAAATGGATAAAGGCAAATCCTACCAAGAATTCTAAATAAAACCTCTGCCTATTGCTTGACATTGTAGACATGAGTAGCGTGGGGAATCAGGAAATTAACGTTGAAATGGAGGCAGCTGTCAATCAAGATGAAACAGACAATGAACTTGGTAAAAGGCTTTCTAAGCCCATATTTAAAGCTTTGGAAACAAAGATCATGTTGTTGCATAAAGAAAGGAACTTTGGACTGAAACAATTGTGTAAAATGGCTAAAGAGTTGGATCAAATGATGTGCTCAAATGAAAATATTTCCGTCATGCAAATTAAGCACGACACACTGTGGAAGTTTGTTGGTGAAACTACACGGGTACATGAATCACTAAAACCTCTATTGCCCGACGACGAAATGTCTAAACAAACAGAATGGTTTCAAGGTCACCTGCACAATGTTAATCAAATCATTGACAAAATGGAGAAATGGGTGTGTGCTAACAGGGAGCAGTGCATGCCCACACAAGTTGATGACAATGATTACGAATTCAATGATGTGCCCAATGCAACTGAGGGTGTGGTTGACCCAAAGAACAATGCTGTTTCGAGTACAAATGAGGTTCTGAATAACAACGGTTCAAATAACAATGTTGTGTCATATACAAACGAGGGTCTTGATAATGATGGTTCAAATTTCAACTTTGTGTCAAATGAAAACGAGGAGGTGAATAGTATTGGGCCAGATGACAGTGTTTCCAATACGGGTAAATCAAGGGTGTCACATGGTAGTTCTACCCGACACTCAATGTCATCAAACATTTTTGCATCCATCTTGGCACAGGCCGAGGTGGCGGCACTCGTGGTATTGGAAATGGCGTTAAAAGAAAGTCATGAAATGGAAGCTCAGGAGGTACAATTAAAGGCACAAATGGAAGCCCAGCAAGCACAATTAAAGGCACAAATGGAAGCCCAGGAGGCACAAATAAGGAAAAAAAGACAATTGCTTCAAATACAAAGTCAAATTGCTGCTCAGACAGCTAAGGTGAATGTTCTCAGGAACAGAGGGTCTGACATTGAAAGCAGAGTTACAGATGGAATGAACTCTTATGCGTCAAAAGAAAAAGCTTCTCTCAACCCCTCTGCTGTACAATTCATTCCATCAATGTCAGACTGTCATGTCAACTATCCACCAACAGGAGGCAGCAAACCTGCAAGACCAACTCAATCACACCAAAAGCCATACAAGCAGCTCAGTACTGTAGCCACCCGGCACAAAGAAATCATTTCTTAAGGAACCAAAACAAAACCAAGTGCTCTCACTGCAAGCATGCCACAACGATCTCAACACCTACCCCATGCTGTATATTCACCGCAGCAACCCATTCAAAGCAGTGAGGATCAAAGCAATATCTTAACGATCATGCAGAAGCAAAATTACATTACAGCATTACTTGTGCAACAGCAAGTTTCCTTATCACTACCCCCCAGGGATATACCAATCTTTGATGGAAACCCTTTTGAGTACAACACATTCATTAGAGCCTTTGAACATGGTGTGGAAGGAAAGGCTGCTAACAGTGTGGACTGCTTGTACTACCTGGAGCAGTACACTAGAGGGCAACCTAAAGAGCTGGTAAAGAGCTGTCAACATATGCCATCCGACAGGGGGTATCACAAGGCTAGAACGCTTCTGCATGAACGTTTTGGAAATGAGCAGAAAATAGCCACTGCATATATGGAGAGAGCGTTTGGATGGGTACCTGTAAAATCAGAAGATATCAAGGCCTTACAAGCATTTTCGTTATTTCTCTGCATCTGCTGTAATGCCATGGAAGACATCAGCTACATGTCTGAGATGAACATGCCATCAAACCTACGGGCAATAATTATGAAGCTACCTTACAAACTCAGAGACAGATGGAGAAACATTGCTTTTGAATACCAGGAGAGACACCATCGTCAAGCAGGTTTCAGTGAAGTTGTCACCTTCATTGAAAGACAAGTGTCTATTGCATCTGACCCACTGTACGGGGACATTCTAGACACTGTTGTCTCAATGTCAAAGTTAAAGATTGGAAACAAAACTTCACAAGGGCGCCTGCAGGAGAGAGGAAGCAGTTTTGCTACATTTGTGGCAACTGTTGAGTTTGACAATCAAGAGGAGAGAGACAAACCAATAAGAGAATCCTGCCTGCTATGTGAAGAGGGCCACAGTTTGGAAACATGTTCTAAAATGGAGAAGAAGCGGCATGGTGAAAAAATAGACTTTCTAAAAAGAAAGGGCGCTTGCTTTGGATGTCTATATGTCAGGCACATAAGTTCACAGTGCCATAGTAGGCTGTTTTGTAAAATATGTAACCTAAGACATCCTACCATTCTCCATATTCACGAAAAGGAATGGAAAGAACTAAGATGACACACGAGATGAAAACAGAATGAGTCAAGTCACCACTCCCAAAACTTGTGGCCACATAGGGGCCGGAGCACAGAATTGCGTCTTGTCTATTGTGCCTGTCAAGATCAAGGCAAAGAAAGGCAACACAGTCTTAGAAACGTATGCATTCTTAGATCCCGGCAGTTCATCCACTTTCTGCTCTGAACAACTGATGAGGAAGCTCAATGTGAGAGGAAGGAACACTAGATTCCTAATGAAAACAATGAACAAAGAGAGTTTTGTCAACAGTCATGTCATCTCAGGACTAGAGGTCGCTGCACTAAATGGTGACGCCTACATCGAGTTGCCTGATGTGTACACACAACGTAAGATGCCTGTAACTCGCAATAACATCCCACGACAGGAAGACTTGTGGGCTTGGCCGTACTTGAACACTGTAGACATTCCTACTATCGATGCTGATGTGGAGCTGTTAATTGGAACGAACACTCCAGAAGCAATGGAGCCATGGGAGGTGATAAACAGCAGGAGTAGAGGACCTTACGCTGTTAGAACCCTTTTGGGATGGGTTGTCAACGGACCATTGAGAGGAGGCAATGAGAGTGGGATTAGCTGCCCCACAATCACAGCCAACCGCATCTCCATTTCTCAGAAAGATAAGTCAAAGGAGCGGCTTTCAAAAATGGAACCTGAGGACGAGGACTGGTCTTCTGGGAAAGAGCTGCAGAGAACGGCGAAGAAGGAGAAAATTAAGAAAGTTAAAGAATCAGCCAAGAAGGAAAGGACCCTCAAAGAGAGAGACAAGCTCAAGGAGGAGAAACCTAAGGCTCACAAAGAGGAGAAAAGGTCGAAGGAGAAGTCCTCCTCAAAGGCTGACAGGAAAAGTGAACTGAACGAGGAGAGACATCTGCAGATGGACAAGGAGAAGAACACCAGGGAGGAGAAGGAGAAATCTAAAAATGAAAAGGCACCAAAGGGGGAGCCGAAACATAAAGGTTACGACGTCAACAACTGTTTCCTGAACATGGAAGATACCAAGCTCAGTGCCTCCGATGACCACCACGACAGGTGGGCCTCAGACCCCTTCTTTGATTCCTGCCTCTACGGGAACGACAGTTGGGACGGTCCTGTGAAGGAGTACAAGGAATACAAATCCCACAAACGCCGTGTAGCTAAGTTAAGTGATTCTCCAGGCCTCTCTGACTCCCATAGGAAAGACTCAACACCTGGTCAGGATGAACTGAACCACTTCCCAACAGAAAAAACAAAAGAGAAAGACCATAAAGAGAAGAAGGAGGAAAAAGGGCATATTTGACATGGCTAAAGAGAGGAAAGACTCCCTGGAGAAACACAACAAAGGCAAGAGACTCTGTGGATGCTACACACACACAAGGAACACAAGGAACGTAAAGACAATGTCAGTTGACTCTAATTAGGAAAAGAAAAGGAAACAGGAGCTGTCGGACAAGAGGGATGACAGCGAGGAAAAGACAAAGACAACGGTGGCCAAAGAACAAGATGAACTTTTCATAGGAGACGTTTCCATGGTAGCGGACTCTAATGCGCCTCGTGGATCCTGTCAGACATGGACTTGTGCAGTTTGAATGTCCGGATCAAGTACAACGTCCTGGAGCAAACCATCGCAAAGACCTATCTTCTATTGGACGCTGAATGGACTGAAGCCAATTTTCTATTACTGGGGTTACCAACCCTACTGGATTACATGAACTTTATGAACTACATGAACTTTGAACTATCGCCAAGATCTGTCTTCTTTTGGAAGCTAATTAGATTAGTATCTGTTTTCCTTCGGACTACATGAACTTTGGACATTACGAATTAAATATCAACGCGGACTACGCACTTGGCTACAATCACTTGCATGCATTGAATTGTTACATGTTTATATAGTATCAATTGGGGGCCGGCGTGTTGTAGCCAATTTAATGATTTTCTGACGTTATGTTATTGTATGAAGGCACCGTGTCACCATGAAAGTGTTGACCAATTAGCTGGCAGTGGGCACAGGAGGCGGGGCTCATGTGCGCTCAGGTGCAGTCTGTGTATGTGTTCACAGGTGTGCAGCGGCAGGGAAATTGGGTAATTATCACAGGGAAGCCACACTATCTTTTTACCGTGCTCGTTTGTTTGTTTTCAGTTACATTAAGTCACTTTTTGAGTTTATTTTGTATGCTTATATTTGTCCACAGCGCAAGTAGTAATAAAAACTCTCAACAGTAACCAAGGAGAAGACATCATTTTATTATCAACAAGCATCACGCGTAGGAAAGAGCTTCACCCAGTATTCCCTCACTTCTTGTTAGGTTGCCCTTACATGCATTAACAGCTCCGTCTTTTAATACACACTTATATCGTACAGTAACGTCAAATAAGATATTGAAAGATAAAGGATGGAGTTACAAAGGAAAAAGGGCAAAAGCAATTACTCTTTGACAATAAAAACAAAAGATCAAGGATTTTGGCATTATGCGTGAGTGGTCCCAGAATGACCTAATAACATTATTAGTTGAATAGTTACTGTACAGGAATTACAGAAATCATTTGAATATATGCGAGTTACGTGAATATAGCTTGCCCGGGGACACAAACCTTCAATACACATTAACAGCTCCATCTTTTAATACACACTTATATCGTACAGTAACGTCAAATAAGATATTGAAAGATAAAGGATGAAGTTAGAAAGGGAAAAGGGCAAAAGCAATTACTCTTTGACAATGCTACAGCGCACAATAAAAAGAAAAGATCCAGGCGGAATTAAATATGCCATAGGAGTAGGGTTTTAAACGATAGGTTATGTATATAACCTAGTTATATGAGTACTGGCTGAGCGTCCCGCTCTATAAGCCTATCGAGATACCCCTTATCTCCTGTACCTATTGTACTCCATCACGAAAACAACTTGTACACCCACACCTGACCGGATCCCACCTCTATGGAGGCGTAGCCTATAAGACCATGACCATGGTCACCAACACACCCTTCCTCGCCAAAATCCCGTTCCAGTAAAATATCCCTCAAAAGGGAACTCAGGGCCGCTTAAGAGCGGGATGCTCAGTCAGTACTCATATAACTAGGTTATATACATAACCTATCGTTATATATTCGTACTTGGCTTATCGCGTCCCGCTCTATAAGCCTATCGAGATATGGGTTAGAGCGGACGCGAGGCCCGACAGATGTACCCCCTGAGGACCCGTAAGCCCACATGAAGGAGTTCGGGGAGCCCTGTCACCCCATCCTTCCTAATGAAGGGGGGGCGCAGTCAACTCCACCTGAGTGCGAGCAAGAGGGAACTAGAACCCCTTGAACACACAGCACAGGCGGAACCACGTGTGACCTAACACACTGTGGCCCATACCCACACACTCCTGCTACCCTACCAAAGGATGGGAAGCAGGAAAGGCCACAGACCCCAGAACCGCCTGGGAGACAGAACCCCCGGTCATGTCCATGAGGTAAAACCTTACACAGGGGCCCGGGGAGGACCATGAAGCTGCAGCACAGATGGCCTCCACCGAGGCCCCACCCAGGAGAGCGGCAGAGGCACCACCCGACGAGTGGAGTGCGCCCTGACGCCCCCAGGGGGATCCTGCCCAGCCAACGTGTAGCAGAGGGCAATGCCCTCGCACAACCAATGGGACAGGCGCTGTTTCGACAGTGCCTTAACCGGCACGAGAACCACCGTGACAGACAAAAGCTGAACGGTGACCCTGAGGTCATGAGTACGGCTGAGGTAAATTCCCAAGCACGGACCGGACATGACAGGTGAAGGCCCGCATCTAACTCACTAGCGTGAGGAGGAGGACGAAACGCCTGAACCACAATATCCCGGGAGCGGAAGGAACTCTGGATATTCTTAGGCATGAAAGCAGGATTAGGTCGCAGAGTGGCACCGCAATCGGACACAAGACAGGCACTCTGGACGTACCGAGAGAGCACAAAGCACACCCACGCCCCCGCCTTACACCACACTTGGAACATACGTCATCTGCCCGCGTAAAGCACGACAGTGGAGGGAGCATGCGCATCCCAGATGGTATCACCATCAGGATCAAGAACCTGCGCCCCTCAACGTACCCGTCCCAACAACTGACCTAACAGATGTATGGGGAAGAATCCCAGGCGGCACGGCATTGGTCCCAGACCTGCTTGGCTATGTCCGGACGTAATCCCCACCCGTCAGGATGAGGACCGCCCTGCGACAGTACACCCGTACCCACAGTCACCCTGCCGGGGATGTGGGGAGCCCTCAGGCCGCACAGATGGAGGACGCCCATAGCCAGCCGCCCGCCGCCTGGTGCAGACAGGGGGAGCGTACTCCTCCCTGTCTGTCGATATACGACACTGACGTCGTAATGTCCGTCCTGATCAACACCGTGTGAGGACCAGAAGGACCGCTTTCAATACCAACACATTGAACGTAGCGCAGACCGGGCAGCATGGTTTGCCAGCTGCCCCCTACTGCGTTGGCCCGACGCGTCACCAGCGAGGGAGGCGTCGGTGAAAAACGTGACGTGAGACAGTCGTAACCGTCCTAGGACGGAACCTCCCGAGCGTGTTGACAACACGCTCTGAGAGGGATGCCCATAGCCCTCCAACCGTTGACTGGGAAGAGGAGTACTCTACTTCCAGTCTACAGCAAACCTCAGGCTGGTAGGGACCTGCCTGGTACGAGACCTGACGATCCACCTTGACCGCGAAGGACCAGAACGTCGTCAGGGCAGAGTACACTCCGTAACCCCTGACGACGCTTGGTGAAGATGCGGGGAGCCAGAGAAAAACCGAACGGCAGCCTCTGGTACTCATACGCTAACCCTGCAAAGGAAGCGTAGGTAAGCCCTAGGATGGAAGATCGGAGATGCGCATACGCATCCTACAGGTCTATGGAGGAGAACCAGACCCCCACCTGACAGTGTTCAACAGGTAGGAGACGATCCAAAAAATGCTGAACCTTCCCATGGGACAGGTCCAGCCTGGGTCTGACACCCCCCCTCCCGATTTCTCAGGCACCATAGAACACCGGGAGGAGAACGCCACGACGATGGCTTGCTTCGTCCACAGAGATTGGATCTCGTTGACCAGAGCTGTCACTGCTGGAGACCCTGACAATAGGGTCTTTACCAAACCCGAAAACGGGTGGGGTTGTGTAAACACAAGTCCCCGCCTCAGCGTTGTCTCCATCCACCTCGACATATGGTACTGCCGTAGACATATGTGGTGACACTCCCAACGCACCCGCCGCCATGTGGCGCAGGTCCGCCAGGAACTGTAGATAGTTGGCCCGGTCCCACCCGCTGTGCGTAGCCAACCCTGGACCCACGTGAGCAGAGCGTTCCGTGTCGGGACATCTGACCCTGACACTACCCATGAGGCAATCGCACACAAGGGGGGACCCCGACAGAAAGGGCCGGTTTGATACGGGGGGCTTTCTAGGTGAAACCCCCCCCCCCCCCCCCCACTGAACACCCCTCCAGAACATGCTGAGGAGTTGTTCTGTAGCCGGACATGCAAGGTGTGAGGACCCCATGGGTTCCTACACACCGTAGCCCTGCAGTGATATTACTACCACCCAAATCACGCGTGCCTGCGAGACCACTGCCAATCTTTCAGGAGTGGGAGGCACCAACATGATACCTGGCCTGGTGAAGGCGAGGCCGGGGAAGCCCGCACTGTGTGCCTCAAAAGGTTTCGAGCCCCCCTGCTGACAATACTTGATAGTTGACAGACGTAACACCAGGCTCAACCAACACAGCTTATGGTGTGGGAGCCGCTTGACAGCACAACATTCTCACGGACAGACCCAGGCTCAGCCATCAACTGGGTGTCAGCCCCTGTCCCCATGAGAAGCGAAAAGTGGGGCCGCCCGCGCTTCAACGAAGGCACGCGGCCCGCAGCCAAAGGAAACAATCAGAGCCCACTTTTTCCGCTGGTGTTGGGGGAGGGAGTGATCGGAGAGCGGGCTGCTCGCGGCAGGACGGTGACGGCTTGTTGTTCAAGCCGAACCCATCCACATGGCCAATCCCTCGGCCGCCAAGGCTGTCGGCCTTGTGGACACCTGTCGATTCAACGCCCAGGATACCTCTGGCGGGGGAAAACATGGCCGCCTATCGAGGGCCTCGTCATCGCCGCTGACGAGGCCGTGCTCTCTCTTCTTCTGGCTGCGCGGTGTGAGGCGGTGTGGGGCCTAGGACAATACCGCCCGCGCTCCAGCAGAAGACCAAAATCCCCTGCGGAGAGGGGAACCCTGAGCGGTTATAGCTTGCGGCTAGGTCAAAGCTAATAACGTCAACAACCTCGCGCGATGTGTCGACGTCGGCTGGCCCTCAAGGCCCCGCCACCAGACACAATTTTTTTGATAGAAAAAACAGCAATTCGAACACAGTTCTAATCGCTGCCAATTCCATACCGTGGCGGTACAGGCTGTAGCAGCCCACCAGCCACTCGCCAGGCCGACCCACCCATGGCGTGGCACTGTTTTAATATGTCAAAAGCAAAGGACTGATGTTAACACGGAGCACCATTGGTGGTTGCAAACAGCAACCTCCACTGTGGTGTGCACCATGAAGGGGTTAAATGAATAAAAGAACTAAACCACAAAATACTGTAGAATGAGCAAGCCCATATACACAACGTTAAGGGGAGGCGGACCAGAGCGAACTAGTCCCGCATTCATTCAAATATTCACAACAGCACACCAGCCCTAGCTTAGCCCATTTACCAAAAAAGGTAAACAAAGCCCCCCCCCCACATACTCCCCCAATAGACACCGATTGACCGTCAGCATGAAATGGTTGAGAGGAGAGAAAGCTGTAGCATAGACAGACCTTCTCATAGCAGAGTGACAGAACAAAACAGTAGCCCACTACACTACTATAGCCTAGCGTGAGGCGATGTAGGACCCAGATCAACAACCGCCTGCGCACAAACACGCACCATGTTTACAATGTCGGCTGGACCCATAGCCCCACTACCCGACGCCAATGTGGATAAGAACTAGCCAGCTGAGCCATAACCCGCCGTTAAGTCCCATCCTGCAGTAGTATAGCCAGGGTTAGAAATTAAAAAAAAAATTCAAGGGCTTTTTTTGCCCCCCTTAATTGATTTTCGGGGGCTTTTTTTTTTTTTTTCGGGGGCACTGAATTTTTATGATAAACGGTAGGTGTGGGACGGTTCACAAAATGGACGGTTCGGTTCGTATCACGGTTTTGGGGGTCACGGTTTTCGGTTCGGTTCGATATACGTTAATTTTTATTAAAAAAAAATAACACTCAAATCTAAACATGCTTCTCATTTATATATATAATAATAATATATATAATATATATATAAAGGTTTACAGTGTTACAGTGTTTCATAATGTTTGGCACACAAAGACCAAACTGACTGAAAAATATAGGCTACATTTGTCAAAGTATTAACTTAGTGCAAACAAACAATATGCTCAGCCAGCACTAGACTTTCCTTTCTATAATATAAACACAAAGAAAACAATGTCAACCATGTTTAAATTCCCTGATTGTCAGTTCTTAATGGAAAGATTCGTTTTCTGCTTGAAATTATTATGTATCTCTACATTTATTTAGACTAACATTATTTAAATATTGAGTGCAACTGTGGTGGATTACGTAATTCGTTGAGTTGGAACTATCTATGGGTTGGCGCCGGGTCCCCACGGACATTTTAGCGTGTGGCACCTTCAGCTCCGGTAACGTTAGGAGGAGATCATAACATCAACAAGCAGCATGAAAGCGGCAATAGTCCCGGTTGGAGTTAGTAAACACAGTTGTATGTTAGCCTTCTTGGATGTTGAATAAACGCCTATCATTGTCTTTAAACACCCCGCCTCTCAGACTCTCATTCCCTCCTCTGCTAGCTTGTAGCTACGATAACATTTCATTGACTGTATTAGCTGGGGCTAGTGCTACCATATAGCTTAGCCCATTTACCAAAAAAGGTAAACAAAGCCCCCCCCCCCCCCACATACTCCCCCAATAGACACCGATTGACCGTCAGCATGAAATGGTTGAGAGGAGAGAAAGCTGTAGCATAGACAGACCTTCTCATAGCAGAGTGACAGAACAAAACAGTAGCCCACTACACTACTATAGCCTAGCGTGAGGCGATGTGGGACCCAGATCAACAACCGCCTGCGCACAAACACGCACCATGTTTACAATGTCGGCTGGACCCATAGCCCCACTACCCGACGCCAATGTGGATAGGAACTAGCCAGCTGAGCCATAACCCGCCGTTAAGTCCCATCCTGCAGTAGTATAGCCAGGGTTAGAAATTAAAAAAAAATGTCAAGGGCTTTTTTTGCCCCCCTTAATTGATTTTCGGGGGCTTTTTTTTTTTTTTTTGGGGGGCACTGAATTTTTATGATAAACGGTAGGTGTGGGACGGTTCACAAAATGGACGGTTCGGTTCGTATCACGGTTTTGGGGGTCACGGTTTTCGGTTCGGTTCGATATACGTTAATTTTTATAAAAAAAAAATAACACTCAAATCTAAACATGCTTCTCATTTATATATATATATATATATATATATATATATATATATAAAAAGGTTTACAGTGTTACAGTGTTTCATAATGTTTGGCACACAAAGACCGAACTGACTGAAAAATATAGGCTACATTTGTCAAAGTATTAACTTAGTGCAAACAAACAATATGCTCAGCCAGCACTAGACTTTCCTTTCTATAATATAAACACAAAAAAACAATGTCAACCATGTTTAAATTCCCTGATTGTCAGTTCTTAATGGAAAGATTCGTTTTCTGCTTGAAATTATTATGTATCTCTACATTTATTTAGACTAACATTATTTAAATATTGAGTGCAACTGTGGTGGATTACGTAATTCGTTGAGTTGGAACTATCTATGGGTTGGCGCCGGGTCCCCACGGACATTTTAGCGTGTGGCACCTTCAGCTCCGGTAACGTTAGGAGGAGATCATAACTTCAACAAGCAGCATGAAAGCGGCAATAGTCCCGGTTGGAGTTAGTAAACACAGTTGTATGTTAGCCTTCTTGGATGTTGAATAAACGCCTATCATTGTCTTTAAACACCCCGCCTCTCAGACTCTCATTCCCTCCTCTGCTAGCTTGTAGCTACGATAACATTTCATTGACTGTATTAGCTGGGGCTAGTGCTACCATAGTTAAAACGTGCGTTGTATTGTACAAACTGCTAACGCTATGGCAAGATGTGTGTATGCCTATGTAATGTTAATGGCTATGTTTTTAAAGTCGTAATGAAGATTGATTTAGATTGTGCTTGCCATTTGTACACAAACTGACTAGCACCTGGCTCCGCCAAATAATTTTTTTTATTTGCGCGTCATCTGAACCGTACGATACACAGACGCTCCATTACCGGATAAATATATATATATAATTAGTAAACTGTTGGGGGCATTTTGTGCCCCCCTTAACTGATTTTCGAGGGCATTTTGTCCATTTTCAAGGGCATTATGCCCCAAGCCCCCGTTAATTTCGAACCCTGAGTATAGCTCTACTGCTACACCGCCGAGCTCACGCATCGGCTCCCAGATGGGGACACCGTTCAACAGACCCCGCCGGAACACAAAGGCAACGTACCTGGCTAGGCTACCTAGCCACGGCCTACCCTGTTGTCAACCCATTTACCCGTAAAAAGGTAAATAGGACTCAGCAAAACCCCCACAACAGCTACCGACTGACCTTCATTGATGAACCGGGCAAGAGGAGGGAGAAGTGACAACATCTCACGGCGGAGACATTAGAACAGCGTAGCAGTAATGTTTAGCATGTAGCATTAGTATTAGCATGTAGCTAGCATTAGTTGTTTAACAGCACGCTTGCAGGACCGTTTGGAACCCGTTCACCGCAGTGAACGTTCACCAAACCATCCCCCCCTGGCGCCGATACACAACATGGTTGTGTAACAACAACCCAGCATTACTAACACTAATACCCGTGCCTGATGACACAGGGCTCACCGTTGTACAAGCTGGCCCGATAGCCAAACCATGTACGCTGCCCCTCGATCTGCTGTCGTCAGATGAGGAAACATCAACATAGGCCCGTCGTGTCGCTGAAACCTGCTTCGAAGATGCCAGGGCAAGCAAACCTCCGGTAAGCTTTCAACATTACGCAATTCCTCCAATCTTTTTCATACTACTAGTTACATAAGATGCACTGCATCCAATATGATGGAACGAAAATAGAGGAAGGGTGTGTTGGTGACCATGGTAATGGTCTTATAGGCTACGCCTCCATAGAGGCGGGACCCGGTCAGGTGTGGGTGTACAAGTTGTTTTCGTGATGGAGTACAATAGGTACAGGAGATAAGGGGTATCTCGATAGGCTTATAGAGCGGGACGCGATAAGCCAAGTACGAATATATAACTGACGTCAAATCGGAGCAAAACAAGCTGAATCCGCTTCAAGAAGACACATGACATTGGGTATATACTAATTACAACAAGACATTAATTAATTGCATTGTTACTGTTCACATGTGTGGTGCCGTCGTCGCCCGTCACAGTCATATTTAAGTAAGGATAGTTTGAATGACACTTCAGCACCAAGGCGCTGTCCACCGAAGTTACAACGAAAAAGACGTCACTCGCCACTTAAAGAAATCAAAAGCGTGTATTTAACAACCTAAATTTTTTTCAAAACACGCTTTATATTAACTTAATAAATAAACAAAAAGGGAAAATCTACTTATGTCAACGGAAATGTCCAGTAGGCCTAACTAAATAAGAGATATACATCTCGGGAAATGTTTCTTCTGTTGTGGCATGCGGGACAAAGGGCTAAAGAACAGGACTGTCCCGCACAAACGGGACGTTTGGTCACCCTAACACACACACACACACACACACACAATTACACATGTTGCACCATCTATCTACACTCTGACACAACTCTGTCGCTTTTTCGGGAGTAGTGGGGAACATCGGACCCTTTTTTAGTCGTGCCGTGTACGTTTGAGAACACTACCGTAATGACAGAGAAATGAAGCAAGCTGACATGGTCGGCCCTCACACAACTCGTTGCTTTTTCGCGAGCGGGTAGCGGGGAATATAGAACCCGGGGAACATAGGACCCTTTTTATCGCGAGCGGGGAATATAGAACGCAGGGAACATAAGACCCGGGGAACATAGACATGCTCCCCTTTTTCCTGGTATGCTAGCTAGCAGGCCATCGCAGGTTGAGTTCCTCGACGTGCTGGGCGCCACGGTTGTGAACCCCGGTTCCTTCCTTCTCGCTGTGGCCTCTCGTGTGTTCTTTTGTAGAGACGTTGGTGGAAGGATGTTGTCGTTGCCGTTGATCGTGATGGTAGCCGCCGCTTCCTGTGTTAGCAGCAGTTGTCCTGGGTTGCTAGCTATGCTAGCCGCCGCTTCCTGTGTCAGCAGACCTAGCTGTCTCGTTTGTTTACTGGTCCTGGGTTCTGATGAATATCTCCCAAAAGAAGCAAATATAAGAAAATCATTGATTTTCTATCAAACTTGCCTGTCGGGGGTAACTTCTTGCAATCCAGATTCAATGTTAACACTCTGTGAATCGCCGGAATTCCAATGGCTGGATGTTTGCTCTCCGAGCCATCCAACAAGTAGAAGTCACAATGGGACTGTTTTTTTGCGCTTTTGCTACTTTCCACTTCTGTCTGGTGTTGTTTCAGTGGTGAATTAAGGTAGAAGTCCGTAATCCACAGGAGGGAGAGTAGAAAATGCGCAAAAAACATTGTTGTTGATTTGTAGCGTTTATCTTGTCTGGAGCTGTGTGTAATGCGACCATCCATGTCGAAGCCGGAAGTATCAGGACATGTTTTGATTGATTGATTGATTGAAAACTTTATTAACAGATTGCAGAATGGGTACAATACAGTACAGCTCAATACACACAATTGTTAAGGGGATGCAGACCAGAGAAAGACTTTCGTCTTGTTTACATCAGGGTCCCCCATTTTCAATTCATCAGGACATATATGACATACATGACATACAGATAGTCAGTACTGCTACATCTATACATTTATGACATACCAGATTTGCAAATACAGTACTGTTTGTGATACAAAAGGAGTCAAGAAAAGGGAGTATATACATTTGACGTAGAAACTGTACATTGGAGGAGGTTGGGTGGGGTTGTGTGGGGGGGGGGGGGTTGGGTACATTGGGATATTGACAACCATACTGGGTAATTTACATTGGAGGTGGTTGGGGGGGGGGGGGAGAAACACTGTATAAACAAGCAAAACTGTACATTGGGGGGGGGGGGGGGGGGACACTGTACAAACAAGCAAAATTGTACATTGGACTATTGACAAAACCATACTAGGTAAATTACTGTACATTGGAGGGGGTTGGGTTAGGACATTTAGGACTAAAAAAACTAAGTTTCAGACTTGTAACTTGCTTGAGACTTTCCTGCCTTGACTTGGGACTTGACTTTGTCTAACTGGTCTAACTGATAGCATGCATGCTCACCCTGTAACACACTATACTTACAATTCATAGTATTCCATCGCAGACATTTTGGTCATAAACAACAGGTGATCATAATCAAATAGAAGGCGCACCATATTGTATGTGAATACTATGAAGGGCATACATGCTAATCTGCTTTGTATGTTATGCTAATATGTTGACAACTAATACAGTATACTAAAGATGCCCAATGCATCTTTCATCATTCAGCATCAATGTTTCAGTGCTTCATGCAGCTGCGGCTTCTGCTTCAAAGCCGAAGCATGGACTCCTTCAGGCAATGCTTGCGACTACATTTAATATCTATCATTTATTATATTTTGGAATTGTATTCAATAATAATATCCAACTCAATGTTTGAGCCTTGACTATATAGTTGATACGTGATTGAAATGCAGTCTCAAACTCCATCATTCAGTTCAAAAACCATAACCATATCAGAATGAGATTGACCTTGTTACAGACCTTCTGTTGTGAGCTGCATCAAAGAAGCTTCTAGGACTGCAGTACATGAGTCTGCCTAGGATCAGGGTGAGACCAGGCCACATTGCTTCTTGCAAAACAGATAATAATATCATCTTCAGGTGTATTAAAAGGATATACCGCCCACCAAAATATAGTTCATTGTGTTTCTTATCTTAATGTGTTTTTTATTGGATAGTATATAGGCAGTTTCACTGGACTTATGTTGCTAGGGAACAGTTTGTATTTCCTGTCAGCTATTGCTATTGGTCATTTTAGGTCCTTTAAGAATGTTATTGTTGTCATTTTAAATAATCTATAGTATAGTGCGTTCAAAGGGAGACGAAAGCACAGAGGAAGGAGAAGTGGAATCAGGAACAGACTAAAAAGTTTGGCACGTTACAAGACGCACTGGATGACGTCGACTGGGACATGCTCCGGTCGAGCTCCAGTAACGTCAGTGAATTTTTGGATGTTGTGGTTAGCTTCATAACAACGCTAGCTAACAGTATCGTCCCGACGAAGACGGTTCAGGTTTTTCCGAACCAGAAACCGTGGGTTGACAACTCCATCCGAGTAGCCCTGAATGCTCGCACTGCTGCTTACAACTCGGGCCGTGCATCGGGAAATATGGACGAGTATAAGGCAACAGCTTGCAGGTTACGCAAAGAAGTGAGGGTTGCAAAACGGAGATATGCGAATAAGATGGAGACACAGATGGCCCGAATGACACAGGAGGCTTATGGCAGGGATTACGAATGATAACTGATTATAAGGTCAGCCCCTCCTCAATCATGAGTGCCGATGCCTCTCTTCCGAATGAACTCAACTCTTTTTATGGCAGGTTTGGGGCGAGCAGTGGCAGCGTTAGCTCACCGGCTAGCGAGTCGCGACGTCACTGACGCGCCGGCTGCCGCGCCGGCTGCCGCGCCGTGGGGGTTCCTCTGCGGGGGGGAAACACACTCTCTCATTGACAGAACACAGTGTGAGAAAAGCGTTTATGGGGGTAAACACTAGGAAAGCTGCAGGCCCAGATGGGATAACAGGACAAATACTCAAGTCCTGTGCAAATCAGCTAGCCCCAGTGTTCACCACTATATTCAACCTATCCCTGGCCGAGTCCGTGGTCCCTGCCTGCTTCAAGGTGTCCACTATAATCCCTGTACCAAAAAACTCATCCCCAGCAGGCCTAAATGACTACAGACCGGTGGCACTCACCTCTGTGGTCATGAAATGCTTTGAGAGGCTGGTCAAGGATTACATCTGTGCCTCCCTCCCTAGTACCATGGACCCATTGCAGTTTGCATACAGGACCAACAGGTCCACTGACGACGCGGTATCCCAGGTACTGCACAACACCCTTTCTCACCTTGACAATCAGAAGGGGGGCTGTGAGATTGCTGTTCATCGACTATAGTTCAGCTTTCAACACTATAGTCCCCACCAGACTGGTTGACAAGCTGATAGATCTGGGTCTGAGCTCCGCCCTGAGCGCCTGGTCAGGGTGGGGGGTCATACCTCCAACTCAATCACCCTGAGCATTGGGTCCCCCCAGGGCTGTGTTCTCAGCCTCCTGCTGTATTCACTGTACACACATGACTGTGTGGCCAGGTTCAGCTCCAACTCCATAGTGAAATTTGCGGACGACACAGTGGTGGTGGGGCTGATCTCTAACAACGACGAGAAGGCCTACTGGGAGGAAGTTGATGTACTGGCATGCTGGTGCCAGGATAACAGCCTACTCCTGAACATTGGTAAAACCAAGGAGCTGATTGTGGATTTTAGGAGAATACAGCAGGGGACACACACGCCACTGTGGATAAATGGGGCTATCGTGGACAGGGTGAGCCGTTTTAAGTACCTGGGAGTCCATATCACAGAGGACCTGACATGGACAACACACAGAATCTGTGGTAAAAAAGGCGAAACAGTGCCTCTATCACCTGAGACAATTAAGGAAGTTCAGCATATCGGGGAAGATACTCCACTCCTTCTATTCCGGGGCTGTAGAGAGCATTCTGACTGGAAACATCACTGCCTGGTTTGGAAACAGCACGGCCCAGGACAAGAAGGCCCTACAGAGAGTGGTGCGCTCAGCAGAGCTACCACCCCTGCAGGACTTATATAACAGGAGGTGCAAATCCAGAGTCTGAAGAATAATGAAAGACCCTCACCACCCCAACAACAGCCTGTTCAAGCTGCTGCGGTCAGGCAAGTGCCTACGCAGCAAGAACAGAGAGACTAAAGTGCTCCGCACATGGCGGGCGATTTTTGCCAGGCGACCGACTTTTTTTGCGAGGCGACCGACAGAATTGTATCGCGTCCATTGTTATGAATGAGACAGCCCACACGGCAGGAGATTTTGAAGCAACGGTCGCGCAGCTATTTCTGTCGCCTGGCTAAAAATCACCAGGTAATATACTCAGGTAACAAAAGAAGTTGTGGATGTTGACAGAGTTTAATGTCCAGGCTGCAGCTGATGTGGTTTATAAGGTTTATTGTCCAAAGAAAATGATGGTTGAGAACAGAACAGCGTCCTCAGTGAAAAAACATTCTCTCTCAGCAGGTGCATAACATTACTTGTCCAATCGGTGGTAATGAACGTATTGTAGCAATCAGTCATGCAGTAATGTCAGGAAGAATGAGGAGAGGTTGTATTCGTATAGGTGGTTTAATTCCAGCTCAATATGGGTTTTTACAGGTTATTACTTCCCTCGTAATGCACAACACAACTACCTGCTAATACGCTCGCTTCACGACAACCTAACATCCGGTCCGTCCTCCCATATCTCCCTCCGGGGGGAAACAAGTAACCACACCCCCAGCTAAACAGAGCTTATTATACCTGAACGGTCGGCTCTGGTGTGGGGGGCCAAGTGATTGTCGTTGAGCGACAGACGATCGCATCGCCAGGCGACGTCGGTCGCCCGCTGTGTGCGGACCACTTAAGGCTCAGCTTCTTCCCCCAGGCCATCAGAACATTGAACTCTCCACACACAAGTACACATGAGCACACACATACACACACAACACACATTCTGCATTCGCTCACTCACAAACGGTCACTTTAAACACAATGGAAAGGACACTTTAAAGGAAGAGGAAAATAAAGGTCACTTTAAGGAAATAACTGATGTGGTTCTTGTATAGTATAGTTTAGAAATAGCAAGTATAGCACAAGTACAAACTGTATATTGTATAGTAGTGTACATAGGACCCAGTGCCTTAATTCGTAGCTAACATTGCATTATCTCAGGACTTTAACATGTCTCATTTATCATGTATATTTTATGTCTATTTTATTACCTGTTTATTATGTCTATTTTATTATTTAGTATTATTCCACAATCAAAGTGGGCATGGCCACCCGCATTTCACTGTATGCCCCGCTATGTATGTGACAAATAAACCTCTTGAATCGTGTATACTATAGTATAGTATAGTATAGTATAGTATAGTATAGTATAGTATAGTATAGTATAGTCTTTTCAAAGAAAGAATGGTGGGATTGCAAATCAGTGGCTTCAAAACAGCAACACACTGAAGAAGGCTGTGGCTGAAATATTAGTGTTATTTATTGAAGATATTCAATTACTTGAATTACTATTTTGATGTATTATACTATTTGATTCTGTTTTAGTTCTAGAACACTTTGGGGCGAATTCACAAAGAATGGATTGCGCGGTGGTAACCCTTAACTGTGCACGGTATCTGCTCCGTCTTTGCGAGCCATATTCACTAAGGATATTGCATGGATGAGATACTAGCGCAAACATGCCCATAGGTGTGCAATTTGCTCCTGATTTGCTCCAGCGCAGTTGGCTCGTGGAGCATTCTGCACCTGCCAGCGCTTTCTTCAGGAAGGGGAAGAAATAAACCCGAAATGAGGGAGAGGGAAGCTCTTAAATCCAATGGACACTGCGGGCGATCCTTGCCAGGCGACCGATAGAATGTTATTGCTTCCATTGTTATGAATGAGAGAACCCACACAGCAGGAGAGTTTCGAGCGACAAGCAAGTTCGATCAAGCAAGTTTACAATAAGGAAATAACATGACTTCTACTGGTGTATCATTTGTAATATAAATTAATTTATCAATACATTCATTGATCAATAATCTACGTATTATTACCATGCTATTTATGTTAGTTATTAATTAACTAAGTTAGTTAGTCATTTATATGTGCTGCTTAATATAGCCTACATAAACAAATCTGTCTATTTATCGATACTCCCATCAATCGACAATCGTCGATGTTGCATTACTATACTCATCAGCATGCCTTTCAGGTTACCTGGTGAATTTATTTTTTTATTGGTAACGTTAGCAAGCATCTGACATGTTTTGGCCATTCAAGACCAATGTCCAATCTAACTAATTGTGTTTGCTCATAAAATGCTTAAAATGTTAAATGTGATAATAATAATAATAATAATAATAATAATAATAATAATAATAATAATAATAATAATAATAATAATAATAATAATAATAATAATAATAATAATAATAATAATAATAATAATAATAATAATAATAATAATAATAATAATGCATTTTATTTATAAGGAGCCTTTCAAGACACTCAAGGTCGCCGTACAACAATTTAAAAACAGTTCATTAACAATCACAATCCATTTAAAAAAAAATTATCAGACATACGCCTGCCTAAACAGGTGGGTTTTGAGGTGGGTTTTAAATGGGATGATGGAGTCAATGTTCCTGATGTCGGGGGGGAGGGAGTTCCAGAGGCGGGGGGCAGATTGATTGAATTGATTGAAAACTTTATTAACAGATTGCAGAATGGGTACAGTACAGTACAGCTCAATACATACAATTGTTAAGGGGATGCAGACCAGAGAAAGACTTTCGTCTTGTTTACATCAGGGTCCCCCATTTTCAATTCATCGTAACATATATGACATACATGACATACAGATAGACAGTACTGCTACATCTATACATTTATGACATACCAGATTTGCAAATACAGTACTGTTTGTGATACAAAAAGAGTCCAGAAAAAAGAGTATATACATTTGACGTAGAAACTGTACATTGGATTGGGTAGGTGGGGGGGTGGGGGTGGGGGGACTGTACATTGGAGGTGGTTGGGTGGGTGGGGGGGGGGGGGGGTTGGGTAGGAGCGGGGGGGGGAGGTTGGGTAGGAGGGGTGGGGGGGGGGACACTGTACAACTGTACAAACAAAACTATACATTGGAATATTGACAAGACCATACTTGGTAATTTACTGTACATTGGAGGGGGTTGTGTTCGGACATTTACAGGGGCCAGTTTCGAGTTGCAGTCTCCCTTAGGTGTTTTTTGAGAGTGTTTTTGAAAGTGGGTAGTGATTCACATTCCTTTACAGCTTTGGGTAGGGCGTTCCACATTGATGTGGCATAATTGCGAAACGTGTTTAGTCCCTTGTTTGAGCCGAATCTGCGTTTAACATGATTTGTGGAGCTCCCTCTGGTGTTGTGATCGTGGTATTCACTGACCTTTGGGAAGTATTTTGACATGTACATGGGTACCTTGGTCGTGTAGTGTATCTTGTAGACCAGGCCCATTGCAAGTTGCTGTACTCTGTCGTCTACTCTAAGCCATCCTAGGTTGTCAAAGTGGGCAGGGGTGAGGTGGGTTCTAGGAGTAAGGTCAAGCAGTAGTCTGACCAGTTTGTTTTGAGATGTTTGTAATTTTGTTTTTAGCGCCTTTGAGGTGCTTTGGTACCATGAGGTGCAAGCATAGTCGTAGTACCCTTGAATGAGTGCTCCTGCCAGAGTCTTCAGGGTATTCTTGTTTACCAGTGAGGAGATCCGGTACAAGAATCGAGTTCGTTGGTTGACTTTTTTTTATTACATTGGATGCCATTTTGTCACAGGAAAGATTTGCCTCTAGGATGGAACCCAGGTAGGTAATATCTTCTTTCCTTGTGACAATATTGTCACCCACTGTAACTGAGAAGCCGTCGGTCTTGCTGAGTTTGTTATTTGAACCGAAGAGAATGGACTCTGTTTTGCCCATGTGTAATGATAGTTTGTTATCAGCGAGCCATATGCAGATTTTGCCTAGTTCTGAGCTGAGGGTTTTTTCAACCTGTAACTTGTTCTTGTCAGAGACCAGGGCCCCGTTCCCCGTACCTGGATAACTGAGTTAGCCGGATAACTTTCGGTGAAGTCTGACTTAAGCCGGACTTTCCGGCTCCCCGTACCTGGATTTTCCAAATCACCATGACAACAGATCCAAAAGTTTGAGCCTGGTCGAAAGCAGGGTTTAAGTTCAAGTTAGCCGGATCAACCATCGCCACGCCCCCGCAAAGAAGTGACAGCCCGTTTCCTGAAATTATTCCCACAGTCTACGATCTGCATTATACCATTCTGAATTACGTTTCTGTGCTCCATTCTTCCAGAGGGGGCTTTTGAAATGTAAAATAGACCCAAAATGCTGATACTAAATTCACTTTGTCCTAAATAATGCACGTTATATATACCGTGGCGCTCGCTCGGTGCGATGTACACATTATGTGGTTATTTTAATTGTAACTGGGATTAAGATGTCTGATGAGATGCGCTGTTTGACGGATTTGAGAAATTGAATGAGCCGTTGACGTCACATTAATGAATGAGGATAAAGAAATAAAACTTCATTCAAAATAAAGAATATTCTAAACACGGGTCTCTCGTTCATTAATGTATAAACAATGAATTTATCCCATCTGGCATGTTGGCGCAGCGGTAGTGCTCAAACCCTGCCAACCCAGCGACCGGTGTTCGAAACCCCGTGTTTCCAATATAATTTTTTGGAATATGATATTAATGATTATACGCCAAAGTAGCCTGGTTTTAAGTTAAAATATTATAAATCTACATGCATTGAGGATGTCATTCTTTATATAGCTCTCAACGTGCACCAAATTGAATTATTCCTATATTGCAAAAAGAAGGAAAAGACTAGGGTTTCGAACCCCGGTCGTCTGCGTGAAAGTCAAAAGAACAACCCTGTTGTGAAGGATCAGATTAAACCGAATACGTATATTTTCTATATATATATATTTAATTGTATTTGTATATCGTTTGATATCCCCTGTATATTCCTTGTACAATATGCATTGAATATCCCTTTAGTCTACTAAACAGCCCATAATAGTTTCATTCTACCATTGGACGAGAACCTGGCGCCAGGTTGCCATACCCCTAGGTCCAAGTTCAATCGTGCCACCTAACATGTCGTGGCAAGCCCCGGTTCCGCGCAGGAATATGTCGGGCGAAATACGAATGGTACTATTTGTTCATAGCGCATATATATATGGCGCAAGTAAAGTAGAACTTTCTTTTTAGTCCAGTTCTTTACCCTCCAACAGTGACAGACGCAAAGCCTCCCCACGACGCACGTGTGGTGTAGTAAGACCTACTTGGCCCCAGAATAGGCATTGAGATATCGTGTAGATTAATAGTTGAATAGTCATAGTTTGGCACTATACCGTCGAGTTGGACGTATTCTATTAAGCTAATAATAGTCTATTTATGTATGGTGCATCGTTCGGTTAGAGTTCTAAAGTTATCAGTACCCCCATCGTTCCTGACGTTATCTGGACGCTTAACCAGGCTGGGCAGACCCCTAGTGGTGCTTGCATCCGAGGAGCTCCGGGCCAAGAGCGACTGGACCTGTATATTGGATTACTCTACCCGGACGACGGCGAGCCTTCCACGGCTTGGATTATGCTTTGGGTGCTTTGATTATTCCATGGATAAAGGCCAACACTGCGGAGTGTTGGAACTACCCCCCGGAGAGGACTCCAGGTGAGACGGCGCTCTACACCAGTGAGGTCGCCTCACGTCTCTCCGTTGTGGACCGGCAGCTACTGTCCACAGAGGGTCCAGCTGTATTCGTCTGCGGTCCGAGGTTCTGTGGGCACCGTGTCCAAGACTTTGGATTCTCCCAAGACACCGTCGGCCAGATGGGATACCGCCAGCGGCTTCTCTAACCCCCCCCTCCTACTGTCTTACAACCAGCGGGACCCCCCCCCCCCCCCTTAGTGTATCCAGCTATAATCATCTAAGTACCATCGCTATCGTTTCCTAAATATTCCAGGTTGTATACTTACTCCCTGCGTAACCAGAGATTGGACATTCAATGTTGATTTACCTACGAATACTCATTTGCCATAAAAGTGCATATTTCATATTTCAAATCATAAATGTAATTAAGTGATCGTTGTATACACCCTTTGCTGTATTAAACCTTCGATTTGGTACATTTGTGTGGATTCGTTTCATCAGGTGGGAAAGTGTTCATCATACTTATATCTTGTACTGGGTGGCCAGAAGTTAAAGTACATGAGGTAGTGGTATTAAATATCATATCTAACAATACAGTCAGGGAATTGTACCCCTCAGTTACAATTGGTCCTTCGAGCCGGAGGGTAACTAGTGTAATATTAATATAGTGTTATTAATATTGAAATGGCCTATGATGAACACTCCACGAAACGATCCTCCTAACCTAGAACGCCCGCGGCGCAGACGACAGACACCTCAGTACTTAGAGGCTTACACTGTCAGTCAACTACCTAGCCTTCGACAAACGGTAAACGCGGTAAAAGTAGAAAGTAAAATTATGTCTGACCTTAACGACCAGGTTTCCCCGACCACAGAGGCCATAGTAGGTCCTAATGTAACTGACCAAGCTCACGGTGGGGACCAGGAGGGAATTGACATGCCTTTACCCCCCGCCACTACCCAAGAAGTAGTCCCCGACCAGCCCCGGGAGGAAGACAACCCTACAGAGAGAGAACTCTGCACGGAAGAAGAGGAGGAGAGCGCCGAGGAACTAGAGCTCCAGGACTCCCCAACGAGTACCCCCAGGAGCGGCTCACGCAGGAGCGGCTCACCTCCACAACCGCCTTCCCCCAGCGAAGCGGAGAGGATACTACAACAGGCGTTCCTCATCAGCCTGACAGCCTCTACCGAACGCGACCGACTCCAAGCGCAGATGCTTAGCGAGCGCGAACACCTCCAAGCACAGCAACGGAGCGAAGAACAGCGCACACGCCTGGAGATGAGACGCTTCCAGACAGAAGAGAATATGGCAAGAGACCGGGCCGACGCCCAGCGTGCCGCTGCCGGTGCCCAAAGAGACGCAGAGCGCGACAGACTACAAGCGCAACTAATAGAGCAGCTGATCAAAAGGACAACACTCTCTCCTTCCGCCAGGGGTTCAAGGAACTCGTCGAGACAACAGTCAAGGGCAGCGTCACCACAACGAGCAAGCGACCCTGAACTTGACCAACAGACCGAGTCTAGACCCCCCGCAGACCCCCTTCCCATACCGGTCCAAGCGAGACCCAGCTACAAGGAAGGAGCGGCATACACTGCGGAGAAGCTAAATAAACGATTACAGGATCTGGAAGATCTGATAGAGGAAGAAGAGGGAGAGGAGGAGAACCAAGCCCGACGACAGCACAGTACTCCACCGGACCAGGAGGTCCCATACAGTCCAGGCTATACCCCCGCGGCGCTGCGCTACAGACCCCCGACTCTATTCACGGGTGAGCACGACGCACGACCAGCCCCGAGGAACAGCACCTGGACCAACGGGCCATGGTACCCTGCCAGTACCAGCCCACAGCGAGGCGCAAGAGGGGACTCGCCCAGGAGGTCTCTCCCCCAACGCTCGCCAATGTATCAGCCATCCACGGCGTCATACAATGCCACACCGTCATTCCCAGACTTCGCCTATGAGAGTCGAGCACAGTACACGGAGCTCCGGATGTGCTTAGAGACAATGATGGTGGATGTCGCTGATGAACGCCACAAGTATGCAATATTACTGAAGCACCTGAAAGTACCGCGAGCGCACAATATAGCACTAGCCTATGCTACCTCTTCGACCCCATACACAGCGGCCCTTGCAGCGCTGGATCAGAGATATGGACGTATATGGGATTACGTAATCCAGGAGATAAGGCATATTGACCGCCTACCCCCAGCCACAGACAATCGCTCACTAGAAGACCTGTCAATCAAAGTGCAGTCCCTGGTAGGGATGCTGGGAGCGCAACGGGAGAAGGGCATGCATGAGCTATACGCCAACTCTAACGTCGAGAGGATTTTGGAGAAGCTGCCACCCGCAAGACAGGAGCGCTTTAGGCGGCAGAGGGATTACCGGGATCCCAACAGCCCCGAGCCATCCCTCCTTGATCTAGCCGACTTCCTGGCGAGAGAAGTCAGCAGCTTACGACTGGACACCTTCGGGCGGAGCACGCCAAGCTCCAGAGAGGGACCCAGGAGAATAAATGATAGAAGAAGATCGGTGACTGTCATGCACCAATCAGAGTCAGTACCGAGCAGTAAGAGTCACAGCACCCCCTCGAGAAAGGAGAAGTGGAAGATAGCGTGTCCCTACTGTGAGAAAGAACACTGGCTGTCACAATGTGACCTATTCACAAAGATGAATGCAGAAGAAGTGAGTCAATGGATAAAGTCCAACCGGCGCTGTTATCGATGTGCGCGGCCCCACATGGCAGCCGAATGCCGCCTAAAGAAAAGGTGCAGCCGGTGCGATGGAGCCCATCTAGATATACTACACGAAAGTAACGGAAGACGGCCTATACCTGCACCACGGAGCGGCACCAAGGCAAGTGTCATGTACATTGACCCCGCCAGCAGCAGCGGAGCCCAAGTGCTCTTAAAGGTAGTCCGTGTGACATTGAGCTACCAAGATAAAGTCATGGACACTTACGCCGTCCTTGATGACGGGTCAGAGAAGACCCTTCTGCTCGCCTCCGCTGCGACCCAGTTGGGACTGCGGGGGAGCAAGAACGAAATGACGATTCGGACAATAAGAAGAGATTTAAAGACGATAAAGGGCGAGAATGTCTCCTTCACCATCGCAGCCAACTGGCAGCCAGAGCGACGGTACAAGATCACAAATGCTTTCACCAGCCAAGAAACAGGACTATCGCAGTACACCTACCCTGTCACCAAGTTGATGGATAAATATGTGCACCTGCGCCAATTACCTATCCCGCTCATAGACGGCGCTGCCCCGACCCTGTTGATAGGCTCCGACCATGCAGAACTCATAGTCCCGATTGACCGGGTCCATACAGGCCCCCGAGGCTGTCCTGCAGCAGTCGAGACCCGCCTAGGGTGGACCCTACAAGGCCCCCTCGCTAAATCTCTCAACCGAACAGCAGCCACTAGCTGCTTCCACTCCAGAACGACAGAAGAAGACACCACTCTCCTGCAGCATGTCGAGAGGCTATGGACCCTAGAGACAGTGCCCTTTAAGAACGAAAAGAAAGACATTCGCTCTAAAGAAGACATTTACGCCATCAACCTACTCGAGCAGGGGACAAAGAGAGTCACAGTCGGCGGAGTGATGAGATACGCAACTCCACTCCTGAGGCGAGAGGGAATGCCCACCTTTCACGCAAAGAAAGACACCACGGAGCGCTATCTACTGAACACAGAGCGGCGCCTAGCCAAAGACCCCGCTCAAGAGAGTGTGTACCGAGCTGAGATTGAGAAGCTAATCACAGCGGGACACGTAACAAAGATTGACATTAAGGAGGCCGATCAGACGACCGAATCATGGTACGTGCCGCATCACAAGGTCCATCACAACGGCAAGGATCGCATTGTGTTTAACTGCAGCTACCAGATCGGATCCCAAAATCTGAATAAAGAGCTCTTGCCCGGCCCCACACTCGGCCCCTCCCTACTAGGCGTGCTACTGCGCTTCCGCCAGGACAAGGTGGCTATAAGCGGGGATATCAAAGGGATGTTCTTGCAGGTGAGACTAGTAGAGGAGGACAAGCCTCTGCTACGGTTCCTATGGAGAGAGAAGATCGGAGATGAGAACCCATCCATCTACCAGTAGGAAGTACTCCCCTTCGGAACCACATGCAGCCCGTGCTGTGCTACATTTGCACTACAGAAACACGTCACAGAGGACCCAGCAGCAGATGAAGAGGTCCAACACAGTGTGAAGAACAGTTTCTACGTGGACAACTGTTTACAAAGCGTCTCGACTCAAGAAGAAGCCGAGGCTCTCCTAATCAAGTTACGCGCCTCCCTGATCAAAGGCGGCTTTGATCTCAGGCAGTGGGCCAGCAGTGACCCACACGTATTGCGCAGCCTCTCCTCCGCGGACAAAGCTGCCAGCAGCGAGACCTGGATGGCGACAATCCCAGGAGAAGCCCAAGAAATGACACTAGGACTAGTCTGGCGCTTCAAAACAGACTCGCTCCAATATAGACACAAACCCTTGGCTCCAGAGCAGGGAAGGTCGGCGGCGATACCGACCACCAGACGGAGTGTGTACAGAACACTCACCAGACAATATGACCCGTTGGGATGTATTCTACCTTACACCACCAGGGCAAAGATGATTGTACGAGCACTATGGGACAAGGACCAGGGCTGGGACGACCCAATACCCGCACACCTTGCCTCAACATGGAGAGAGTGGGAGACGGAACTCCGCTCACTCCCAGGTGTCAATATACGCCGCAGCTACTTCCCATCCACAGTGAGGCCAGAGACATGCGAGATTGAGCTACACGTCTTCAGCGACGCCTCCGAAGTAGCCTACGGATCGGTGGCCTCCTTGCGTGCCCAAGAGATGGGAGGAAAGATACACACTGCTTTCATCCTGGCCCGCTCAAGAATAGCCCCACGTAAGCAACAATCTATCCCACGTCTAGAGCTCTGCGCAGCCCTCGCAGGAGCGCATCTAGCCACGTTAATCCAACGTGAACTCACCATCCCGGTGCATAGAACAATCTTGTGGTCAGATTCCACGACAGTACTCACATGGATCAAGTCCGATTCATGCAGATACAAAGTCTTCGTGGGAGTCAGAGTCACCGAGATTCAAGAGTTAACAGAAGAACCAAGCTGGCGGTATGTGGACACCAAACACAACCCAGCTGACGTCATCACCCGGGGAATGTCTCTGGATGACCTAACCCGTCGCAACATCTACAGTGACGGACCAGCATTCCTCAAGTTCCCGGAAGGAGATTGGCCTACGCCCACCCCGAGGGAAGCAAGTAACGAGGAGGCTGAGAACAAGAAACCTATGTTCTGTGGACTGAGCACTGTCGCCTCCACAGACCCCAACATAGATGACTGCATTACCCTAGAGAGTGCGCAGCAAAGAACATTCCTGCGGCACCACCCAGAGATTCAGTCCACCACTGACATGTCAGCAGCTGACTACGAAGAAGCAGAACTTCTTCTACTACAACGAGCCCAGAGAGACTCGTTCCCCGATGAGCTAGACCAGGGGTGGCCAACCCGCGGCTCGCGAGCCGCATGCGGCTCTTTGCCCGTCAATGTGCGGCTCTTCCATCCATAAAAAAAATTAAAAAAAAAAAAAAAAAAAAAAAAAAAAAAAAAAATTTACTTTATTTTTTTATGTCACTCATTCCATAAGGACGTAGAATAAACATTTTTTTTTTTTTTTTAATGGTCCATTTGCATGTTCTTGGTATCTGAATCTACATGTAGGGACATATATGGATCAGTGTCAGAAATAGTGTGTCTGTTACTAGGCTTGAGTAAATTGTAATGAACCAAAGGAGAATATCAATTCTATTTAAAAAAAAAATTATCTTTGACTGTAAATAACACCATGCTAAAATTGACCAGACCTGACAAATCTAAGCAAATGAATAAAGGGAAGATGATTAAACAGAAGGTTTTGTAGATACAGTACTGAATTCTGCCATCTTTTTTATAATGTAAATTTCTCCACCATTCTTCATCATATTGCAACACCGTTTTTTGCAAGACGTTCACAGAAAGGTAGAGAAACTAACTGCGTTCTGTTTTATGGCAATAACGTTCAGGTTTGTGGGAGATAATCCCAAAAAATAAGAGAAATTAAAAAGTAAATCCAGAAGTCAGATGATTGACAGGGGCTGGTGTGAGCTGGGTAGGGTAGTTTTTCGAAATTTGAAAGCCCTGAGTCTCTTCCTTCAAAAGACTACACTCACTTTTGGCTGTGCCACTTCCTCCTGTCAATATGCGCCGGTTTCCGACTCAATGCCCTGAGATTTCTATAATCTTATATTTCACTAATAACAGTTAAAATAATTGGTAAACAAACATAATGCTGAAAATATACACTTTTACTGTATATCTCGGGCTTAAGAGGTTAACCCTGTGAGGCCCAAATTAAAAAGAAATTAGCAACTTCAGAGGCCAGAGGGTGGGACATATAAACACATTTACTATCAAATAGCATTGTGAGGCTGAACAACAGGACCAATTGACTATACATGTGCTTAAAGGGGAACTATCTTATAAATGGCTTTTTTCAGTGTTTACCATTGTTTCTTAGCTATGTGGACTTATATTAATAGGATATATGTCTCTAATTCTCATATTGGCGAATTCTTCCAATTCTCCTCTCACAATATTCACCCTCACTGAACTGAGTCATCTGAAAATGTGCATATCTGTGATGTCAGAGATTTCTCAGCTGCATAATAATGTGGCAGTTGATGTGGCAGTTGGCACCAGGCCACACAGTGGTTGGAGCCCAGCCTCAAAACGGCTTAAGATCTTGAGGTAGAAAAATGCGGTTTTTAGTACTTGATTAGAAATACAAAACAATGCATTTTTTTGAAAAAAAACCTAGGTGTTCCATAGACTCACAGGAATTGTGTAAAAGTGCCCAAATAGTGAAAGAAATAGTAAAATAGTTCCCCTTTAACATTTTTTAAATAAACATTATTTTTTTAAATGGCTAAAAGTGATTTTGTAATTTTGCAACCGTGGGTCTCACAGGGTACTTTTAACCCTGTGAGGCCCAAATAAAAAAGACGTTAGCAACTTCAGAGGCCAGAGGGTGAGACCTATAAACACATGAAGGGTGTCGTGACTGAAAAAAAAGGTTGAGAAACGCTGGTATATGGTGTGGCTCTTTGTGGTACCACAGTAATTTTTTTGTGGCTCTTAGTCTCTGACTGGTTGGCCACCCCTGAGCTAGACTGTCTACAGGGAGGAAACCCCGTCCCATCAGACAGCAGACTGATTCACCTGGCACCAGAGAGTGATGCCCATAATCTCATCAGAGTGGGTGGTCGCCTGCGGAGAGCCCCCGATCTACCAGATGACATTAAAGTGGAAATGAAGCAGTGCGATAAATACATATTCATAGCATCACATTAGTATTTAGATAAGCCACAGAAGAAGTCACGTTATAAAAATAAGCAGTTTCTAAGAAAAAACGATTTGTTGTGTACATTTCTGAAGCATTTAGCATTATGGGCGCGGCCATTTTGTTGCTGACGTCATACCGTGGGTTGGGTGTATACACTCTGGTTAGCTGCCTATATTGAATGGGTCAGTCAGCAAATAAAATGTTGCCTACAAAACAACGGGACCGCGGTGGTTCTGTTTGTATTGCTCCTGGCTGTTCAAACTAATTTTACCATGTGAGAGAGAGGAAAGTTGGTTAATTTCCACAAACTACCAGTGAAAAAACAGTGTTGTTGACATGTTGGCTCGGGCTGGCTGCACTCAGGCGGCGCGACCAGCCTGTTGGACAGGGAAGGAGGATCTGCAGAGAACACTTCATTGCCTCGGATTATGTTGTTGGGGTGGGATGTTTGTCCAGAAGACCACTAATCAGCTGAAGCCGGACGCGGTTCCCTCGGTCTTCGACAGACAGACCGGCGTTAGCTCTCGGGAGCGATCGCTAGCTAGTTGGCACCAGCCGGGGCCCGGCGTTAGCTCTCGCTAGCTAGTTAGCGTTAGCAACCGGAGCGTCGCGGAGCATTCAGCCTGCTGGCTACACCGAACCGCGTCCGGCTTCAGCTGATTAGTGGTCTTCTGGACAAACATCCCACCCCACCTGTTCCTCACCAGGCACTCTGCTGGTCCGGAGATGGGCCTTCATCTCCCGGATCCAATCCTCCACCGGCGACTCTCCTCTCTCCCTTCCTCCTCCAAACTCGCTGCATTTCCGGTCCCACTGGACATACACAGTCTGTGAGGGGGGCGAGCCGGATTCACGGCCCTCCTGGTTGAGGGCGGCTCGTGTCTGTTCCAGGGCCAGCGCCTGTCGGTCTAGGAGACCTGCCTGCCAATGGGCTTTGTCCGCCAGGGCCTGTACCTGGGGGGTCAGCTCCTCCATGGCCTCCGGGCCCTCCTTCCTCACTTCGGTGACGGCGTCTTGGCCGTCTCTTTGCTCCTTCAGAGCCGCCTGGGATCGACGCTTCTCTCGGGCTGCCTGCTCGGTCAGCTCCTTCACATCATCGGCCCCCTGTATTAGGAGTGCCGCCTGCGTCCGGCACCTCTCCTGCAGCTCCTCCATCTTCACCGCCATTTCCTGCGTGGCTCGGGTCCCTTCGTCGGACGTCATGGTCTCTCTACTGGTCTGTCAAGGAAGTGGAGTAGGATGTTGATCCTGTTCGTGACGCCAAATGTAGAAGGGTGGATTATCCCTGCTTGTGGGAGTAGTAGTACACAGACACTGGGTAGTAGGATACTATAGTATTGGACCTATAAGTACCCCCGTCTTTGGCCCGGAACATCGTACTGGAGGGCTTGCAGCTGGAGTGGATGGGGCCCAGGATTTACTAACCTGGGGACTGGTACTCTGGTCTCCCTCGCCTTCCAAGGCGGTCAGCAGTAGCTCCCCACACACCCTCACTCCCTCAGTACCTCCGACAGCCCTCCCACACCCAGTGACTGTCAGTTCAATAGTATTATTGGGCTTCCCTTTAAGCAGTACCCTTCCTTGACCACCTGTATAGACCCTTCAAATGCTATTCTGTAAATGGGGTGTAAGGGTTAAATAATTATGCAGTCACAATATTTACCCAGAGAATAAAATAGCAAATGGAACTCAAAGAAAGAGACACACACAATGATCCAGATTAGATCTACGTTTAGTGAAGCCTGGGCAGATTATACATTACAACGTTAATGCTTACTCATATGGCACCGGGTGCTCTTGTTATCAATGTAGGGGAAGCTCTTCCCACCATAGGCACCGAGTGCTCAATACATTAAACCACCCCGCTTGTACTGGGGGAACCCAGGCATAGAAAGTAGACACATTGGGAATTTCAAAATCAAACAGTCAAATAAACAAATAACAAAATAACCAATAAATGTGGGCCCACGTTATCAAAGAAAACCTAACCTAAGCCGGCTTAATTGTTTGGGGTACCCCTTAGACACTGTTGGTTAGCGTTCACTTCAATGGACGTTGCTGTTGATACACGTGGTACTGTTAGTACTTAGCCAAGATGGCGGACCTACTCTTGTCACCGCTAGTCCGGATGACAAGATGGCGTCGGCGATCCGCGAGCACAGCCAGCAGGTTGGGCGAACAGCAGGCAGTGGTTAGCTGGCAGAGCTTGCTGTATGGCGTCCTCTGCTGGTGGGAAGAGGCGTCCTCTGTACCGTCTGAGAAACGTCCACCGCTGCTGTTGCTGGCTTGCTTCTGTCGCGCGAGCTAATACTTTGGCTACCTTAAACATAGCTAAGCTTTGGGTCTCGGCGCACCCTCCTGCTATTCGGTTACACTGTTAACGCAACGTGGCTGGCTATACCACCGGTCTCTTCAGCGCCTCGCGCCCGGTAGTCTACTCAAGTCAGACGGAGCCGTTAGCGGCATGCTACTATACCGCACACAGTAACTACTATAACCCGATAACGTTAGACGTTAGTCTCGTTAGCTCTAGACGTTAGTCCTTGGGTTCGGTTTCTCTTACACTATCGCTGATACTTCTAGGATAACCCGTCACTAGCAAGTATGTCTCATCACCCGCCGCTCGCTCCGACGGGGCTCTCCAACTTCACTTCTTCAACGGGGCTATTCCAAAGCACACACCCGTTCACGGCCAAGTCCAACGCCGAAGATAACTTCCTGTTCCCCTCGCCTCCAGGTAATGCCCTCTTCCTCGTTGCTTGCTTCTATCCGCTGCTCCACCTGCCACCACTGCACTCCGCCCCCTGCTGGCAGCCTCCACTGGTCCCACGCAAAGACCGCTCCAGAAAGGGAAAGAAAGGGCTCAATGTTATTGCTAGTAATCCATACTGCATCTGGAGAAGAGTAGCACCTCACCTCGTCGTTAGACTGGGCGAGCTATCCAAAGGAACACTGTAAATCACACGTTATACACACACAGGGAAAGTAACAGTTAGTTAGCACTACTGAATACTTTGTAGAATATTCAGGCTGCTACACATGGTTTGTTGATGGGATAGCATTGTACCCTTTTGGTAGGCACAATGCTATCCTCACAGAACTTAATGTAGTCGGTAACACTGTCTGTGGCATTTTCAATTCATCATAACATATGTGTCACCTGGCAGCGCTAGTGACCACAACTCGGCCCGCCCCCTTCTCGGCTAGACGTTCTAGAGTTTTCTTTTTTTTTTATGTGTTTTTTTCTTTTCTTCATATTATTATAAATTGAATGTATAAGTACTTGTTTACTATAAAAACGAACAGTTAGAATATCTAAAATAGTGTCAATCCTGTGTTTAAATTTAGGTTGTTCACGGACTTTATTTCAATGAAACGGGGGCGTAATTACTGTATTTGCATGTGAATCAAGCCCGCAGAGATTTACATTGGGGGAGTGTTTGAAGCGACGCACTGGCTGTCTGTTTACACTTTCAATGGGATTATCATCAGGTTGCACTCTGGATCAGAAAGAGATGAATGCATTGGATCTAATGAACGAGTACAGGAACTTTGTTAAACCAGTTGATTCAGTCTCTGCTCACCGGTGAAAACACTGCGCTATTCAACGGAATTAACTATGAGATCGGTCGAGATGCGTCTGCATGGGTAAGTTTAAGAATGTTTGTTTATGTTTACAGTAGCATGTTTACAATTCCGCATCTTTGATAAAACTACACCAAGTTTTTCTGCCGACCACAAGTCCAACCATGTCACGTTTATTGTGTTATTACGACGAGCTGTAACTAGGAGGGATATGAGCACTGTGTGTGTGTAACTAGGAGGGATATGAGGACTGTGTGTATGTGTAACTGTGACACTGACATCCATCACTTCAATCATACATTATTTTATTATTTATGCATCAGAGAATGGCCCATGCCACTGAGTGAGGACTTTGTTGCTTTTTCTCGTTGTGACATAGATTTAACAATAATTCTGCTTGCAGCTTGATGTGTGTATGTGTAACTACCCCCCACCCCACCTCATACAATGTACAGTTTCTTCATCAAATACTCTCTTCTTCTTTTTTAACTCTTAGCATATCAGGTAAGTGTGTGTGTAAGCAGCTTGCAGAGCTACATAACATTAGGCCCATGCCACTGAGTGAGGACTTTGTTGCTTTTTCTCGTTGTGACATAGATTTAACAATAATTCTGGTGTCAAAGCAGCATGGGGGGGGGGGGGGGGGGTACATAGCTTCACAGTCCTATACAGTCCAGATAGGGGGTCCTGGAGAGACAGGGGTCCTGAGGAGAGAGAACTCTGATGGCAGCACTTAATTGTGTTAATGTTATTCAGGTGAGGGGCGTTGCTGGAGGGGGTTTTGTTGACGCCCAGTTGAAACGGTCTGAAGTGTGAAAAGTAGCCTTCCTTTGAGAAGCCTTTTCACCCCTTAAGTATTCTAGAACACAGCCAGTTTTAGAAGTTATAATTGAGCACATCGTGTTCAAAACATTCTCAGATTTCAACATATGACACATCATTTGAAAGCTTAGATTCTGTACTTTAGCAATCTGGAATAATCTGAAAAATTGAAATGTAGAGATCTGGCACAAAGCGCTGTGAGGTGACACTGTGTCACTTGGCAGCGCTTGCGACCACAACTCGGCCCGCCCCTTTTTCGTCTACACGTGAAAACGTTTTTTTTTTTTTTTTTTTTTTTTCTTTTTTTTTTTTATATATTATTATAAATTGAATGTATAAGCACATATATACTATAAAAACGAACAGTTAGAATATTTAAAAATAGTAACAACCTTTGTTTAAAAGTAGGCTGTTCACGACATGATTTCAGTGGAACGGGAGGCGTAATAACAATTTGCATTTGAATCGAATCTAAACCTTGGGGGGGTAGCCAGCCCGGAGCGCAACGCCCCCACAATACCTATACATACACCTGTTGGCATCTGGTGACACTTTTAATGTGTCTTGCGTTGAGATTGAGAGATGGATGCGAAGACGATCGCTGCTGAACTCAACAAGATATCTGCTGCGGGGAGAGCCATCGATGGATCGCATTTAATGAGTGGGTACTTAACGGACTATTTTCACCCAGGTGTCCCCGAACCACCGCCCAAACCGGACTCTTCAGATGAAGAAGAAGATTCGGAAAACGAAGTAGTGCCTGATATCGATCCGATACCGCAGCGCGCTGATGATTTTGAAGAGGAAGATGAGCGCGCGGATCAATCAGATTTAGAGGATGATTCTATTCACAGCGGGACCGTCACACCGGGCTATTCAACGGAATTAACGATGAGACATGTCGCAGATATGGTGTCTGTTGTAACCGTAGACAGTGACACCAATGAAGAATTGAAAAAAATAAGAACGTTTGATTGCAAATGCTATAAAGAGCGGAAAGAGAATTCCGAACGGCAGGCGTTGTCGTGTACAACAAAACTGTCGGAAGAATTGATATACAATAGCAGACTGGACATGGCCTCATTGACGCCGAAAGAGAGGGACATGTGTCTGCTCTCGGCTATACAAACAGGCATCAATGATTCTGAAGTCACACAGAGCACGAAGAGAGTAAACACCATTCGCAAAGCTTCACGGACAGTGTACAGATTCCATAACGTCGTGGTCTGCCGGGCAACATTCTGCTTTCTCCATGGGTAAGTGTGCCATTATTATTCTGTGTGCATGTGTAACTATGACCGGTTAGTACAGGCTAGTATACATTCTGGAACATTCTGAATTGTGTTGTCATAGTAGTGATGTCATAGCAGACCCTTGATTGATTAAGTTTATTAACAGATTGCAGAATGGGTACAGTACAGTACAGCTCAATACATACAATTGTTAAGAGGATGCAGACCTGAGAAAGACTTTCGTCTTGTTTCCATCAGGGTCCCCCATTTTCAATTCATCATATGACACACATGACATACAGATAGACAGTACTGCTACATCTATACATTTATGACATACCAGATTTTCAAATACAGTACTGTTTGTGATACTAAAAAATATACATTTGACATAGAAACATGTGCATTGGGGAGGTTGGGTAGGTGGGGTGGGGCTGTACATTGGAGGTGGGGGGGGGGGGGGGGTGGGTAGGGGGGGGGGGGGCACTGTACATTGGAATACTCACATACATTTGACATAGAAACTGTACATTGGAGGAGGTTGGGTAGGTGGGTTGGGTGGGGCTGTACATTGGAATACTGACATTTGTAGGGGCCAGTTTTGAATTGCAGTCTCCCGTAGGTGTTCTTTGAGAACTATAGAGAACTACAGTACTATACAATAATATTCTATATAGTGCAAAGCACGTGACTGTATTGAAGACATTATCATTGGCTCTAGCTAGCAGGGACTGTGTATGTGTGTATAATAATGATTTCACATTTTTTTTTGTTTAGGATAAGCTGTGGACTTCTCAAAGCTATTATCAAGCACTACAAGACAAATGGAATGACACCACGTGATAGGAAAAAACAACCGAGAACTCACAAAAAGTTTCTCTGTAAAGACGACTGTCAACGTGTGGTGGATTTTCTCACCAATTATGCAGAGGTCCATTCTATTGTCTTGCCTGGTAGACATCCTGGCCACAGAGACTACACTGCCAAGTTACTTCCAAGCAATCTGACAAAAGCGGCACTCTGGCGTCAATACAAACCGGCTGGGGAGGAAGCAGGTATGTGTGTTTGTTATTTATTAATTTATTTCATGACATGAGGTACAGCCGCCTGGACTGCAACATTCCATAATGTTGATAATTTTCTACTGTTCTATAATAAGCATGATCTGTTCAACTGTGAAATGCAATGTTGAAGGAGCCAAGCTGCTTTCATCAAATATCCTTCTCACAATACAATATCTCCAATGTACTTATTGACATCACTTAAGTTCAAGCCCCCCTCCATAAACCACTTGTGTTTACACATCAATTGTGTAAATTTGCAGCATAGACCAGTCCTCCTGAGTAGCCATCCTCTGGCATTGTGTATATGTAATGTGTACTATTACCAAGACAAAGACATTAACGATCTAACATTCCATAAACCACTTGTGTTTACACATCAATTGTGTAAATTTGCAGCATAGACCAGTCCTCCTGAGTAGCCATCCTCTGGCATTGTGTATATGTAATGTGTACTATTACCAAGACAAAGACATTAACGATCTAACATTCCATAAACCACTCGTGTTTACACATCAATTGTGTAAATTTGCAGCATAGACCAGTCCTCCTGAGTAGCCATCCTCTGGCATTGTGTATATGTAATGTGTACTATTACTATTTTATTCTAGGACATCGCGTTGTTGGTCAGGGGAGCTTTCTTCAGCTGTGGAAAACCCTTCTGCCCCAGATAACAATCATCAAACCGAGGACAGATTTGTGTTGGGAATGCTACAAAAACAACTACCAGTTGAGTCAAGCGGCTGGCAAGCCGGATAAATTGCAGACAGAAAAATTGCAGGTGCAATTACAACATCTGGCCCGTGTTAAGAGAGAGCGCAAGCTGTTGCAGGCTATGACTGCTTCCACCCAAAAGACCTGTGCGGAATTGCAGCTGAGTCTAGGCCCTGCCACACCGGCAAGCAAAGACATCACAATGCACTACAGCTTTGATTATGCACAGCAGGTGAGAATCCGATCCTATTACAATGTAGCTTTTTGTTGTTAACTTACTTGACAAAAATCGTTTGTTTGCTGTATTACAGCATTACATCATGTTGTGTAATATTTAAAATGACAATCACCATCACAATTACTACAGCACTACTGTACTACTACACTACAACATTATTTCAATGTATCATTTTTCTTCCGCCAGGTACACTACCCCTCTCACCCTCTTCAAGTTGGGCCGATGTATTTTGCAACACCGCGCAAGTGTGGCCTGTTTGGCGTACATTGTGAAGGGCTGACAAAGCAGGTGAATTACCTTATTGACGAAGGGATGGCCACGAGTAAGGGTAAGAGACTCCAAGATACCAACATCTTCCCAGCCATAGCAGAGCTCTTGGTCACTTTATCTGTCTGTAAACTGTCCTTTCATTGTGTCCTTTAATATTTCCCATTACAGGTAGCAATGCTGTGATCAGCTATCTGCATCATTACTTCAACAATTACGGCGTTGGAGAAACGAAAGTCGACCTGCACTGCGACAATTGCTCGGGCCAAAACAAGAACAACTACGTCTTGTGGTATTGTGCCTGGCGTACACTCCACCGACAGCACCTGCAGCTTGGTCTCCACTTCCTAATTACAGGCCACACTAAGTTTGGTCCCGACTGGTGCTTTGGTTTGATAAAGCAGGTATACAGGAAAACTGCAGTCGATACCCTGGCAGGTATCGCCGACATCGTGAGGAAAAGCTCTGAGGTAACCTAGTAAGGTTTAGTCGATAAACCAATGTACAGTTCCCCCCCCCCACAATGTACAGTTTCTGCATCAAATACTCTTTTTTAACTCTTTTTGTATCACAAACCGTGCTGTATTTGTAAATCACACACACACACACACACACACACACACACACACACACACACACACACACACACACACACAGATGGACCCTGCATCCATACACTCTGTAGACATTGACTTTTATTTTATCTTCCTAAAATTGTTTATTCTATTAGTCCCCTATACTGTCCAGATAGATGGACCATAGAAATGGACTATTTTATTGTATCTTCCTAATAATAATTATTGTTTATTAATTGTGCACTGTTGACAGCACTGTAAATCACACACACACACACACACACACACACACACACACACACACACACACACACACACACACACACACACACACACACACAGATGGACCCTGCATCCATACACTCTGTAGACATTGACTTTTATTTTATCTTCCTAAAATTGTTTATTCTATTAGTCCCCTATACTGTCCAGATAGATGGACCATAGAAATGGACTATTTTATTGTATCTTCCTAATAATAATTATTGTTTATTAATTGTGCACTGTTGACAGCACTGTAAATCACACAACGTCACACACACACACACACACACACACACACACACACACACACACACACACACACACACACACACACACACACACACACACACACACACACACACACACACAGATTACAGACTTCTGAATGATTGTATTGTACCCATTCTGCAATCTGTTAATAACATTTTCAATCAATCAATCAGGTGAAAGGAGTCAATATCCCCCAACTTGTGGGAAGCGAAGATGGGACAGTGTTTGTCCGAAGCTACGACTGGCAGACACATTTGGGTGGCTTCTTCAAAAGGTTCCCACAGATAAAGAAATACCAGCACTTCAGGTAATTGTCTATATTTTATTGTATATTGTATATATATTTTATCATAATAAAATAAGTAGAAGAAAGCAGGAAGCCGGACCAGCACACTCAGGTTTTCGCAGCCGAATACAGACATGTTTCGGAACAGGTGTTCCTTCTTCAGTGTATTATTATTATTATTATTATTATTATTATTATTATTATTATTATTATTATTATTATTATTATTATTATTATTATTATTATTATTATTATTATTATTATTATTATTATTATTATTATTATTATTATTATTATTATTATTATTATTATTATTATTATTATTATTATTATTATTATTATTATTATTATTTTTTTTTTTTTTTTTTTTTTTTTTTTTTTTTTTTTTTACGAATGAGGAAATGTTTTCCTCCTGTTTTTTCTGTTCTTATCTTAGAGAATTTTGGTTTGCAAATATTGCAATAGGCTAATTTACTTAGCCCTATTAGCTATGATGAAGAAGGTTTATTTTGTTTCTGGTAATCAATGTACGAAATGTGTTGACATGGATGCTTGACTCACAGTGTCCTGGAGGCTGGGACCAGTGTTTTCTTTACGAAATAGACAATATTTTAAATGTGTTCTTTATTCTATTACAGCTTCGATGCCAGCAGACCTGGCATGGTGACGGCGAAATTACACCGTGATGATGCTGAACCATTCGAGTTTCAACTGCTGAAAGACCCAAAACGCTACCCGACCATCTCCAATTTTCCAGTGATACCCCCACCCGGTCTTGACAATGACAGGCAGAATTATCTTTTTAAGGAGATAAGACAATACTGTTCTGATGCGGGAAAAGACATCACATGCCCGCGACCAACGTCTACAGCACCTCAGAACAAGACTGTACGATGTTAGATACCCTCAAGACCAACGTCTACAGCACCTCAGAACAAGACTGTACGATGTTAGAAGACCCAACACACACAAAGATACAGATAAGTGCTGAGATCACACACACACACACACACACACACACACACACACACACACACACACACACACACACACACACAGATGGACCCTGCATCCATACACTGTAGACATTGACTTTTATTTTATCTTCCTAAAATTGTTTATTTTTTATTGTGATGTTACCTACTAAGATAAGATGATCCTTTATTAATCCCCTTGGGGAAATTCTGGTGTCAAAGCAGCATGGGGGGGGGGGGGGGTACATAGAAATGGACTATTTTATTGTATCTTCCTAATAATTATTATTGTTTATTAATTGTGCACTGTTGAGCTATATAACGCTGTCTGTATAATGACAATAAAGACTCTAGAAATATTCTATTCTATTTAATTTTATTAAAGCACTTTGGTTTGTGCTTAAGCTCCTGTCTGTACAAGCTGGCAGAAGACGAGCCAAATTAACTTCAATTAATATCTGAAACTACTAACCTTCATACCATCTTTTACTAGTATCCATCTTACTACTACTACCTACTATGCTAATAATGTCTATAGCTCAATACAAACAAGAGAATGAAGATCGGGTCCTGAGGAGAGATAACTGCCATGGCAGCACTTAATTATGTTAATGCTATTCAGGTGAGGGGCGTTGCTGGAGGGGGTTTGTTGACGCCCAGTTGAAACTGTCTGAAGTGTGAAAAGTTGCCTTCCTTTGAGACACCTTTTCACCTCTTAGGCAATCTAGAACACAGCCAGTTTTAGAAGTTATAATTGGGCACATCGTGTTCAAAACATTCTCAGATGTCAACATATGACACATCATTTGAAAGCTTAGATTCTGTACTTTAGCAATCTGGAATAATCTGAAAAATGAAAATGTAGAGATCTGGCATAAAGCGCTGTGAGGTGACAGTGCAATAAAAGAGACAAGAAAATTAGATAAAAAGTGCAGAGTGACAGCGGACGTCATGTATAGATGCTGGGCTAGCTCTGGTCAAAGGCCAGGGAGAAGAGGTGTGTTTTGAGCAAGGATTTAAAAACCTCTAGGCTCTGGGCAGATCTTATGTGGGGGGAGGCTGTTCCAGAGTCGGGGGGCAGCAGCAGCAAAGGCTCTATCTCCCCTGGTTTTAAGCCTGGTCCTAGGCACCTCCAGCAGCAGCTGGTCAGCAGACCTTAGGGCTCTGGATGGGGTGGGGTGATGTAGGAGCTCAGCTAGGTACAGTGGAGCCAGCCCATGTAGTGCTTTAAAAACAGTCAGTAAAAGTTTAAAATCAATACGGAAACGGACGGGGAGCCAGTGGAGAGAAGCCAGAACTAGTGTAATGTGGTCACGTTTCCTGGTACCGGAAAGCAGGTGGGCAGCCGCATTTTGTACCAGTTGCAGGCGACGGAGCAGCAACTGGTCAATGCCGACATACAACGCATTGCAGTAATCCAGCCGGGTCGAGATAAAGGCATGGATCACCCTCTCCAGATCCTTCTGGGAGAGGTATGGTTTGGTCTTGGCTAGGAGTCTGAGGTGAAAAAAGCTAGTTTTGACCACCGAACTAACCTGTTTATCAAATAAAAATATTCTGTCGAAGATTACTCCGAGGTTTCTGACAGAGGAGCGGATATTTGAGCCCAGGGGGCCTAGGGCAATGGCTGTAGGGTCAGGTGAATCATTACTAAATAAAATTATCTCTGTTTTGCGCTCGTTTAAGTTGAGAAAGTTTGCACTCATCCATAATTTTATATCAGCCAGGCAATCTAACAGTGGTTGTAATGTGACCTTGCCTTTTGCTTGTAGGGGTGAATAGATCGTCGGCAAAGCAATGGAAGGACATGTTATGCTTTGCAATGATTGAGCCTAAGGGCAACATATATAATAAAAGGAGGATGGGGCCCAGTATCGACCCCTGGGGCACCCCACAGGTAAGTGGGGCCGCTGAAGAGAAGAATTCTCCAAGCTGGACTGAGAAGCTCCGGTCAGTCAGGTAGGACTTAAACCAGCTTAGGGCGACGCCTGTGATGCCAACATGTTTTTCAAGGCGCGACAGTAGGATAGTGTGGTCTATAGTGTCGAAGGCGGCTGTGAGGTCTAAAAGCACGAGAATGGCGGGATTTCCAGAATCGGCAGCTAAAATGAGATCATTTTGAACTCTCAGGAGGGCTGTTTCGGTGCTATGGTGCGGTTTAAAGCCAGACTGAAACTTTTCGTGGATTTGATAAACATCTAAAAACAGTTTTAACTGGAGGTAAACTGCTCGCTCCAGGACTTTTGACAGGAAGGGTAATTGGGAAATAGGCCTGAAGTTTGATAAAATAGAGGGATCAAGGTTTTTCTTTTTTATCAGGGGTTGAACCACAGCATGTTTAAAGGCGGTTGGGACACAGCCAGAGCTGAGAGAGGAATTTACCAGCAATAGAATAGTGGGCAAGACTGAATCGAGCACTTATTTTAGAAGGCGAGAGGGAAGGCTATCTGAGGGGCAGTTTGTGGGCCATAAGTGCTTAATTATGTCAGAGAGAGAGGAGGGAGAGACGGGCTCGAACTGCTCAAAAACAGCAGGCAGGGAGTGTAGGGGAGGAGGGGGGGGGGGGGGCTGGGAAGGCTGTAGTGAGAACTGGTCTGAGAGCGGAGATTTTATCAATAAAAAAGTTTTGAAAACTTTCACAGAGAGCAGATGATGGCACAACTGGGGAAACATCACGGGGGTTAATGAGGGAGTTAAGAATTTTGAAAATAATCTGGGGCTTGTGGCAATTAGTAGAGACCAAATTGGAGATGTATTCGCATTTAGCAGTTTTGACAGCATTTTGATATGCAGATAGACAGTCACATAGGATTTCGAGGGAGACGTGGAGCTTATCCTTATTCCACTTTCTCTCCGCACGCCTACATGTGCGTCTGAGAGAGCGCGTGGAGTCATTTAGCCATGGTGTTTGGAGTGTTTTGCTGCGTTTGGACCTGAGAGGTGCAACAGAGTCTAAAATGTTTTTACAAGTCGAGTCAAACATTGAAATTAAATCATCTATATTAAAAACACAGTTTGCGCCCAAAGCGTGAAGTGGGGAACCATTAAAAGCATCAGAAAAAAGCACAGCAGTCAAGGGGTTTAACGTTCGCGAGTGGCGCGCAGGGGCATGGTCATTTTTACGTGGGCACGGGCAATGCCGCCTCAGGGGGTGTGCGAGCAATGCGGTCGCACAGGGCCTCGCGGGAAGGGGGGCCTCGCAAAAAATATATATATATATATTTTTTTTTTCTTTTTTTTTTGCGAGGCCCCCCTTCCCGCGAGGCCCTTTTTCATCACAGACCTAAAATCTAGTTTTGCTTACATGCTTATATATTTCACATTAGACACGTTTGTAGAATAGTGTTCCGGGCTCTGCGGCTCTGCTGCTCTGCAGATATACTATTGGTTTCATTCAATTACTTTTGTACAAAGCATCGTTGGAGGACTAACACTAGGGGGAGCCGAGCTGGTTGGCGTCGGTCTGGTAGTCGGTAGAGAGATGTGAAGAAGACCGGATCCACGAGGGGAGGGGACCAGCCAGGTATAGGGTCTATTCAGCGCTATCCACAGGAGCGAGTGGATGTCTTTTGAAAAGCAGCATCGCAGCAGAAGAAATAACACTGTGTGCTATAAGCTTGTTATCAATACCAAGTATGATTAGGTTATGCCAAGACAAAGAGGACGTTCGGCAGATGGACTGAAGATGAAAGTTGTTGCGTGTTAGAACCTTCAGTCAGGCTATAGCTATGTTGGCTAGTAGCAATTAGCTAAAGGCAGGGACAGGTAACTAGCGTTAGGTAACCTGTCCCTGCCTTTAGCTAATTGCTAATTGCTACGTTATCGAGTGCTAACGTGTGGCAGATAAACTAGGACTCCCAAGTTCATCCCAATGGGGGGACAATATCATGGATGCGACTGGTGAACTTTTTCATCTCCACAGTAGGAAAATGCGTCGACGTCGTCTCCTTCCAACTTTGCCATTGATTCTGCGTTAGGGTGAGTTTTTCATGCAATCTATTCTGTTCCCGCCGTGGTCTCTGTCTCTCTCTCTCTCTCTCTCTCTCTTCTGTTGTGCTGCACCCGCCGTGGTGTGTGTCTCTCTCTCTCTCCATCTCTGTCTCTCTCTCTCTCTCTCTTCTGTTGTGCTGCACCCGCCGTGGTGTGTCTCTCTCCATCTCTCTCTTTCTCTCTCTCTCTCTCTCTCTCTCTTCTGTTGTGCTGCACCCGCCGTGGTGTGTCTCTCTCCATCTCTCTCTCTCTCTCTCTCTCTCTCTCTCTCTCTCTCTCTCTCTCTCTGGGCACGGGGCTATTAAGGTAAACACAACACTACAACAGGTGAGTGGTCAGAAAGACCTGCAGCACAGATATGTTATAGAGACAGATACACCAAACGATAACACAAGATCTAACGTATGACCTTTTTCATGTGTTGGGCCAGTGACTGATTGTATCAAATTAAATGAATCAATGAGATTCAGAAAGTCCCGGGATAGGGGTAGCGACGGACAGCAGACATGAACATTAAAATCATCCGCAGATTAAAACGTGGTCATTGAAGAAACACACTCCTCAATGTCAGTTTCAGTATTTAATAAAAGACAAAGATGAAGACACCCTGAAACAGACAGACAGCACAGTCAGCTGACAACGTATCTCCTGAATACACAATCACACTATAGTAACACATAAATATATATATCTATATAATGCATATATAATATAATATATAATATGTATGAACAGTAATAGTGCATAGAGCATCTCACATGAATGAATGAACGACGTCTCTGCAGGAGGCGAAGTGAAGAATGACAACTAAGATGGCCGCTCAGCGTAGTGCACGGCATATCCGGTTGGATGCTGGTAAGACGCTGCCCTCTAGTGGCCGGCGATAAACTCTTCAGTCATATTTCACCATGATCCCAGCGAGAAAGTCAGCAAAGTCTGTGATAAACTCCTTGTTGAATTTAGATGGGCGATAGATAACGGCACAGAGCACAGGAGACGACAGGTGCAGTTCAAATGTTTGCAGCTCAAAGCTAGAGTAGCTTGCTACAGGCTGGGACAGGCGGCACTGGAAGCAGGATTTGAACACAGAGGCTAAACCTCCACCTCTACCGGAGGACCGGGGGAATAAAAAAATTTACAGTCAGGAGGGAGCAGTTCGGAGAACGGTGTACAGCAGGGGCGTTTTTAGGCTTAGAAAACATTGGGGGCTTCAGCCCAGGGGGGTGGAGGGGGGGGTCACCCCCCCCCCCCTTTTTTTTATTTTTTTTTAAGCACAGAAATACGCAATTTTAGATTAATTAGAGATGAATACTGAATAACTAGAATCATTAGAGGTTCTCAAAGTGAGGTCCAGGTCCATGAGAGGGATATGGGCAGTCCCTAGAAAATTCAAAGTTAACAGGACCAAATCATCAGTTTCTTATTTATTTATTTATTTAGCCAGATAAAACATTGATCTGGTCCAAGAAGCCCCAACAGGAGTACAAATATACATATATACACATATATATACATATAATATATATACATATACTGTACATACATACACATATACACCAATAACAAAATAAAAACACAGTTAATTGTAGATACACAATCAGGTTTAAGCACTATAAAAATGCAGCAGGTGAGTTCACCTGTCTTCAACCAAAATGGAAGGAGAGTGAAGTACTGTACACAGAGAACATGAAAATATACAATACATTCACCAAACACTACACAAGACAACCAATGATGCAGACTGATGAAAATATACATTTTCTCCCATTTTCCCAAATCAGTCAACATGGAGAATCACAACAAAAATTATCTTGCCAGGTCCAGCTAGGCAAAGAGATAATGTCTAGTATTTTCTGTTTAAATTTTTTCAAAGAAATTGTCTGATATTTGCTGAGCTTACAGTGTTATGCACATAGTAGCATGAAAACTGGGACATGTATTGTTGTGATTCTCCATGTTGAAATGTTGACTGATTTGGTTATATAGAGAGAAAATGTTATTTTTTTCATCAGTCTGCATCATTGATTTGGGTATATGTAGATAAATAAATTATATTTTCATCAGTCTACAGCATTGGTCTTGTGTAGTGTTTGGTGAATTTATTGTATATTTGCACATTATCTGCGTACTTCACTTACAGTACTCTAATCACTGAGAAGTAGAATTGCTAAATATGTTTTATAGGTTAAGCACAGCTGTGTGTGTAACTGGTTCAAACAGAATTAAGTCATTATGTAACGTGTGTTTCATATGGTAACAAAATTAGTGTATGGTTTGACAAGTGTTTAATTTAGCAAAGGATCTGAGGTGTTCTGATAATTGTGTGTGTGGTTGTGCTAATTGTGTGTTTTGAAACACCAGGCCCCGTTTTCAAAATCATGCTTAAACAATCGAAAAAAAACTATTGTGTGTTTCATTATATACATATGTTTCAGTCTTCTCATTAAAAAAAGATTCGATTTTTGGGTCTTTTCCTGCCTTTGGTCCGCTTTGCATTCACATCACAAATGAACCGCAGCAGGGTTCACTTGCAAGAGTGAATGAGCTTTCACACCACCCCAAACCAACCGGACTATCCGAGGTTCGATTAAAGCTTATTATAGGACACTGGACATGGGTATGGATCAAATCAAATCAAATCAAATTTATTTATAGGGCCCGACAACACACGTTAATGTCCCCATGGGCCGTACAGGTCTTCTTTAAACAAGTCAAGAAGACAACATAACAATAAGTCAAGAACAGAACAAGAACACTAGATGAATGCAAATAAATGAAAGAATGCAAGCACTCCCAGACATACCCCACGCGAAGGTAAGGAAAAACTCACTAAAACCTAACAATAGGGAAAAAAAGCTCCACAGGCAATGTGGAGGAGAGAAACCTTAGAAGGGCCGTTCAAGGGGGGATCTCCCTTCTTAGATGTCGGTGATAGTAGTGTTGCAGACGGACAGTTGATAAGCATGCACTCATGTGTGTGGTGAAACACAGATGAGTGCATGCAATAGCAACTGTACATTTTGAAAAATTAAAGATAGAGCTAATAGCGATAGCAACTGAACATTTTGAAAGATTAAAGATAGAGTTGATAGCGGATCTATTTGAGGCACAGGGGCGGCGCAAGAGGGTCACGTCCTCCCCGTCTTAGTCACGGGACATTCAACACTCCGGTCGTTGCTCAGGGACAGCCGGAGACAGGGGGAAGGGGGGTGGCGCAGAGAGGGTCGCGAACTCCCCGACATCATCGCGGGACATCCGGCACTCCGGTCACCACTACGAGACCTCCGAAGACAGGGGGGCACGCAGAGGGGGTCGCAATCTCCCGGCCTTCGTCACGGGACGTCCAACACTCCGGTCAACACTCCAGGACAGCAAGTCATAGGAAGACAGGGAGACGGGACAGGCGTTAGACAGCTCATGAGATTGTAGTAGGCGGACATAGCAATAGATACAAGTGGTAGGCATATATGTGAATGGAGTAGATATATGAAGTAAGCGTATTATGTGAATAGAATAGAAGTACTTAACCCAGCAATGAAACCGCGTTGACTGTTAATCTGTTAACAGTCTGTTAATCAGTTGACAGGACCACGGACAGACGGCGGTGAATAACTGATCCAATGCCTCGGAGGTGCATGTAGAGCAGTCACTACAAGCTTGGCCAAGACCCCGAGGCATCCATCACCTTGGTCAGCGCCAGGAGACGGGTACTCAGAGAGAAGGGGGAGGGAGGGGGGGGGGGGGGGGGGGAGAGGGGGGGGGGGGGGGGAGAGTTAGAGAGTTCCCATGTTTGTGGTGCTGCAAAGGAGCAGACATGTAGTACCCTGTAGTGCCATGTAGTACCCCGTAGTGCCATGTAGTACCCTATAGTACCCCATAGTGCCATGTAGTACCCCGTAGTATCCTGTAGTACCCTGTAGTGCCATGTAGTACCCTATGGTGCCATGTAGAGCTATGTAAGCCATGTAGTACCCTGTAATGCCATGCAGTACCAAGTAGTACTCTGTGGTACCATGTAGTACCCTGTACCCTAACTAAACTACCCTATAGTAAACTACCCAGTGGTACCATGTAGTACCCTGTACCATAACTAAACTACACAGATTAATCTAAAGGTCAGTCCCCGACCAGGTGAGATCAAGGTAGGTTGAAGGAGAGAGAGAAAAGATGAGTCTTAAGCAGGGATTTAAAAGCTTCGACAGAGCAGGCGCCCCTGATGACGGCAGGTAATTTGTTCCACAGGTAGGGAGCGCGGTAGACAAAGGCTCTGTGGCCGGCGGATTTCTTTTTAACCCTAGGGGTCGATAGAAGCCCCGCATTTTGTGAGCGCTCCAGGTGCTGCTGCGTTAAAGTGCACATCTTCAATATCTGTACTATTTAAAAGCACAGTGCAGGACACACTCAAAGGTTATCGCACATCAGAGATGGCAGTGGACATGTATGACAGGACAAAGGCCATATGTAATGGCCTTTGGATTGAGGAACATACTACCAGCCAAAGGAGGAAGCAGAAAAGGATGGACGAGTATGTAGTTGAGTCATCTTGTGGCACAAGCTCAGACCTCAGCTCAGGAGATCAGCTGAGACAGAGACTGTTCTATCCAGTCGTCGACAGAATGCTGCAAGAGCTTGAGAGCAGGTTCTCATGAGTTGGATAACAATTTATGAGAGGCATACAGGCATGTTATCCAGCCTCAGACCAGTTTCTCTCAGTGGAATTGCTGCAACCCCTCGCCACACATTACAATATCCAACTATTGCCAGAGGAGATCACAGTTGCACGAGTGTTTCCTGGTCAGGACAGGCAGAGATGCAGTCCCTACTATCCAAAGTGTCTTTTCCCTCCTGGATGATAATAATAATAATAATGCATTTGATTTATAAGGCGCCTTTCAGGACACTAAAAAAAAAGTCCACAAATCGGTGAATGAAAGAATTATAGGATCAAATGAAAACTACTTACTAAAAATGTTTAAAAGTACTAAAAACCAACAAAAAATACCAAACACTAACAAACATTCAGCACAGACAATGGGGATGCTGACATAAAAAAAAAAAAAAAAAGTAAAAAAAAAAAAAAAAAAATGTAAACAATTTTTTTTTTTTTTTTTTTTTTTTAGATCCGGGGCTAGGAGAAAAACATCCGGGGCTAAAGCCCCGGAAGCCCAGGGCTAACGACGCCACTGGTGTACAGTCACCAGCGTGGAGCCAGGTCTCTGTTAAAAACATAAAATCCAGTTTATGGGAAGTAAAAAGATCATTTAGAAGAAATGTCTTGTTTGAAATCGATCTAGCATTTATCACAGCCATGTTCAGAGTGATATTTGGCATCACACTGGTCGCAGCACGTCGTAGCGGGCGCATGTTGGTGTGGATAACACCGTCGCTACGTGCTCTCAGCTGCCCAGGTAGAGGCACCGTCGTTGTTGTAATGATGACAGTGATAGTTTGATATGGTTGGTTAGGCCTGGTGGTAGATCTGCTGCTGTGGCCTGGGTTAGGCCTGATGGTGGAGCTATTGCTATGGCCTGGGTTAGGCCTGGTGGTAGATCTGCTGTTGTGGCCTGGGTTGGATGGGCAGTGAGTAACATAATGACCAGATAAGGCTTCTAGTGCAGGGTCATGCTGAGGTAAATATCAATCAGAGTTAAAAGCAATGTGTTGGATAAAATTACCTGTGAGCTGTTGAATGCCCCTTGGACTGGGATGCAACCCATCTGGTTTATAGAGGTCAGATCTTATCCAAAAATAATCAAAAATTACTAATAAAACCATGTGCAGTTGCAATACAAAATGATTTTAGCCATTCATGGAGGCTAAAAAGACGGCTAAAATGTTCAGGACTTTTTGAGGGAGCTGGGATAGGACCAGAGAACACACAGGTTCTACCCAGGCTCTGTATTGTCAAGGCCAGAGAATCCAGCTGGTCACGGAGAACCACAGATTGGCCACGCATGACGTCGTTTGTACCCACGTGGATGATCAGTGTGTGAGCTGAGGGGTGGAGATCAATGAGCACTGGGATCAGTTCTGAGATGTCTGAAACCTTACTGCCTGGGAGGCAGAAAGTGACAGCACCTGGGAGTTCGACATGTCTTACAATGGAATCACCAATGATCAGCACTTCAGGTTGACCATTCCTGCAGCCCCCCCCCCCCTGCAGGAATGGGGGACGTCGGGGAAAATTGTCTCTTTCAACTCACCGAGTTGGAAAAGTTCGCTCCAGAGCAACCGGCTACAGGCTGCTCCAAAATAGCTGGGCAGACAGTCGACGCGCCTGTGGAAGCTAACTCTGTTAGCCCTTCAAGTGGAGCAAACTGGTTGTACAGCAGAAACGGGTCATCATCCACGTTTGGGGAGAACAGGGGGAGCGATACCCTTCTTCCTTTACCCTGTTTTACTGCACATGACCAAGGAAGAGGAAGCGCAGTGGAAGTGGGGTTTTCCAGGAGATCCAGCCGGGAGATGAGCAGGGCTTTTTGCTGAATGATATCGTCCAGGAGGCATTCAATAGTACGAAGACCGCACCTGAGACTGGATAACTCGGTTTCCACTGTGGTGAGTGTTGACATCTTGTAAGTAGAGTTGTTCCGATACCGATACCAGTATCGGAAATGCCGCTGATACTGCCTAAAATGCTGGTATCGGTATCGGCAAATACCCTCTAATTTTGCGCTCCGATACCATGTGACGTAATTTATCAACAACTGCGGTCTGCTGTGAGCATTATAAAACAAGTGTCAATGATGTTTGTCATTTTAACAGCAGATACTTTCTTAAATGCCATCCTCCCCACAGAGCGGTGTTGACGGGGAGCTCTGATGGGTTCGCTTGGTTGTGTTATTAGCATTGAACAGCTAACCGAAAGCTAGCGTTAACTAACGTTAAAGGTTTAGCCATAACGTTACCTTGGCTAAAGTTGGGGCTATTCATAATCCAGCAATAATGGCTGCAGACCTGCAAGCAAAGTACAGCAAGTTGGCAAAGGAGTATTCCAACGTAAATCACATTTTCACCAGTAACGTTAGTCTTTCCATCTCCCGGTAGCTCATGCTAGCTAACCTAGCTCACGTCAGCGTCGTCACTGAACCACCTCGCGTACACAATTAATGACATGTTGCGGACAGCCATATCGGTGACAATGTTTAGCTTTTAGTGCCAAATGATAAGAGTCTGAGGCGGAGTCTCAAAAGAGAATGTTGAATATTTATTGTGCAAAAATCACAACAGATCCTCTGCTACTTCAACGGAGCCTGTGGAAGCAAGTGCAGCAACGAATAATGTCCGTGTGGAACTAATGTGCCAACAACCTTTCCGTGGGTGAACTTATTGAGATACTGATACTACTAATCTATACAATCACCTGTTGTTGAATAAATACCATTACTTTATAGTTATTACTAAAAAACAGTATATATAAAACAGTAGCTGTATAATTTTTTTTTTTAAATATATAATTTATATAATTTTTTTTCATTTTAATTTAATTTAATGTATGCACTGGTATCGGATCAGTATCGGTATCGGCCGATACCCAAAGCTTAGGTATCGGTATCGGATCGGAAAGGAAAAAATGGTATCGGAACATCTCTACTTGTAAAATAGCTTTTTATTCTCACCGTATAAAACAGTGTACACGATGATCCAATAGCTATCCTAGCCACCAGGCTAAAGGCAAGCCTAGCCAGGTTAGCATTTGCCGGTAGCGTTTTAGCTGTAGCTATACTAAGTACTGCTTTATGTACCATATACCATCAGCACCAATAGGTAAGTGTATGTCAGCGTATTGATTGATTGATTGATTGATTGGACTCCTTTGGCAGAAGGTGGGATTCACACAACATGCTCCAATCAGAACAATATTTTATTTCATCACTCTTGTATTGAACACACATCAAACTGAATTAATTAATCATTTCCTTCACCGCAAAGGAAAAGTTAAAAACCTTTACAAACTGGGAAATACATTAGGCTCAGAAAAGCACAGCTAATTTATTAATTAAGGGGAGACACTACAGGTGAATAGGGTAAAATAATTAACTAATAGATATCACAATGAAACTTCCCCAGTTGATTACTTATATTAAGACAAGACTGTTTTGTATTACAAGTTTTCTGAAATTGTATGTTTAAATATGCAAATGAGGCATTATCTACTTAAATATGCACTAATTTGCATATAATTCCAGGACAGAAATCTGAACATAGGATAAAGCCATTTTCAAAATTATAGTTTAATTTTGTTGACATATTAGAGCCAAAGGTTATTACAGATTATTATCAATTTCTATGGTAAAATTCCATATTTCGCCATGTTTTTAGGAATGAAATGTGATATAAATCAGGGTATGAATGCGATATCAACAAACCCTTCTGTAAATACCTTCAGAACATACATATGAATAGAACTGGATGGTTTGGTGTATGTGAGTGCTACTGCAGTGGAGATTTCTGGCTCAGAGTATGAGGAAAAACTCTTAAAACTCATTTTTGGGAAAACGCCTTCAAAGTTCTGTATTGTAAAATGCCATACTTTTTTTTTTAAACAGATATTTACAAACACAAAACCTAATCAAACCATTAGTAATAGACAACCTAAACACATGCCTGATAACTGAATAATAATAATGATGTTATTGAACTGAACAGAACTACACACAGGCTACAAACAGTGTAATAGGCAAAACATATTTGAATAGATATCACTATGAAACTTTCCCAGTTTGTTATGTACATATAAACTAAGAAAGAATATATTGCAAGTTTTCTGAAATGTATGTTTATATATGCAAATGAGGCACTTCCCCATTAAATATGTGGACATTTATGGATGCAATAAGGCAAAATGAAGTAAAATAAACAACTAAATGTGTGTTATTGACGTTTTATTGTCACTAGTTTTATAGAAGACATGTTTAGGAAGCAAAATATAACAAAATCTCAAAATCCACTGAAAGTAAGTGAGAGGCAGCGAGAGCTATACTCAAAGCTCTGCCACTCTTTTAACACATGGAAAACACATGGAGAGGTCATCCATTATTAGAAACATAGTGGATATAGAGTATTAATGATATATATATATATATATATATATATATATAGTATATAATATACAGTAATGATCAAAATGGTCAAGAATGTAGGCCTAACTAACCAATGGACCCATCTCAAACCCTTCCCTCTTTTCTTTATCCTCCAATTACAACGGTCACTTCAGGGAAACGACCGTTGTGATTGGAGGATCAACAAAAGAGTTTGAGATTTGCAAATGAGAAAAATAACTGAGTCAAATGTGAATTCGATCTCGTTATCAGATTATCATTAATCACAGTCATTGCCAGGTCTGGGCATGATAACACTGTACAGCAGAGACAAGTCTATCAGACAAGTAATCACAACCACGCATTGCAATGTGTCATTTCCCGTCCGAGTACTGACTGTGAAGCTACCGTACACACAGCTCTCCCTTCGGCCATCCATCCACCGAACTGTCTCCCCATGTGACTCGTTGAGTGGAAGCTGTTGAGTGGAAGCTGTCGCTCACAAGGGAAGGCTGGCTGTTAGCGACGGCACTGTTG